>NC_063240.1:6438708-6757458 GCF_020740725.1 Corvus hawaiiensis
CCCCGCAGCATCCTGCACCATCCCACAGCATCCTGCACCATCCTACGGCCTCCTGCACCATCCCACGCCTCCTGCACCATCCCACAGCATCCTGCACCATCCCACAGCATCCTGCACCATCCTACGGCCTCCTGCACCATCCCACAACAGCATCCTGCACCATCCCACGGCATCCTGCACCATCCCACGGCCTCCTGCACCATCCCACAGCATCCTGCACCATCCCACAGCCTCCTGCACCATCCCACGGCCTCCTGCACCATCCCACGGCCTCCTGCACCATCCCACGGCATCCTGCACCATCCCACAGCCTCCTGCACCATCCCACGGCCTCCTGCACCATCCCACAGCATCCTGCACCATCCCACGGCCTCCTGCACCATCCCTACGGCCTCCTGCACCATCCCACAGCATCCTGCACCATCCCACAGCATCCTGCACCATCCTACGGCCTCCTGCACCATCCCACAGCATCCTGCACCATCCCACGGCCTCCTGCACCATCCCACGGCATCCTGCACCATCCCACAGCCTCCTGCACCATCCCACGGCCTCCTGCACCATCCCACGGCATCCTGCACCATCCCACAGCATCCTGCACCATCCCACGGCCTCCTGCATCCCGTGGCATCCCACATCCCAGAGCATCCCGCATCCCACAGCACCGTGGATCCCACAGCCTCCCGCATCCCACGGCATCCTGCATCATCCTGCATCCTGTGGGACCGTGGGCCCTGCATCATCCTGCATCCCACAGCATCCCACAGGATTCTGCGTCATCCTACATCCCCAGGGACCACTCCCCACCCCAGAGCACGGTGCCCCCCACAGCCCCCCCTGGACCCTAGGCCCCACCATGCCCCCCCTGTGCCCACAGTCCTGGCAGGAGCAGGCACAGGGACATGCTGGGAACACCGGGAATGCCGGGAACACCGGGGGCTGTTGACTCTGTGCCAATGATTAACCCACCGGAGCTGGCGCTGGGAAGGAGCAGAGCTGTTCTGGGAGGGGTCCCCTCAGTGTGGGGGGGGTCCCACTGAGCCCCGTGGTGACCCCCAGGACACCGGGGTGAGGAGGGAGGGACACCCCTGGCTGGGCAGCGAGAGCCTGTCACTGTGCCCATGGCGTGGGACTGGGAGGGATGGGGGGGTCCCTGTGCCCTGGGGGGGGTGGACAGTGGGGGATGGGCACGCCAGGGCACGCTGGGGTCCCCGTGGGGGGGGGGGCACTGAGCCAGGCCCCCAGGGATTAACCCCCCCCTCGCCGCCGCCCCATGAAATAGGTCACCCACAGATCCGGGGCTGGCAGCGTGCGGGAACCCCGGCGGGGGGGTCCTGCCGGCGGTGTGGGCGGTGGGGGGGGGGGGCAGGGGGCACGGACCCCCCCATCCCGAGGCACTCACGTAGTCATGGAAGGCTTTGGCCTCGCTGGAATGCTCGCAGGTCTCCCGGCGGTCCGGGGCGGCGCAGTACAGATCCCAGAAGACGCTGGGAAAAGGGCGGGGGGGACACAGCGGGTGAGGACCCCCCCCTAATCTGCACCCCTGGCCATCCCCCACCGACCCCCACGGCGCGGCTGAGCACGGGCCACACTCGTGTCAGCGATGGGGCGGGGGGGCCGCGGCCGTGTCCCCCCCCTCGGCGGGGGCCTCCCGGCTCCAGCGCTGCCGCCTGTTTTCCCTGGAAACGGTCGCTACGGCCGGAGCCCAAATTCCTGGGACTTTACATCAGGCTGCAGCATCCCGGGGCGGGATGGGATGGGGGGGGTCCCCTGCCCGAGCCCCCCGCCCTGGGCGTGGGACAGCAGAGGGGTCGGGGTCCGTTTCTGGGTGCCCCCCAGGTTTGGGGGGTGCTGGCCGGGTGCCAGCTTGACTCCCCCCCCGTTTAGGAGTGGGAAGGCACCGATGCCCCCTCACTGTCTGTGTCCCCCCCCCCAAATCACCAACTGATCACTCACTGCCCCCCCCCGAGGCCCCCCCAAGTGATGTCCACCCGCGGGTGCCCCCCCCACATCCCCATCACCCCCCCAGTGCGGGGGTCCAGCCCCGGAGCTGGGAGCCCCCCGCCCCCCCCCCCCCAGCTCCACGTTTGGTGCCAAATTGGATCCATCTGGAGGAGCCGGGCGGGGGGGCCGGGATGAGAGGGAAAGGGGGGGGTCCCTCAAATCGCTGATGGGAAAAGCAGAGGGACAGGTTTATGGGCTACGAGGTGATGTGTTGGGCAGAATGGGATGGGGGGGGCAGCTCCCAGCCCCCTTCCAGCCCCCCTGCCATGGCAATGGGGGGGGTTCCCCCCTTTCCAACCCCCCCGGACCCCAACTCACCACCACCAGGAGTGCAGGAAGCCGGGGGGCTCCCCCAGCGTGATGTTCTTCTCCCATCGGATCTGTGGAGAGGGGCAAAGGGAGAGGGGGGGTCAGCAGCCCCCACCAGGGATGGGGCTCCAGGACCCCCGGTGGGTGGGATGGGGGGGTCTAGGGGCGCTGCCCGCCCCCCCCCTTACCTCCGACAGGAAGGTCTGGGGCGGATTTCTGGGCCCCCACGTGCAGCAGGTACTCGTAGACGTAGAGCGCCAGCCTGGGGGGACAGCAGGGGGACAGGGACGGGGTGTCAGCGACCTGCCACCCCCCCCGGTGACATCCGCACCCAACGGACCCCGAGGGACACGGGGGACGGCCAGGACGGAGCCCCGCGTTCAATTAGTGCACAATTAACAAAGGAGGTTTGATGTCACCTCCCTGCGAGGGACCCCGCCGGTGACACCGAGTGGCTCCCACCGGTGACACCGCACGCCCTCCACGGCAACCGCTTCCCACCTCTGGGGTGGCTCCAGGGACAGGTGACACATCCCACGCAGGATGTGGCCCAGGGCCGAGTGCCACCACGGGTGTCCCCTGGCGGAGGCCACTCAGGGAACCCCAGGGTGCCACATCCCCTCCCGGGAGCAGGAGCGGGACCTGCGGGGCCCCCCCGGGGGTCCTGCTCTGGGGGGAGCGCGGTGGGTGCAGCCCCCGGCCCCAGCAGCTGCCCCGGGGAGCGCGGTGGCCTCGGGCACGGGGACACGGCGGGACAGGGACAGCCGGGAACGGCGCGGCACGGTCCCGGGGACCGGGAGTGGCAGGGACCGGGGAGCATCAGGAGCCCCGGTGCCGCTTCGGTCCCCGCTGCCCCAGGGGATGGCACGGCCGCGGACGGCTCCCGGTGCCCTCAGGGATGCTGCGGACCGGGCACATCCCGGCTCGCGGTAGCCCCGGTGCCATCGCGGGTCACGGTGCCCCGGAGGATGGCAATGCCCGGGGGGATCCTCCCGGCTGCCGGTGCCCCGGAGGATGGCAGAGACAGGCAGGCACAGCCCGGTTCCCGGTAATCACGGTGCGCTCGCGGTTCCCGGAACCCCGGCGGATGGCACGGACCGGGGGGATCATCCCGGGTCCCGGTACCCCGGGGGATGGCACGGCCGGGGAAGGGGCATCCCGGCTGCCGGTGCCCCCGGGGATGCCGCAGACCAGGGGGATCATCCCGGCTCCCGGTGCTCCCGCAGCTCCCGGTGCCCCGAGATGTGGCAATGCCCGGGGGGCACACCCCGGCTCCCGTTAGTCCCGGTGTGATCGCGGCTCCCGGTGCCACGGGGGATGCCGCGGACCCCGGCACATCGCAGTTCTCGGTGTCCCGGGGGATGTCACGGACCGGGGGGATCATCCCGGGTCCCGGTACCCCGAGATGTCACGGACCGGGGGGATCATCCCGATTCCCGGTACGCCGGGGAATGGCACAGATCGGGGGGAACCATCCGGCTCCCGGTGCCCCCGCAGCTCCCGGTGCCCCGGGGGATAGCACGGACCAGGGGGATCATCCCGACTCCCAGTGCCCCGGGGGATGCCGCAAACCGGGGGGCTCATCCCGGCTGCCGGTGCCCGGCTGACCCCCGCCAGCTCCCGCTGCCCCGCGGCTGCCGGTGCTCCCCGGCGGGGCGGGGCCGGGGGGTCCGCCCGCCCCCCGATCTCCCCCCCCCCCCCCTTTTCCCGATCTTCCCCCCCCCACCTTCCTTCCCGCTCCGTCCCCGCTCCCCCGGCGCCCGCCCCGGCAAAAACTTCCGCGCCCCGGCCGTCCCCCGCCGCCGCCCGGCGCCGCACTCACTTCTCGCGGGCCTGGCCGTCCGAGGGCACGCCGGAGCCCTTGCCCTTGGCGTACATGGCGCGGCGGCGGCTGTCAGCGGCCCCGGGCCCGGCCCCGCGCGGCCCCCGCCGCCCCCGCCGCCCCCGCCGCCATCCCGGCCCGGCCCGGCCCGGCCCCGCCGGCTGCGGCCGCGCGCCCGAGGGGGAGCTTGAAACCGCCGCGCCCCCCCCCGCGCGGCTGTTCCGGCAGCGCCGACACCACCCCCCCCGCGCCGCGCGCCGCGCTTAAAGGGGCGATGGCGGCGGGGGGAGGCGGTGGGGACCGCGCTGAGGAGGGAGTGGGGGGTGGTCGCGGAGAGGGGGACGCGGACACGGGGGGACGCGAGGAGTGGGCGATGAGGGTCAGGGGTGGACACAGGGGGCTCAGAGGGACGCGGATGTGACAGGGTGGACGCGGATCCGAGAGGGTGGACGCGGGGAACGCGGGGACACGGAGGCGAGGAGTGGGCACGGACACGGGGGACGCGCGCGAGGGGGTGGGCACGGAGGGGCAAGGACACAGGGGGATGGGCATCCAGGGACGGGGACACATGGGGGATCGTGGACACGAGGGGGTGAATTAAAGGGGCAGTGACACGAGGGGACACGGACACGGTGGTCACGGAGGGGCACGAGGGGCTGGACACGGACATGGGGGATACAGGGGGGGGACATGTGGCAGGGTGGACGCGAGGGGATGGGCATGGAGGGACACGGACACGAAAAGGTGGGCACGGACATGAAGGGGTGGACACGGACATGAAGGGGTGGACATGGGAGGGGGGACACAGGGGGACACGGGGGACACAGAGGAACACGGATGTGACAGGGTGGACACGGACGCGAGGGGGTGGACTTAAAGGGGCAGTGACACGAGAGAATGGAGACAGGATGGTCATGGAGGAACATGGATTTGAGAGGATGGACATGGAGGGGCACGAGGGACACAGACACGGGACACAGGGGGACACGGATGTGACAGCGGGGACACAACGGGATGGACACATGCAAGGGGTTGGGCATGCATGGACACGGACACGAGGGGGACACACGGACGGGGATGTGAGCAGGTGGTCACGGAGGGACTCGGACACCAGGGGGCGGCCACGGACACGGTGTGACACGGGGGGGACACAGGGGGGTGGACATGGAGGGACATGGACCCGGCGAGTGGACATGAACATGATGCACTCGGGGCACGTGGGACACCGAGTTGCAGACACGGAGGGGGGGCACACCGGGAGGAGGACAGCCACCCTGCCAGGGGACACAGACGCAGAGTTGTTGTCCCCCCCAGCCCCGGGGTCCCCTCACACTCAGGGGGGGGGGGTTCCTGTGCTGCCGGGGGGGGTCTGTGATCACACCTGGGGGATGTGTGAACCCCCAGCACCCGCGTGTGCAAACGTGCAGCACCGCAGGTGCGGCTGTCCCTGCGTGCCCACGCGTGTGTCCCCCACCCCTCGGCTGCTCCTGCGGCCCCGGGGTCACCGGGACACTCAGCCAGTGCCAGGGGGATGCTCAGCATTCCAGGAAAGGACCGGGGGGTCCGGCAGGGGTCAGGGGGTGCTGATTTGGGGGTGCTTCCCCCCTGCCCCCCCCCGGGGCCGGCTACGCCCTGACAGGGTGACACGGGACAGCCGGACCCGCCCGTTCCTCTTCCCCACACCAGGCAGCAGCGGCCGGAGCGCAGGCGAGTCAGGGTGCTGTGGTTGAGGGGGGGGAAGGGGGGCAGGAAATGCCCTGCTGGGACCCCCAGGAGCTGCCCAGCCCTGGGACAGCGGGAGTGGGACAGGGGCCAGACTGGGCTTCACTGGTTTGCACTGGGAGGGGGAATCCGGTGGGAATGGGGGTCCTGATTCCCGTTTCCCACCAGGCTCCCGGTGCAGTGGAGGGACCATGGGGCTCCCCGCGGCCCCGCTCGTGCTGCTGCTGCTGCTGCTGCGCCCCGTGACCCCCGTGTCCACCGTGACCCCCGTGTCCACCGTGTCACCCTGTTGGGCCTTGGTGCCGGACTCTTCCGAAGACCTGAACCTGACCAACAGGAGCCGTGGATGTGCCGAGCTGGACTTGGGGCAGTTCCGCCGGCAGCGCCGGCTGGTGCTGAGACACAACGGCATCGAGGCCCTGAGCCCCGGGTCCCGCCTCGGGCCCGGCCTGGAGGAGCTGGACCTGGCGGAGAACCGGCTCCGGGAGCTGCCCGATGGGTTCTTCGACAACGTCACGGCCCTGCGGACCCTGCGCCTGGAGGGGAACCCCCTCCCCGCCGTGCCCCCCGCCGCCTTCCAGCCCACCCTGAGCTCCCTGACCGTGTCCTGCCGCTGCGACGTTCTGGGCACCGTCCTGGCCCCCTGCGCCCGCGCGGGGATCCAGTGCGTCTGCTTCACATCCCACCGGGATTCCTTCAACGTCACGGAATTCCACGGCCGGGAATGCGGGCTCAGCGTGGGGCTGGTGGCCGGGGTGGCCGTGGCGGCCGCTGCGGTGGCCGTGCTGGTGGCCGTGGGCGCTGCCGCGGTTTGTTACCGGCGGAGGAGAGCGGGAGCCCCGGTGGCCGACGTGGGATGGGGGAAGCCGGATCCCGCTGGAAACCTCCGGCAGCCCCGCTACATCAGCCGGGACACCGGCGCCGGCACCGCCGATCTCACCGACGCCCCCGACTACGAGAACGTCTTTGTGAGCCCCGGCACGGCTCCGGCTGCTGCGCAGGGATGGGCTCCGGGATGGCAGGAGCAGCGCTACAGGTGAGGCTCCAGCACCGGGAATGGACATTCGGGAATGTTCCATCCCCTCCCGGCTGTGCTGTGCCCTGATGTGTTGTCCCGCCCCATCCCACCTCATCCCTCGCCATCCTGTGCTGCACCTGCCATCCCATCCATCCCTTTCCATGCCATCCCATCCATCCCTTTCCATGCCATGCCATGCCATGCCATGCTATCCTGTCCATCCCATGCCATCCCATTGATCCCCGTCCTGTGCTGTGCCACCCCATCCTGTTCATCCTTTCCATCCCATCCCACCCCACCCCATCCCATCCACGACATTCCCTCCTCACTGAGCCCCTCCTGCCCCCCAGCCCCCAGGTCCTGGTGGATGAGGATTATTTCCTGGAGAGCACGGCCGATCCCGGGGACCAGCCCATCTACGCCAACACCCCGGGCCCCACCGAGGACGTCTACATCATTCCTGACCAGTGAGGGGCCGGGGGGACACTGAGAGGGCCGGGGGGACACTCTCTGTCCCCCACTGACACCCTTTCCCTGCTGTCCCCCAGCCCGGAGGGGACAGGGCCGGACATCCCCCACAGCCGGGCCCACGTGTGGTTCCCGCACACACATCCTGTGCGGACGCCTTTTGCAGGGGATTTTTTTAACACCCCCTTCCCCGGTCCCCTCCTTCGCCCCAGTTCTCAACCTGGGGCGAGGGCTGAGCTGACATTTCCTCCCGGGGCTGCGGCCACCGACCACAGGGACGCCCCGTGCCGCATCCGCCGGCAGCCGGCACCGGAGTCCGGACCCGCACGGAGTCCCCGGAGCCGGCCGGAGGAGCTGGGGCTGGGGCTGGCCACGGCCTCGGGTTCCTCTTCCCCTTTTGGGGCCGATGGAGGGCTGGGTGCTGGCGGTTGGGGACATCCGGTGCCACCTGCGCCCTCTTTTCCTGCTGAATCCGCCACTCCGGAGAACAAAGAAAAAGCTCTTTCTTTTAATCCTCCTGGTGAGACCCCGAGCTGTTGGGCGCCATGGGGACATGGGGACACCATGGCTTGTCTGGGTGTCCCCCCAGCCCCTGGGAGGCTTCACCGTGCCCCATTAAATGGTTTAATTATCTCTAATTACCTGCATAGCTGTGGTCTGTGGGGAGCCCCGGGCAGGACACGGGATTTTCCGTGGGGAAAGTCCCTGGAGTTCCCAGGGCACGTGTCCCCAAAACGGAGGGTCCCAAGCGGCCAGGACCCTCAAGGACATGTCCCGAAAGCCTTTGTCCCCAGGGCAGGGGTCTCAAGGGACCAGCACCCTCAAGGACAGGTTTCCAAAGCAGGGGGTCCTAAGGGACCAGGACCCTCAAGGACAGGTCCCCAGAGCCTGTGTCCCCAAAGTGGTGATCCCAAGGGACCAAGAGCCAGGTCCCTCAAGTCCCTGTCCCCAGAGAGGTCACCTCTGCAGCTTGCATCCCTCAATCCCTGGTCCCCAAAGCTCCACCCCAGAGCAGAGATCCCATATTCCACGTGCCCCAAGCCCAGGTCCCCACCAGGAGCTGCTGAGGGACCAGGCAGCCCAGGACACCCCCAGACCACACTGGGAGAGGGGACAGAAAGGAGCTGTGACCAGCAGAGCCGCCCTATCGAGCCATGGGGAGTCCCCTGGGACACGGTGTGTGCCACCAACCTCCGGGGGGGGTTCCCCCATCCCTTTGGTGCCCAAGGGGTCCCAGGGCTGGAGGCACCTGGACGTGGGGCAATGGCCACATCTCGGCTGGACGTCCCCCGCGGGGGGTCAGGGCTCTGCCCAGCGCCCTTCCCAAGGACACAAACAACTCAAAGGTCTCTGGGAGCAGTGCCCAGGCATTACTCACACACTGGCTCTGGAAAGCCATGAGGATTTACCAGCAAATCCATATGGAGTCAGATCCCAGGGGAGCTGAGTGTTCGAGGAGCAGGGGTCCAGTCAGAGACCCCTTCCCAGGGGCGCAGGAGGAGCAGCCAGAATCCCTGTTCCAATCACTTTATTCATTATTATTACATCCTCCCGGTTTTATAGAAATATATAAAACAGAAATACTCAAAAACCACTCCCTCTTTCCCCCTCCAAAAAGGATATTTTGCTATAAAATACAATAAGTTAGAAATAAATAACTGGGTTGCATAAATAAGTCTCTGAGCAGAGAAAAGGGTTTGGAGTAGGATGTGGACACCTGGGCACAGACTCTCCATGGCCCATCTGGGGTCTCTTGGGTGGGAAGGATCCACCTGCTCCATCAAATATGGATTTAAATAAGAGAAGAGATGGGGGGATAAGTTGTTGTGGGGGAGAGTTCACAACTGGAGGAGACCCTGGGGCTGAACTGGGCAGCAGAGCCATGTCTGGCATGGAGACATTTGGTGCCACAGGACCTGGATTTTGGGATGCTGATACTGGAGACCCCATGGCTGAGCTCAGTGGTGGATCCAGGGTTGGCATGGAGTCATTTGGTGCCACGGGATCTGGATTTTGGGACGCTGGAGCTGCCAGGAGTCGGGGTGGCTCTGCCCCACCTGCATGGTGACACATCCTGGTTGGAACTGCCAGCGCTGCCATCAGGCACAGTGGCACCTGGTGACCAGCATGTCCTCGAAGAGGCTGGACACCAGCCTGCCCTCGCTGTTGTAGTGCATCAGCACCATGGGGTCGTAGCCGGCGGGGACGCAGCAGGGCGGGGGGGCGGCCTTGGACAGGGAGTGCACTCGGGATTTGATCTGGGCGTGCATGCTGGCCGGTTTGTAGTTGTGGGGACAGGAGCCCTCGCAGAACCTCATGTAGTAGCTGTTGGGGGCGATGACCCAGTCCGACCAGCCGATGTCCTGGAAGGAGACCTTCAGCGACTTCAGGCAGCACTTCCCATCGCTCTTCCCGCACTCCTCCTCCAGCCCCCGGGCTCTCCTGGCCACCCGGCCCGGGTTCTCCTGGGTTTCCACCTCCAGCACCAGCGTTTCCCCGACGGAGGTGGCCAGGGCGGCTGAGATGTTGGCGGTGAAGTCCAGCTGCAGGCGCAGCGTGGCCTCGGGCCCGGCCACCCAGGGCTGGATGGCTCCTGTCAGGTCCAGGCTCCGGGAATCCCGGTCCAGCTCTTGGCTGCGCAGGAGCTGGGGAGTCCCGCCTGCCCCCAGCAGGGTGTAGATGGTGACCCGCGGTGGCACCGAGGAGCCGGGCAGGGACAGCGACTGCCTGAAGAGTTTCAGCTCCGCCTGCACCACCCGGAGCTGCCGGTGGAAATCCTCGGTGCGGGACAGCAGGAGGTGGTAGCGGTAGGGACCGCGGGGGTCCCGGTGTCCGTGGGAGTCCTGGTGCCCCTCGGGGATGTCCGGCCAGCGCAGCACTGCGGGGACAGAGGGGACAGCTGATGTAAGAGCCAGCAATTCCCCACCAGCCCAGGCTTGGGGCCAGCTCCTGCCAGGCAGCCGAGCCATTGCTTCAGGGATCACCCACATCCTGAGGGATGCTGGAGATTCTTCGCTATGCTCGTCCTCAGAGCCACCATCTCCAGGGACTCCCAGGCTGGAGGGTCTCTGGTGCCAGAGAAGATGTGCCAGGACCCTTTGGAGTATCCCCATCCTACGCCCCGACTGTCCCCTCCCAGCCCAAGCAGCAGGAGGGGAATATTTCCCTAAATCCCCCCAGATCCAGATAAACCCCCAAACTGGAGCTCAAGCTGGGGATCGAGGGATGGCACCTCCCTTCTTACCCTCCGTTCACCCCCCAAACCCCTCGAGCGCCACTCCGAGCCCCCCGAGCTGCCGCTGATCAAAGCTTTCATCCCAAATCCCCTGATTTTTTTGTGCTTTTAAGCAAAACGGCTCCAGTGGTGGCTCCTCCCCACTTCCAGGGCAAAGGAAGCAGCGAGGTAAGGATGACCGTGGCCACCGTGCTGCATGCCCGGTCATGTCCCGACTGCGGGACACGCTGGGACACACGCGTGTCCCGGGGGGATGAGGGTCGTGGGATGACACGGAGCCACGGCCACTTACAGGTGGGGGTCAGGCGGTGCAGCCGCCGGGTCCTGGACGCGGCTTCCTCCTCCTCCTCCCGGCTCCGGTTCCGCGCCATCTCCGCCACTTGCTGCTGGTAGAGCCGCTGCGCTCTCTGGATGCTCTCCTGGTCCAGCTGGCGCCGGATGACGGGGGGAGCCGGCATTCCCAGCCGCTCCAGGATCTCCTTTTTGACGGCTTCCAGCTGGAACCTGTCCTGGTCCCACGTGTGGGGCCGGGAATCCACGGCGGAGAGGAGCAGCAGGAGCCGGAGGCAGGTGAGTGCGGCCCCGACGCCCCGCAGCGCGTTCGGCATCGCTCTCCTCAGCATCCTGCAGAAAACCGGCGGCTTCAGGGCAGGATTTGTTCCCAACTCTCGTGCAAAGGCTGGATGTGCTGCTGCCGGCGGTGCTGCCAGGGGGATGAATGAAGAGCTCAGGACCTGACTTTATAGAGCCGAACTTTGCCCGCCCTCTGTCCCCCCTCCCGGAGGGTGACGCCGGAGCGAACTCCCCGCAGGAATCTTTCCTCTCCTCCTGGGATTTCCAACAGGAGCTCCGACAGGGCTGGAGCCGGGTGATTTACAGCTGCGGAGATAAAAAACTGTGGAATACTCTTTCTCAGACACGAACACTTCCCTTCCACCTCCCGTTTTCCCTACGGAGCGCACGGCTCCCGGAATCCCCCTCACCTCCAGCAGCCGGTGCTGGCGGAGCGGGGTGATGGAGAGGGGATGATGTGCGAGGCAGGAGCGCTGCAGGAAGCATTCCAAGCGCGGATTTCCCATCCTTACATCCTCCGCCACCTCCCCTGGCCGCCACCTCGCGGGTCGGGTCGCTGTTATCGCACGGGGCTTATCCGGCCCTTCCCAAAATCCCAGCGGAGCGGGGATGGGGCAGGGAGGTGGCAGCTCGTGCCGGGCGCGTGGCCGGAGCCGGGAAAGGATCAGCACCGGACCTTGTCCCACCGGACAGGTGCGGCCGGGGGATGGGCTCATCCCGAGCCTGGATCCTTCTGAAGCAACAGCGGCCGGGGTTACGTCATCCCAAACGGAGCCAGTCGGGACGGAGCCGGGCACGCCGGGTGGCACCGATCCAGCGGGGCCACGTGTGCCGGGCAGCGCCGTGCCAGAGCGGGGCTGGGCAGGAGGAAACGCAGAGTGCGAACAAGCCTCGGGGACCACCACAGCACCACCCCTCTCCCAGCTCCTCCTCAGGGATGCTCGGACCGTGAGCAGAGGGATGAGCAGCTCCCGGTGGGATGAGGAGACGGGCAGGTCCTCCCGGTGCAGGCCGGGGCAGGCGAGGCCATTCCCAAATGTGCTGAAGTTGATCCAAGCGCCTGGTGCTTGGCCGTGCTCCCGCCAGGGAAGAACGTGCGGTGATCCCGTGATTTACGGCTGTTTATCCCCCGCTCCTCCGCGGGACTCGGCTCCAGCCTCGCTCCGGCTTCTCTCACCCCGCTTCTCAAGGGGTTGCCTGAGGCAAAGCCGAGACCGAGTGTTTCACCCTAAAACACGGGAAAGGATGACAGGGTCACGTTGAGGGGATTGCCCCGGCCCTGGCTCCACTGCCCTGCTCCGGATCCGTCCTTGCAGCGGGATGGGTGAGGAGGAGCAGGAGCCCATCCAGACCCCCTCCCTATTTCACTGCTTTTTCCCTTCCCAGAGCATCCAGCTTGGAGGGAAATCCCATGTGTGGCTCCCAGGGAAACTTCATCCCATGTGGATTTGGGCACCATGAGTGGGACATCACCCATCCCTCCAGCAGCTGGGCAGGGAAGAACTCCCCTCCTGGAGCACCTTCCCACAAGGAATTCCCAGAGCCCCAAGCCCACTGTGATCCCTCTCCCAGGGATTTTATCAGCCGGGGTGATTGCAGCCCTCCAGCCCCCCAAATCCAGGGAAAAAAGGAGAAGGAGCATCACCCCAGGAGGACACAAGGGCAGAACCACCACGCCATTCCCTCCCCTCTGGACATCTCCATGCCCACGGTGGGCACCAGCCCAGCCACCAGCCCCCTCCACCGTCCCCACGGTGCCAAATGTGCTGATCCAGAGCTGAACCGGAGCCCTCGGCATGTCCGGGTGCAGGAAGAGGCCCTGACCTCTCTGGTGACATTGAGCAAGACCCAGCAGAAACCCCGGAATCCCAAAGTTCTGCTTTTGCAATGGATTTTCTGCCCGTGGGCGCGAGCCCCACATCCAGGAGTGACGCATTCCAAGAGCATCAAAGTTTGCTGGAGCCGGATGTTTTCCCCCGAAAGGCGCCAGCAGTGGAAGCCAGAGATTTACAGTCCAGCAAGGGCTATAAAAGAGGGATTTTGGGAGCAGTGGTTTGAATCCTGAGCGAGGATGATAAAATGTCCCGGCGTGTCCTCACCAGCCTGCAAGAGGGGATTGCACAGCCCCCACATCCCACGTTTCCTCGTCTCTTCCTGGACACATTCGTTGGAAGGTCAGGTTAATCCAGTGCCTCTTCCCAGCAGGACAAAGGTTCCTCTCCAGTTAACGCATCCCACGTGGATCCCTCATCTCGGCACAGCTCTCCTGGCAGGGATCTAGAGCAGGGATGCCCAGGGGATTGCTGTTCCCAGGGACCTCAGAGCAGCTGGGGTGGGCTGAGGGTGAGGAGGATCCAACTCTGGGACAGCTCAGATTGTGCACAGCTGAGCCTGGAATGGTGTGGAAGTGTCCAAGGCCGGGTTGGATGGGGTTTGGAGCGACCTGGGACAGTGGAAGGTGTCCCAGCCCATGGCAGGGGGTGGAACAGGATGGGTTTTAAGGTCCCTTCCAACAAAACCATTCCGTGATTCTGAATAAATGATGTTTTTCCCTTCTCCAGATGCTGGTGGTTGGTGGGGAGCATGGTGAAGACACAGAGCAGGGGGCTCCAGAGGGCTTCAATTTGCCCAAAAGCAGGAAATTCCCTGCAGCTACCCGAGCTGGCAGAAAGTTCGGGGTTTTTTGCAGAGTTCCTTATCACGAGTGGCAAGAGGGGAAGTGCTGCCTTCCAGATTTTGGGGCTATCAGTTCCTCACAGCTGTTGAGCAAGGGATCCCAACAAAAAGTGCCCAGAAACCCCTGGGAACTGGTGGCATCACCCTGGGACCAGCAGAGAGGGATCAGGTTCTTCCCACATCCCGCAGGACCTCAGTGCTCCCCAAAACCACTCAGGCTGAGCAAGTTGGATGCTGGAGGGAGGATATTCCCTGGAAAAAAGGCAATTTGTGCTTTCCCATGGCGTTTTGTCAACCAAAGAAGGGAAGAGCAGCCCGGCTGCTGCCACCACACGGAGCTCCAAGCAGCCCTTAGGGCTTGGCCTCGAGGGAAGTTGGACCAGGGATCACTGGGGGTGAGAAATCCCTTGGTGAAGCAGAACCCCAGGTGGGGTTTGCTCCACCCCATCTCTTTTCAGGTCTGGAAAGGGGCACAGAGGGATGGGAGACAGGGCTGTCCCTCGGCTGCCAGCGTGGGATGTTTGGGAAGCGGCAGCCCGTGTTTTCCCAGCGCTGGCCGCTGTCATGATGAATCGGCAGAGTGGACGCTGCGGTGACCTTTGGATGTTTCTAAATCAAAGACAACCAGGACGGGTCAGGCGAGCAAAAAGCAGCTTGTGCCCCATCACAGCAGGAATCACATTTTTCTCCCTTTGCTGTGAGTTTACAGCATCTCCCAAAAATGAGACTTCTGCTCCACTTGGACAAAGACATTCCTGCCTCGGCTGCACCCGCGGTCAACGATTAACTCGGATTCCCAGCCCCCTCAGCCCAGGAAGTGCAGGAAATGCCTCTGATCCAACCACCAAAAATGGAAATCTGGCTTGGGAAGTCCTCACTCACCCCACAATCACCTTCCTCTCAGAGATGCTGCTGCTTTCGGCACCAGGATGTTCTCTGCTTCCCAAGGGGAGCATCTTTCCTGGATGGGCTCCCTGGACAGGGAATTCCAGGGAGGGTCTGTGCTCGGCTGAGGATGATTTTCAGTTTGCAGACATTAAATAGGATCCCTTGAGAGCATCATGGAGCTGGACTTCCTGACCCTTGTGGGTCCCTTCCAGCTCAGGATACTCAGGATGAGGATGTTCAGGATCATCAGCAGGGAACAAGCTCAGCCTGGGCAGGATTGATGTGATGGTTCAAAAGCAGCTTTTCCACAGTGGGAGCATCTTCCTGTCCAATCTCACCCTTCCAACGTGCCAAAACAGCCCTTTCCCTCCATTTCTGGTGTAGGTCCAGGAGGAAATCCCAGGCCTGTGATCCCTTGGGATGGTGGTGCTGAGCACAGCAATGAAGCTCAAGGCTCCAAGGGAGACAGATGAACTCTAAATCTTTCCTCCAAAAAGCTTTCAGCACTGAGCAGGGGGAAAAAATGGATGGAGGGAACCAAACCCAACCTGGGCACATCCCAGAGCAGCATCTCTTTTACCAGGGAAACCCTCAGGACATAATAAAAGGGAAGCACGACCCAGAAAGCTCCTTAAAACTGTAGGATTTTAAGTGTGGATGCTTTAAATGATGGGGAAAATAGATAAAAGAAACCAAATCCAACCCGGGCACATCCCAGAACAGCATCCCTTTTATCAAGGAAGATGCTACAAGAGAAGTCCAACCCCAAAACATCCTTAAAAATGTAGGATTTTAAGCGCCCGGATGGTTTTTGAAGCACAAGGCGCAATTTTGGATGAGGAATGAGGATGGAAGCTGCTGGAGAAATCGGGGAAGTCACTGTCAGTCCGACCTCCAGATGAAATAAATGTACTTAGCTGTGAACCCGGACACGGCTCAGGCTCCACGTGCCCATCAGGAGGGAATTAGTCACCGGAGCGTGACTCGGGAAAGGGCTGTGTACACAGGGCACGTCGCTCCCGCACGGAGCATCCACGGCAGCGGGAAGCAGCTGGAGAGAAGCAGCACGGAGAGATTTTCCCCCAGGCTGGAGCCGTGGTGCCGGCTGGGAACCGGCCAAGAAAATCCCGTCCCGCAGCAGAGGTTGTTGGAGAGTATCCATCTGCATCTCCCGGACCCAGGCACTGCCAGGCAGCAGGGAAAGGCACCGTGAGGAGCCGTGGAGTGGGGAAACGCTCAGCCAGAGCACCATCCCTGGCACGGGAAGCTCATCCTGGGAATTCTGCGCCGCGCCGGGAGCGTGTCCATGCCCAGGCACCCATCCCAGGGGGTGGGAGGCAGCGGATCCTGCCCTGGGATGTGCCCTGGGACATGCCCTGGGACGTGTCCACACACGCCTCACCGAAGGCAGCCAGGGCAGGAAATTCCAGCCATTCCCCTGCCCCAGAGCCGCAGCTGCGGAGGTTTGGGTGGAAGCTCTGGGGAGCCCTCGGGCAGCACCTTTGCCGGAGCTCGGCTTTGATTTGCAAGCTGGGAAAACACGGAGAGGGAGCAGACTGCCAGATGGACGCTGCCCAAAAATCCCACCTCGTTCAGGAAGGGGTGGAAGGAGCTGGGGAGGAGGAAAGAATGGGAGCGGAGAAGAAGAAAGGAGTAAAATCCACGAGGAGCCAGGCCACCAAAGGGATCTTCTGCACGAATCTCCGCGTCTCCGCCAAGGAATCCATCGGGATGCTCCATGAGGAGCCTCCTCACATGGACAAAACCTTGGATCTGTTCCTCCGGAGGGTTCTGTTTGTAAAATGACCTCAACGAGCACATGACTTACCCGAGGTGTGACATCATCCCGGGAACACCGTGCAGGAAAAGCTTCTCACCTTATAAAGGGAATTAAAAGGGGAGTGAAATCATCAGGGTTGGCTCAGTGGCCGCTCCAAGGAGCTCAAATCCCGGCTCACCTGTGAGGGACACCCCAAACCTCCCGGTGCCGGCGTGTGCCGGGTGTTGGTTGGTGGGTGGAATAAAAGCTCCATCTCCAAGAAACGGATGGAGAGCTCAGCAGGATCACCATGGCAGCCCAGGGAAAAAAAAAAACCCAAAACCCATTCTTAGAATTAGGGCATAAAGAAGACGGAAGAAAAGCAGGGATTCCAGAGGAACAGTGAGGTTTTCCATTCTGATCCCTGCTCCAGACGCAGAGCACCCGGAGCAGGGGCATGGACCACGGCGTGACCTCCCTGAGCCCCCAACCACGAGGTACCCCAGGTTTGGTCTGGGTTTTAATTACCTTGGGTAATGAATCCAACTGCATCCTGCTCCGCCTGGATCCCGTGGAGCCGCTGCCGACGGGTGACACCAACAGCCGTCACAGGGTTGTGCCGCTGTCCCTTCCCGGTGACACTCCCTGTCCTGCCACCTCCGCCACACCAGGAAAGTGGGGACCAGGAGAAGCCCCCAGGACCTTGCTGGAGCTGTGGAGGGGTTGTAGCCTCCAGCTGTCCTGGATCAAGCAGGAATTCTGCAGTGTTGCACCCTCTTGGATCAACGTGGAGCCGTCCAGGTGTTGCACCTGCTCCATGTCCTGCATCCCTCTGGATCTGTGCAGGGGTCACAGCCTCCCCATTTCCTGTCGCACCCTCCCCGTGTCCCGGATCAAGCTGGAGCTGTGCAGGGATGGCACCTCGGCCGTGTCTGGTGTGACACCGAGCACAGTGCGCTTGGATGGCAGCACCATCTGGTGGCACCAGCCCTCCCAGCCAGCCCAGTTTGCTCCCAGTCAGTCCCAGTAGCAGCAGGAGCAGGGAGAGAGAAGCCTCAAAGCCGCCAGCACAGTCTCCATCCCTGGAGGGGGGCAAAGGACACGTGGATGTGGCACTTGGGGACACGACTGAGGGTGGACAGGGCAGTGCTGGGGGAATGGCTTTGCACCAACCACCACCTTTAAAAGCAACGAGGGTGACAGGACACGCGGAGTCAGAGTCAAACTCTTTATTTCCTTTGAAACGGGGGTTTAAATCCTCGGTTACAAAGTCCAGGCCGGCAGTACAAGCTGGGAGCGCCTCGCCGGCCCCTGACACCGCAGCCCTCCCGGGACACTCGGGATCGTTGGGATTTACAAGGCACTGCAAGAACACACGGAGAGAACAGAAGCCCCGAGGGGTTGGGATTGGTGCTCCAAGAGTCCCGACAAGCACGAGAGCGGCGGCACCCGAGACGCCCACGGAGACACGGGGTGGCTTCACGAGGGACACACGGAGGGCCTGAGTGACGCTGGGAAAGGGTCTGGACAAACACCTCACTCCAAGAGGAGACGGCAAAACCCTTCGGAATTGGGCCAACCCAACCAAAAGTGGGGGATGAAGCAGCCAATTCTGTTTGCTCCCTCCGGCAGGTCCGTGTGTGCGCGTGTGAGCAAACCTGGGGAACTCAGTGCAGTCTCTGAGGAGCGTCCACGGATAAAAATGGGGATTCCCACCAATTCAGGGGTTTCCAGCCCAACTTTTTCACCCTCACATCGGGCAAAATCCATCCCCATCCCCACCATTCTGCTTCCCAAGTGTGAGCCCAGCACGGGACAAGGCACTCCCTGATCATCAAGGTAAACATTTGTGATTTAAGAGGCTGGTGCAATAGAAAACCTGAAGGTGGATTTTGAAGTACCACAGAGTTTTCTGTAAGGGCAGTGAGAAGTTTCATTTCCCATCTCTTAATTCCTATTCACGGGGAGGCATTTCCTTCCCTACTTTGTCTTAAAATAGACTGAGCAGGTCCCGGGTTTCAGTGAACACCTCGAGGAATTAACGACGTCCTCAGCTCTGGAGCTTTGGCAGAACATCCCTTTCAGCACATAAGACACTCATCAGACAGGAATACAAGGTTTTTTGTTGATTTTTTTCTTTTTTTATGAAAAAGTGCACTTTATACTGCAAAAAATTAGGGATTCTGGTGCAAAAATAACAAATCCATCTACATCAAGGTGAGTATTTATGGTATCAACAAGGGGGGGGGTTTCCTCCAAGTCAATCAAGTTAGAAAGAGCCTTTGCAACTCTGAAATTCCTATCATTAAAATAAAATTAAGCCATTAAAATATCATTGGGTAAAGTATTAAAGTAAAGGAGACAAGAAGGGCGAAGTTACTTTGGGAAAGGATCTGTACAAATTCCTTGCTGACAATTTCATCTGTGCTGTGGGGTGAAATCTGGAAATCAGAACGAAGAAAAAGCCCCACACAAAATACTTTTTATGCCTAAAGATCCTGATTTTCAGTCAGATTTCAGCCACCACCACTCCCTCCTGCAGCAGCTCCGTGTCTGAGCCTTGGCTGGAGTGAGAAACCCAGGAGAAATCCAGGAGAAGCTAAAAAAGATCTGGGAGTCACAAGGAATTAAAACCACAACCCCCCACGGCCAGACCGTCATCGCTGCTGCAGCTCCCGTGGGAGTGGGGATTCACCAAATTCCCTCCTTTCCAGGGTTTTCCCATTTTTTGGTTTGAAGAAGCTCCTCCTCCTCCTCCTCCTCCTCCTCCTGCAATTCCTAAAAAAATTCCTAAAAGAATCCACCCGCCAGGGCAGCGAGTCAGAGAATCCCAGGATGGCTGGGGTTGGAAGGGACTTTAAAGACCCCCCAGTTCCAATTCAACTCAGGATTATTTGAGCATCAGAAGAAACTTCGGTGGATTTTTAATTTTTTTTAGACTTTTCCTTCCCAAAACCACCAAGACTGGGAGCCTGTGCTGTCCGAGCAGGCCTGGAAGCTCCTGGGTTTTTATTCCAGTGGAATTCCTGGAATAATCCCCTTTGCCAGCTGCTGAGGCACCGAAAGGTTCAATTTTGCCTGCTTGGGACATATGGGAGGGGGTTGGATGCTACAGCTACACCTGGCCCAGGTGAGTTCACACACAAAATCCCTTTTCCTACGGGATTTTCCACAGCACAACCCCTGTGGAGGTGATAATGAACTCATCCCTGGCTCAAGGGATGCTTTCCTGCCGTGGGCATCACCATCCCCGTGGCTCCAAGGAAGCATTGATCCCAAATTTATCCCAAAGCAGAGCGACTTTTTAGGGTTTGTTTTTTTGTTTTTTATGATGTCTCCAACTCTGCCAGCCCCAGCCAGGCCCCTCCTGGAATGAAGCTCAGCAGCTCTCGGCTGCAGTCTCATGTCACAACCACACTCCACACCTCGAACCCTCTTCCCGACCTTTCCATCCTTTCCCACCTCTCCCACTGTTTGGGAGGTTGGGGAATGCTCCAGGTAAGGGGAACTGCTCTGCAGGAGCCCACAGACTCTGCTGTTCTCCCCCCAAAAATTCCGAACAGCACCAGGTGAGCACCCTTCAGCCCCACCACAGAATCCCTCAGGTTGGGAGGGATCCCTCAGGATCATCAAATCCCACAGGAATCCTTGAGGTCAAGAGCCTTCCAAGCTCCCAGCTCCTTTTTCCTGGGGTTATGAAGCAGATTCCCAAGTTTAATTCACCTCCTGACAGCAGCAGCACCAAATCAAGACATTTATGAGTCTCTGGAGCTCCTCAAAATCCTCTGCAGCACTTTAGGACTGGAACAATTAAACTGTCATCCCAAACACTCCCCCACACGTGGGCCAGACCCTGCTCCAGGCAGATAAATGACACCAGACCCGATCCAGCAGAACCTCCCTAATCCTCTCTTCCACACCAAAAATCCTCAGCCCTGTCTCCCCCTGAACCTTGATCCCCAGAGACAATTTTGCAGTCACGGCATCCTAAAATGTCCCGGGTTTTTTATGTTTTCCCACACTGCAGGCACAGGAATGAACACTCCACCTGAACCTCCTACACTTGTACTCACTGGCACAAAGGTTTTGGGCAACAGGTCTCCCAGTCAGTGCAAATTAGCAAATTCTATTAATGGATGATGTGGAAAGGGAACAGGATTTAGCAAAACATCAGCTTTTTGAAGCTCTGCATCAGTTTGGTGTCCTAGTCCCCCCAAAAATATGGATCTGTAGGAAAAGCTTTGTGAATTGAACAAAAAGCTTTAAAAAAAAACCCCAAAAACCCAACCCCAAAGTATTTAATTTAGGTCATATTAAATAAAATTAGTTTAATGCCGTTTTTCCCAAGCTGGGCTACAGGAAATTTCTCTACCACCAAGACACCTTTTATAAACATAGCCTCAGGACTAATTCCCCAAAACCCCCCTTCCCCAAAAAAGAGGATAAAATAAATTATGTTTTCTAAGGAACTGATCACGTGGAGCTTCCCAAAAGCAGACTGGGAGGAAAAGCACAGCTCGAAGCAACGCCCAAAGTATTCCCAAAAAAATGGGATTTTTCACGCTGACACACCCAAGGCCAAGCACTGCAGCCCTCAAACTCCAGCAGGCACGGAAATTGGCTCCGGATTTTCCCCTGGAACAGCAGAGAGCACCCAGGCAAGGAATATTTTTAGGTGCTGAACAGGATATAACTCCCCAGGCTGAACAAACCCGCGTGGGAAACGCTCTGCCCACGGAACTGCTGCTGTCTGCGCTCCCTGCTGATGGAGCCGGAGCCACCAGCCACATCCAGGGGGATCTCTGAGGCTCCAGAGGCTGCAGAGACAGGGATGGACAGGGAATATCTCACTTGGAGACGCCGATCCCTCGCGGAGCCCACCGGGGTCCTGCTCCAACCCCTCTGTGGGTCCCACCAGCTCTTCCCACCCCTGCTGAGATTCCACATTGGGAATTTTTTAGGTGTGGCCTCACCAATCTGTTGATTTCCCACTTCCATTTCATCCACAGCTACATCACAGGTGAATTAATCAGCTTTCCTGGGAATTGCTCCATCACCAAACCCCGCGGGACACGCGGATATTCCTCTTCCCCAAGTTTAGCAGCTATGAAACACGCAGGACAGAAACTTCCAACCAGCAAAGGAACAATCCTATGGGATAAGGAGCTCAACTAATCACAAAGAAAACCCCAAACCTGTGTCAAAGCACGAAGATTTCAACAAAATATTAAATAGAATAAATTACTAATCAGGAAATCTGACAAGTGCTACCTCGGATTCGATGGGAACAACAATGTTTCACTCGAAGGCAAATTCCTCTGAGCAGGAAAGCCTGGATAGTGAACAGAGAAGGAATTTCCTTGGGTCTATCCAAAAAAAATCTTCCTGCTCAGGTGCCCTCAGCAGAGTGCTAGCAGCTGCAAAGTCTTTGTCCTGTCTCAAGGGTTGCCAGGAGTGGTTTTGTCCTTTGCCACCAGACTTCTCCTGGCAAGCTCGGGGCAGCTCTCACTGAGAGTTACAATAGCAGAGCCAGTCAGCACCAGAGAAATTCAAATCGTGGGGTTTAAAAACCTTTCAGAACGTTGGTTTCATATATATTTTTATATATATATATATATCTGTAAAAGCATCCATTCCAACCACAGACTTCTTCATTCAAGCAGCCTCCCCACGAGACCTCAGCCACCGGTTTTGTGTCTGCTCCTGCCCCAGCTTCAGCTGGGTTTTGTCGGAATCTCAAAATTTGCCAGCGAATCTCCACGCACGACCAGCACCACCCACCTGCTGAGACCCTGAGTGCACCCTTCCCCAGAAGAACTCCTGGGGAAGCTCCCACGAGCAGCAGCCCTTCTGCACCCTCCCACTGGGAGAGGGACACCAAGGAAAGAGCCCGGAATCCTCACTCTAAGCAAAATTCCTTGATTTCAAATCACTGCCTCTGGCTTCCAGGCGGTGGGATTGGGCTGAAGGGCTGACATTTGATTTGGCAGGATGTCTTCCCATCTGCATTTTTATGCCTCCACTCAGTCGAGGCGGAATTGGGATCTCAGTTAAACATTACTCTCCTAACCTGGAACGAGAGGGAAAATTTGCAGCTAAGGGAGTTATAAATTACTCAACCTTCACCTTAAAAACAACAGCGAGCACCAAGAGCCCAGGATAAAGATCTCCCGTGGGGAAAGTGGCCCTCAGCAAAGCTCTTTACCCACTAATGATTGGTTTTAGACACACTTGAACCGAGGTGTTTGGTACAGGAGGTACATGGTTGACTTGAGGGAGGGAGAGGCAGGAAAAAGACATTTGGAAAGATTTAGGAGTCAGGCTCCAAGAAAAAAAACTCCAGCTGGATTTGGGTTCCAAAAGGAACCCCAGACACACCCCTTCTACTGCAGCTACAGAGACCCTATGGATGTCTGGAGGACGTGGGGTGAAGAATCAGTGCCTAAAACCATTTTCCATTTCAGCAAAGCAATCTCAGGCTCCTCATCCCCACCAAACTCTGCTTCCCAGGAGAATCCCACACCATCCCAACTCTTTCCCGTTGTCCTTCCATATTATCACCTCGAGTTTGGGTCGACGGGGGAAAACAAACCCAAAACCAACTGAAAGCAAACCTTTCAACTCAAGAATTAGTCATGAGGGAGGACTGGGTGAGCAACGCCCTGCAGCTGAAGGCCAAATCCAGGTGAGGAACTTCCCATGGGATCCAGCAGGTGAGGATCCATTCATTCCCTGGAAGCTCCCAGCACACTCCCTTCAGGAATGAGGAGCTGCAGGTGTTTTAGAGAAGAGACTTCGAATCCTTTGTTGCTTGGGCTGAAACTCACAGACTCGACAGAAAAAAAAGTTAATTTCTAGAAGTGGAATTTGTGGAATTTTCCTTTTTTTTTTCTTTTTTTTTTTTTTTTCCCCCCTTGAAGTCTCCAATTCTGGATCTGGAACCGTTTTTTTGTTTTGTTCTGTTTTGTTTTTTTTTTTTTCCCCCCCCAAATACTTCGGCAGCAGGGAAAATTTTGGAAGTGCAATACTAGGAGAGCTCCTGGCCAGGCTCAGTGTTCATGTTGACAATTGATTTTGTCTTCAGAATGCTCCAAAACATCCAGCATTTCCTCTATGATGGCCTGCAGGGCCCGGCCCAGCTGTTCTGCAGAGTAAGGTTTTCCCAGAGGAGGCACATGGACGAACGCCGACCTCCCACGGCTCTGGTACAAGGAGGTGTAGTAGGTGAAGTCACAGAGGTACCTGGAACACAAAAACAGAGATTATTCAGCAAAAAAAACCCCCAAAAATAAGGGATAAACATGGATAAAGTGAGCTGTAGGTTCCCATCGTTCAGCGTCGCCCTGGGATTTCGGGGAGTGACGCGGAATGTAAGGCAGCAGTTGTGAGTCTGGGGTTGTTCTAATTAAATTTAGGATGAAAAATGTGGATGTCTTTCTTTTTTTTTGTTCTCCTGGCCACTGAAAACCAGGTGGTGCTGCCAGCCCTGAGAAGTGAAAGGTGTGGGAGGCTTCAAAGGCCACGTGGATGTGGCACTCCGGGACATGGGGTGGCCTTGGCAGTGCTGGGGAATGGCTGGACCCGATGATCTGAGAGGGCTTTTGCAACCTCAGTGATTCCATGGGAAGGGTACGGGGTGTAGGGGCTGTCCCTGGAACCCTGGCAGTGTCCAAGGACAGCTTGGATGGGGCTTGGAGCAGCCTGGGATAGTGGCAGGTGTCTCTGCCCGTGGCAGGGGGTGGGATGGGATGGGCTTTAAGCTCCTTCCAACCCAAACCAGTCTGGGATTCCCTGATTCCATGAACAGGGTGACAAGATGGTGTCAAGATGTCACCAGGCTTCCAGTCCCTAAGGGGCTCCAAGGGAGCTGGAGAGGGACTTTGGACAAGGGATGGAGGGGCAGGACACAGGGAATGGCTTCCCACTGCCAGAGGGCAGGGATGGACGGGATATTGGGAAGCAATTCCTGGCTGGGAGGGTGGGGAGGGGCTGGGACAGAATTCCCAGAGCAGCTGTGGCTGCCCCTGGATCCCTGGCAGTGCCCAAGGCCGGGTTGGACGGGGCTTGCAGCACCCTGGCATACAACTGGCAGACCTTTAAGGTCCCTCCCAACCCAAGCCATTCCAGGATTCCCTGACCCCACGTGCCCAGGGATCACCTGCCGGCGTCCTTGGAGATGGTGACGGTGACATCCAGCCCCAGCGCCGAGACCCTCTTGCACACGGTGTCCATGTCGATGATGGAGTCGATGCACTCGGGGCCGCCCTCCACGCAGCACTGCGAGCCCGGGCAGAAGCGACAGTTGTCCAGCCCCTTGTAGCCCACGTTGTGGCCACACTTCTCCAGGGTGACAGTGGTGGCCATGCCCGAAACCCCCACGTGGACCACCAGCTGCCAGGGAAAAGGGACGGGTTAGAGCGTGGGAGATCCGCGTGGGACCCTTGCAGCTCGGGGTATCTGTGTTATCTCTGGCGTCTGTGCCTGCTCTGCCACTCTGTTCCCTTGTCCAAACTCTCAGTCCAGCTCCCTTCAGGCACCGAAAGCCTGGTGACACCTTACCACCACCCTGCCATGGAATCCTGTGCCTTTAGGGACTGGATGTGGCACTCAGTGGTGAGCAGTCAAAGGCTGGACTCGAGGCTCTTGGATCATTTTCCAGCCTAAATGACTCTGTGAGATGATTTGAAGGTCCTCTCCATCCCAAGCCACTCTGGGCTTCCATGATTCCATTCCCAGTGAACCATGGAGGTGTTACAGGGGTTCTCCCGTGAGTATCAGAGGAACGAGGCATTTTTATCATGGGTTCTTGCACAGCACAACTCTTCTCATTTCCCCCCCTCCTGACCTAAATTGTGATTTAATCAGGGTAAAAAGGAACGTTGGCACCTTCACAGCTGCTGGAGGAGCCCAGGTGGCACAGACAAACCACGAGCTGTCTAGACAGCCCTCTGCTGTGGCCCCTTCACACCCACTGCTCTGTGAACTGGAGCACTCCGAGCTGTAAAATCCTACAAATTCACATGTTCTCACCACAAAACAGGAAAAGATCCAGCCAGGGACTACCAGGCTGAAGGAATCATTAAAAGGGAGACTTCATATGCTGCCCACTGCAGATTCCGACCCTTTGCTGGGTGGTTTTTTCTCGTCCCTTTGCTCACTCACCTGGGGACTGTGCTTCTTCCACAAGGCAGGAATGAGTCTCTGCACGGTCTGGTACTCAACAGGGACCTCGTAGACGTGCAGATCCACGTCATCCCGCAGCCCCAGCTTCTCCAGCTCCTAAAAACACCAGGAAAGCAAAGCCAAGATGGTCAGACACGAGGTGAGCAGAGGATTTACTCCTGGAAGGTTTAATGGCAGAGTGAGGGACTCAATACCAGTTTACACCAGGTTGTATAACCTTGTAAACAGCACCTGGAGTGAGTTTACAGCAACCACCGTGAAAAAAGCAAACCCATAATGGGAACAACAAAGGCATCTCTCCACCTGTGCTCAGAGTCTCACCCACAGAGCCGTTTGTCTGGCTCTGATGCGTGTGTAACAAAGAAATCAACATTTAACTGACAACAGTTATCAGCAACACCCACACTCCCAAGGAAATCTTGGCTCTGTTATTTATAGAGGGAGAGACTCACAGTCCCTACGTCTTCCAAGGAGTGACAGCGTGGAGAAGGTGGGACTGGAAGGATTTTATCCATCATCCAGGACTGCTGGCCTGGAGAGTAATTTCACATTTATTTCCAGATAAAGAGCTCTCAGGGCTGGGTGACAGCACTGGTGATTCAACTAAGCCAGTAAATTATTTCTCCCTCTCTGACATGAAAACATCCCAAATATCCTGGCAATAAACGGAGCCAAATTCCTCCAAACCTTTTCTAACACTAAGTGCCAGTTAAACACCTTGCAAAGACTTTAAAACCAGAGGAAAGGGTGTTTGTTTGGTTTTTTTTTCTCCCCAGTATTCCTGACTGGAAAGCACTGTTTGATCCCAAAACTGGGAGCTCCCCCTTACACACAGCCCATGGTTCTGGATCTGCTTTGGTCTCTCCAGTCCCACCAGTAAGGCTTTAGCTCATCTGGTACTTCAGCAGTGAAACCTCTCAGAGCCATCAACCCAAAACTTCCAGGAACTCAAGGATAGTCTGAAACCTCTGAAAAAAAGAGGGTTTTTAAACAAAACCATCAGTTGAGCCCAAACTTTGGAGCCAGGTGACACCAGGAAGCGTTTTTCCAGTGGGAGAAGAGACCTTGGCCATCATGTTGAAGGAATTCCTGGGGCATCTAAGTGGGATCAAGCTTTCCTCTTGTCACCAAACACCAAAAGTAGCTGTTCTTATGGATCTGAGGTAAGAGCCATCAAACTACCAAAGGACATTTCCAAACACCCCAGAAAAAACTAAGTTACCTCTGTCCCACGTTTGGATTTGGTGATCAGAGCTGCTCTTTGAAGCAATTCTCAGGCTTTATTTTCCTCCTTGCAAGCTTCAGGCCAAGCAGTGCAGATCAGCTGTTTCCACTCTCAAAACTTGTATTGCCCCAGGTTAAAAATTAAAAATTAAAGACACTTGAGAGGAGAAGACAAGCTGAGGTTTTAGGCCTCCACACAAACGTGAGCAGTGTCTTGCTTTCGTTTTTCTGTGTTTTTATCAGCATGAGTGGTTTTCCACTGAGAATAAAAACACCTTTTACACTTGTAGGGCCAAACCACGGCCATGTAACAGGATTTTAGAGAACTAAAACAGCCAGAAAGGCAAGAGTGAGACTTTCCCAGAGCAGCAGATATGAGCAACAATGATAAATCACTGGCTCTGGCTCCCAGGGCAAGGCTGATATTAAAGCCTTGCTGTATTGATTAGTGTCTGGCACACTCAGACATTCATTACCAGAGATGGATGCAAGGGATGGTTCATCACAGCTCCTTTACACAAACCTGCCTTCAAAACCTCCCCTGCTTTACGTGGAGCCCTAATAAAGCGAAGGAGTTTACAAATGAGAGTATTCAAACAGCAGTCAGGCTCTTCAGGAGGAGGATAAACACTCTTTAGGAGTGTTAATTGGCTGGGATTCATCACCGCTTCTCTAACGAGAAGTGATGCTCCTGAAGATGAAGGATTAGGAAGGAAACAGCTCCTAGAGATGGATTTGACAGCGGGAAGTTTTGCTGGATGAAAAAAGAAACCTCCCCAGCGACAACCACCTCCTCCAGCCACTTAAACCTTAACTTTACCAAGCCACAACTTTCTCTTAACCAAGCCCTGCGCTCCATAATGAAGATGTTTGTAACCCACCACCCCCCCAGCCCCACAACTTCTCCCCCCCAGCCCTGTCTACCTGACAAACACAGCCCACTGAACATGTGTGACCGATTCCCTGACCCCTCCACAATGCTGCTCTTTGTGAGCCTCTAATATCCTTATCAGGTCTGTCTAGACACCCTGACAGCAATTGTCCTTCCTAATGTCAAAATGCACTCTGACCTCTCTCCTCCTCCTCCTCCTCCTCCTCCTCCTCCTCCTCCTCGGCCAGAAGCACTCTGGGGGGATGAAGGAGCCCAGCAGCTTCACAGTCCACAGGTCACACCTGCGCCCACACCTAAGTCACAGCAGGGAGGGCAGGAAACGCGCTGAGAAAAGCCCATTTGAGTAATTTCTTCTTGGAAGTCCCTCCCCAGCAAAAAATCTTTGGTAAAAAAAAAAAAAAAAGAAATCCTGAACTGAAATACTGAAACGATGAAAACACAAAACTGCAAACCCACGTCAACACGGAGTATTTTTGCTGCGAGCCTTGAAATAAAGCAGAAAGGAGTTATTCTTCCCTCTGAATTCATAGGAAAGCTCTCCCCCGTGAGTAAAAGCCCAAACATTTCACTGGGTTTTTCTGGATGCAATTTGGAAACGTTTCATTTCAGCAGCATTATTAGATTGCTGCTGCCACTATTTAAGGTACCCATGTGTAAAAATCAGTCAGCTTGCAAAACCAGACAGAAATTCACTGCAGTTCCAGGGAAAACTCACACCGTGTGTCCGTGTTCTGCGGGAGAACCCAAATAAAACCAGGGGAGAAAACAAAAAAAACACCAAGAAGTGAATTTTATCCTCGGGATGCGGCATAATAAAAGATGCAATAAACCAGAACTAGCTTAGCCCTAGAGCTAGGAAGGATTTCCAAAGATTGTTTAATTGATTTTTTTTCTATTAAAATGCAGATCACACCGTCTGGGATTCGGGAACTCAGACACGCCTTTGTGTCCACTCCGCTCCATGAAGTCCCCGTCTGAAACTTGCACAATGCCCACCTCGCCTGGGCTCAAAGACATGCTGTTCCTTTTTGTCTGGGCCTCTGGGGGCTGAGACAGGGGAAGGAAAGGCAAATCCTCCCCGCTGCCTCCGAGCTGACGTTTTCAGTCACAATAATCCGCCAGCCACCGAACAGGACCCGGATCCTCCAGCGCGGCTCGGGTTTGTACTCAAAACACCCCCAGCTCTGAGTTTTGTCCACTCAAAACATCCCCCAAGCCCCTAAAACTGGATTTTAAATGGAGGTGATGACTTCATCCACCAGCCACACAGCTGAGCAGCCACCAGTGCCTCGAGCTGCCGGGCTGAAGGAGCTGCTTCTCTTTGGGTTTGTTTTTATTTTCTTAAGCAACATCACAACACCCACCACTCCTCCTGCTGCAAAAACACCCTTTTGTCTGTCTCCTCTAAAATAAAAGCAGCTATTTACAATAGCTGACACTACACCAGCAAGAACAAACCAAATACAGGAGCCTCACTTCTGATTTTTAGGAATGTCCTGTATTTTCCTCTCCCCCTCAATCCACGACCTGCATATTCCTCCAAAGTGACCCAAAGTTAAACATATTCATTCCCAAAAAGCCCTGGGAGGCAAAGGTTTTGTCTTCTCCTACCAGCCAACACATTAGACAGCTGGACATCAGTTGGCTGTAATTGATTAGAGTTTGTGATTTAATTTAAAAGCATTCGAAAGAAGATATTAATCTCAGAGCTCTGAAGGGGAAAGAGACGTGTTGGGGAGAAAAATAGATTTAATTCCCTGGGCAAGTGTACTAAAAGGTACTGTGGAATTCCCAGTAGCTTTGCCACAAACCCCATCCAGAAGTGACAAAGAAGGAAGAAGTGGGACAATGTGGCAGCACCATCCCCGTAAAAAGTGTTTTTACAGAAAAAAACCCCTTAATTCCATTGGAAAGAGCTTAATTCCTTCTTCTTGCCTCATTTGTGGAGTATCAGCCTCATACAGATGAACTCCTGGGCACAGGGTGGGGTTTTTGGGGTGTCCTGTGCAGGGCCAGGAGTTGGACTGGATGATCCTTGTAGGTCCCTTAGGATTTTCCAGGATTTTAGGAACGTGCTCAGGCAGACGCAGAGCTACAAGTGGCATGGATTTGTTCGAGCAGGGAGGACCTGCAGGAAAAGCATTTCCCCAGAAACTCTCCTGTCCCATCAGCCAAGCAGAGAGGGCCGACCCAGGGGGAGGAAAGAGGCAGCTCTGCCTTGGAATCAGATTCCTGACACTCAGGCAACTCCACAAAACCACTGGCTGGGAGTCTCCTCTCAGGGATGAGACTCAGTTTAAAGGTGAAGCAACTGGCCCAGCTTCAAGTTAGAACTGAGAGAAAAAAACATCCAAATTCCTCTGGGTTGGTCGGTTGGTTTGTTTATTTTGAATTCTCCAGGGCAGAGGAAGATTCCAAGCTCCCTGCCCCACTTAAAATCATCCAAAGCTAGGAACTCCTTGCTTGCCTCAGCTACATTAACTCAATCTCATTAAACTCCACCAGCTAAGGGATTGTTTCCTGAGCAGGGAATCAAACGTTATCCAGCTGACCATCTGGATATCTGCAGTGAGCTCAGTTAATAAACTCGGGAAGAAGTTGTAAGTTTTAAAAAAAAGAGCTGAAACCCCGAATTTGTGGGGATTTGTGCTCTATTTTGACTTCCTAAGAGGAAAATTCAGAGGTTACCTGCACTGCAATCCAGCTGGCGTTCACAGCGTGTTCTCCAAACGGCCCAAACCCTGTAAGAGAAGAAAAATTCACAGACTTGACTCAACTTCAAGTTGCAAAGAAGTTTGGGCTTTCCTGGTTTAGTTCTCCTGAAAAAAACCCCCCACTTCTACCACTCAATCCTTATTTCTTGACATCCGAGTATCAAACAAGACACCTGCACTGGAATATTTCAACTACAATGAAGGAAAACAATAATTTGCTTGAAAAGAAACTTGTTTTTTCCTTGGGGAGAAGATTTTTTTTCCTTCCTGCCCAGGTTAGAAAAACTTGTCACTAACAGCTAACTTGCCCGATGTCACAGAATTAGAACCATGATTGGATTTTCTATTCCTGATTGCTTTAGCCTGCAGCAGATGCTTCCACGAGCCTGCCTCAAATAGTTCCTTCTCCGCTCAGGGTCTTCCCCAAGATCTTCGTTAGCATTAATTACACCTCACAAGGAAATAAACAGAGCTGGTGACAACCCCCCCACGCCATAGCAAAGGCTACCGAGGCTTTATCAAAAATACTTCCTTCAGCACCTCTAAATCCCTAATGAATAACTTGGGAGTTAACTGGTAATCCATAACATCTTTTTTTTTTTTTCCTGAGCAAGCACACAAAGGTTGGGCAATTTATCTGGGCGTAACATCGATATGCTTTAATTTAAAATGTCAGCGTTGCCCTCCGAGCCTCCTGCAATTAGGAGACATAAATTCTGCCCAGCCCCTGAAAGGATCCGAGAGGGACCACAAATATCAGATGACACCTTAATGGAAATGTTGTGTTTGCCCTCCCCAGCCAGGCTGAGGTGATGCTGCACAGGAGGAATTTCCCAAGCGTGGGCTCGTCCACGCCCGTGGATCTCAACCCAGCGCTGCCGTCGCGCCAAAATAAATATTCCCACAAAACCCAAAATGTTGGGGGTGTTTTCCTGCGAGCAGAACTGCAGGGGTGTGAGACAATCTATGACAGGGGAACGAGGCAAATTAATGCCTTTCCAGCCGCTTCTGCAAGTCCCACACTTCCCCTCTGGAAGCAAACCTGCTAAGTTTAATTCCTAAATAAAGCGTGATAATCCTATAAAAGAACTGAAATCCACGTTTTAACAACCCAGCCACGGAAAGGCTGAAATTCTACAGGTGCCCAGGCACAGGGCATGATTCCCTTGCTCTGAATCCCAAGGCAAACTGGCACAAACACAGCTGGGGTTATCGCTGCTCTGACTCATCTCCTGCCCGGATCCCTCGTGTTATCCCTTCCCGGGAACATAAGGAACTTTGTCGGCAGCACCCGACCCCACGGAGAGCAGCACATCCACCACGGGGCCCTCCAAGGCTCATTAGCAGTAAACCAGCTGCAGGGATCGTGATGGGATTATCTCCTTAACGAGTTCTAAAAAAGAAATTGTGCACAAATAACGCTTATCCTCGGCCAGCACAGGCTGGGAACCCAATGGGAACACGACACCATCCCCGGTTTTAAACGAAATTCAGCGTGACATCGATGACATTATCAAACAGGGGCAGAGCTGACAAGGCAACCACTGCATTTTGCAACCAGACTTCCCTGGGAGGGAAAAAAAAAAAAAAAAGGGAAAAAAAGAGCGTGGAGGAGCCTCGCGAGCAGCAGAACGTTTCCTGACGCAAGTTTTCTGTTTAGTCACTGCCGAGCGCGGCCGCTCCGTGCTGGATTTGGGGTTGGGAAAGGCAGGATTTGCCACCTGCTCCTTGGCTCCCCACAACTGTTCCCTGGAAAAGGCACTTTTGCCCGCGATTACGGCTGCTCCAGCGCGTCGCCGCCGAGCCCCCGCTATTCAAACGGCCTCAACTTCAGCTGCTGGGGGAGACCTGAATAGTTTCGGCGAGTTCCCCATTTGTCACAGAATGGCCTCACCCACAAATCACCCCGAGCGGCCTTTGTACCCCGGGAAGAGCCTGACAACGCCAGGGCCTCTCGTTCCCTCCGCTCATTCTTCCCCGAGGCGCCGCTGCCGTGCCGAGGGGGTGCTTTGGGGAGCGGCTCCCACACCTTGGCGGCTCAGGGTGGGGTGGTGAGCGGGCAATTCCCCCCTCCCTGTGCCCCAAATTGGGTTTTCTGCTCCTTGGGAGGCTCGGTTCCCTTCTTTCTGCGACTAGCAAACCTTTGGGATGGGGTCAGGGATGGAAAAAGGGGATCTGAGTGCCCACTGGTTGGACAAGTGTTAGGAAAGCTGCGGCAAAGCCCCTCTCCACTGTACCCCCCCCCAGCTCCTGACACCCCTGACACACAGCAGATCAGCCCCAAAGCCCCCCAGATTCTGTTCTTCACCCCATTTATCACCCCACACAGGGGACAGCCCCCCCAAACAGCCCCCCGAGGGGACAGTCCCCGCTCTCCATTCCCTCAGCCACACTCTGATGGGACAGCAGACCCCCCCTCATCTCAGGGAAGGGGTCCCCCACTTATTCCCCCACGACCTGAGGAAAGGGGTTCCCCACTGCCCCCTCCAAGCCCTGTGGTGAAGGGATCCCCAAAATTACCCCTCTCCCCCAGATCCCTCACCAGAGAGAAAGGGTCCCCCACCTACCCCCTTCAAGCCCCCCATCACCTCGGGGAGGGGTCTTCCACCTACCCCCGACCCCTTTAGGGCAGGAAAAGCATCCCCAAACCTGCTCTCCCACCAAGCTCCCCACGACAGAGAAGGGGACCCCCACCTACACCCCCAGACCCCTTCAGCCCCAGATCTACCCTTCCCTCGAAGCCCCCGCTCACCTCAGGGAAGGGTCCCTCAGACAGCCCTCTCCAATCCCCCCTCAGGGAAGGGGTCCCCCGTCTCGTCCCCCCCCATTTCCCCTCTCACCGCCCCCCCAAAGCCGCCCCGTACCCGTCACCACCACCGCCCGCCGCGGCTTCTCCATCGCGGCTCCGTCCCGTCCCGTCCCGTCCCGTCCCGTCCCGTCCCGTCCCGCTGCCGCCGCCGCCCCGCACTGAGCGCGGCCCCGCCCCGCGCCGCCCGCCCCGCCCCGCGCCGCCCGGGCCCGCCGCTTCCGCCGCCGCGGCGGAAGTCCCGCAGCGGGACGGCCTGGAGCCCTTCACCCGTTCCCGTTCACCAGCACCCTCCGTGCGCGGCGCGGCCCGAGGGGCTGCCGCTCGCCCGCCTCAGCGCGGGATCCGCGGGGGGGGTTGGTTAAACAAAACGCTCACCCTGAGCCTCCCGGGCGTTCCCCGCCCGGCTGTGGGGGAGCACGAACCGGGGCCGCGGTACCGGGAGGTCCGGAGAGCGTCTCGTTCCGTCCCGGCGCGTCCCGTCCCGGGCGGTGCCGCCGCAAAGGCGCGGACCGGGCGGCGCGGTGCGGCCAGGCCGTGATCCGCGCTCTGATTGGCTGCGGCGGGACCGCGCCGCGCTCTGATTGGCTGCGGCCGGACCGCGCCGCGCTCTGATTGGCCCCGCGCGGAGCCGGGGGCGGTTTGAGCGGCAGCGCCCGGCGCGGCGGCGGCTCCCGGTCCGGCACGATGGTGAGCGGCGGCACCGGGGCCGGGAACGGGCTCGGGGGGAGGCTGGAGCGGTGGGGAGGGCCTAGCTCGTCTCTCCCCCCACGCCAGGGATGGCGTGCCCGGTGCCCTTCTTGGTGCTCGGGTCGGTGTCCCGGCCGGTGTCCCGTTGTCGGTCGGTGCCTGAGGCCTCTCTCCTCTCTTCTCCCCGCAGCTGCCCCTGTCCTTGCTGAAGACGGCGCAGAACCACCCCATGGTGAGTACGGGCCGCGCGGCCCAGCCCCGCTCCCCTCGCCGGTGCCGTGTGGGTGACACCGGGCACGTCCCGGTACCGGGGCTGGGCCGGCGCCCCGTGACTCCTGTTCTCTCGCAGCTGGTGGAGCTGAAGAACGGGGAGACGTACAACGGGCACCTGGTGAGCTGCGACAACTGGATGAACATCAACCTGCGGGAGGTCATCTGCACGTCGCGGGTAAGGCCGGGGCACCGGGCACCGGGCAGGGGTCACCCACGGCAGTGTCCACGGGGAGCAACCGGCACCGGGCAGTGGTCACCCACCCATTGTGTCCACAGGGAACAGCCAGGCCCGGACAGGGGTCACCCAAGGGTTCCCAAGCTCTGTCCCTGCAGCCAGGCTGGCTCTGCTGTAGCTCGCATCGCTCGACCTCTGCCTGAAATGCAAATTTAATCTAATTATTGGTAATGTCCATAATGAAGGAGCTGCCTTGTGTGTGTGTGCAGGTGACTTTCGGCACAGCACGGGATCCGGGCTGGGGTCCCTCATCCCCCTGGGTGAGGGGCTGGGGGCCACGTGCTGTGATGCTGATCCAGGTTTCCCAAAAATCAGAGCCTTCACCTGTCCCAGGCAGCCTCAAACACCGCAATCCCTTTTATTCCCTGCCTGTCTCTCCCCTCTCCACATCCAAGTGAGGTTCACCCACTGAGGCTGTCTGGGACTTTTGCCCTTGGCCAACGGTGCTCCAGGAGATTGGGATCTGTGTTTTGGGCTCTGACCTCCATCATAAATGTCTGGTCTCGTCCCTGTGGGAAGCGCAGACAGATGGAAATCGAGCTGTTGCTGTGCTTTCCCAGCCCTGGAATGTCAGAACTCCACGGGAGAGGCTGGCAGGGATCCTTGTTCTTCCAAAAATCTCTCTGCAAGCCCCCAGTTCCCGCTGTCTCCACGACAGGAGGTTGGAGTGATGTTGGGGCACATCAGTGTGACAGAGGAGATACCCTCAGTGAGGCTTGGGAGGGAATTTTGGGGCGGAACAGGGGGGTTTGGGATCTGTGGCTGCGTCTTGGGTCGTGGTGGGACAAGGAGCCACTGTTGAATTTAGCAGGAGGGGGAGTGAGAGGAGGTGACAGCAAAGCCTTACCCAGGACACAGGTGGTGCTGCCCTTCTCCTTGGGAATTTGCCTCCGAAGGCTCTGTGCTCTGCCTGGGAAGAGCAGCAGCTCAGGTTTTGTTCCCTCTGGGTGATCCGGAATGGTCACCCAGAAGGACGTGGAGCTGTTGGAGCAAGCCCAAGATGCTCAGGAGAGGTGGAGCAGCTCTCCCGTGGGAAAAGGCTGGGAGGGTTGGGATTGCTCTGCCTGGAGAAGCTTTGGGGTCACCTCATTGTGGCCGTCCAGTGGCTGAAGGGGCCAACAGGAAACATGAGGAGAGACTTTGGACAAGGGATGGAGTGACAGGACACAGGGAATGGCTTCCAACTGACCGAGAGGATAGGGATAGATGGGATATTGGGCAGGAATTCCTCCCTGTGAAGGTGGTGAGGGTTTGGGATGAAATTCCCAGAGAAGCTGTGGCTGCCCCTGGATCCCTGGAAGTGTCCCAAGCCAGGTCAGACGGGGCTTGGAGCACCCTGGGATAGTGGAAGGGGTGGAATTGGACCATCTTTTAGTCCCTCCCAACCCAAACCCCTCCACGATTCCACGATTCTGTGACCTGGCACACAGGAGAGCAGCCTCAGCTGCCTTCGAACGGCCCCAAATCCCGGGTGAACATGGATCTGCTGGGCTGGACTGGTGGGACTGGTGGCACTGGCCACTAGATGGCACGGGACAACGAGCCGGGAGCCGCTTGTTTACTCGGGGGAGGCCGGAACGAGGAAGCGACGGAGTTTGGAGCTCCATCCCTTCCTGCATCCCGAGCCAAGGAGCAGCCAGGCACATCCAAGGCAGGGTGGGGTTTGCCGGGCGTCTGTTGGAAGGGAATTGTTGCTCCTCTGCCTCGTCCTGGGCTTGCCCGTGCAGGCAGAGCTGCCCCAAATAACTCTGGGGTGTGGGGGGGGAAGCGGCTGCTGTATCCCGGGAGAGGAGGAACGGGGCGTGCTGGTTTCACCTCCTCTCCCGGGACACAGCAGGCGCCTCGGCTGCATGAGGATCGCTGGGCTGGAGCCATCCCAGCTGCAGCCAGGCCCTGCCGGAGCCGGGACGAGGCGGGTCCCAGTCCCTCCTCCCAGTTACATCATGGCCAGAGAGTTGTTGTTCAGCTCCGGGTTCTCATTGCCACAACCACTCGCTGAAACCCTGCTGGGCTGAGTCCTAGGGAAGCCCATGGCATCCCAGGAAAACCCTGAAACTGCCTTAAAGCAATGCAGGGAGGCGGCTGCTCCGAAACTGGGCACCTGAAGAGTTTTTAATTTTTTTTTTTTTTTTAATAAATATATGATGTGTGAGCTCCTTATTTCCCTCAGCTGCTCTGGAGGCTCACATCCCTCAGCCAGCTGGCTCCAGAGCTGCCTCGCTGCTCCCTCCACACCCCCCAGAGGAGTGAAGCAGTGGGGTGACTCCCAGCTGGAGAAGAATCCCGGCCACAGCTGCGTTTTTCTTACCAGAAATGGTTGTTCACCACGATTTTAACTCGTGTCTCCTGTCCCACTTTCAATTCCCTTCTCGTACGAAGAAGGGAAGAAGAAGGGGCCTTGTTTCCTCACCCTCTTCTTCTGACATTTTCTGCCAGTGTTTGAGGTAGCTGTGGAACAAATTGAAACCTCAGCTGTCTGTGGAGCTGGGTGTTTTTGGGGAGTTAAACCCACCCTTTTCCACAACTGGTTACAGATAATGCTCCCAGCAGAGATTGCTGGAGCTCTCGCCCTCTCCAGAAACACTCAGATGCCTTAAAAGTGACCCAAAACCACCAGGTTTTGCTCGTGGCCTCACGTGTTGCTCCCCAACAGGACGGGGACAAGTTCTGGAGGATGCCAGAGTGCTACATCCGCGGCAGCACCATCAAATACCTGCGGATCCCCGACGAAATCATTGACATGGTGAAGGAGGAGGTGGTGTCCAAGGGCAGAGGCCGTGGTGGGATGCAGCAGCAGAAGCAGCAGAAGGGCCGTGGGGTTGGAGGAGCTGGACGAGGTAAAAATCCTGGTTTTTTATCCCAGCTTGGAAAGGGGGGAGTGGGATCCCTGCCTTTAAAATTTCCCCTCTTGTGCAAGGAACAGCTCCTGCTGCTCTGTTTTAAACCCAGGGCTGTGTCTGGGAGAAGCTGGAGCCGCTCCTGTGCAGGATCCAGTCGAGCGAGCGCATAAGGCAGCCCCTGCCAAGGAACAGGGAGGATTCGTGCCAGGGATGGGCCTCCCTCGTTTCTGGGGTTGGGCAGGAGCTTAAGAGAGTCTGAACTTGACTGTTTCGGCTCCTCCTGGCTCGTTTGGGAGCGTGGCCCTGCAGAACTGTAGCTTAGCAAGCGCGGGGGAGAAAACAAATGGCTGTTCTGGGTGAAAATAGTGCAAACAGACTGGGCTGTGCCCATGGCAGTGAGAGAAAAAAATCATCTTCACCCCCATTAAAATGGGGCTTTGGATTTCCTGACCTGTTGATGTATTTATATTAAAGAAAACCCAACTATCTGAGGGTTTGAGTTCCTCCTGCAACATGAATAATTCATATTTCTGATAAAGGGGAGGTTGCCACTTCAGAAGAAATAGGTCACCTAAACAACCCTTCCCATTTCACGGGGTTAGGTGATCCCAGGGCACTTCAGCTGGGGGATATGCTGCTCCTTTTCCCCCAGATTATCCCGCTGGAAGCCTGGGAGCTGCTCCTCTGCTCTCCTGCTCACCCCTAATGCCACGTCTTCGGGATTTGTGGTCACGTCAGAACCCCAGGGCTGCTCTCGGCCCAGGCTTCGCCTGCAGTCGGAGCTTAAAAATCCCGAGTTAAATTTTAGAAGGAGCCCTGGGGACTGGGACAGGGATGTGTGAAGCCTCTCTGGAGAGCTGCCTTAAGGAGCTGCCTGTGCTTTGGCTATGCCAGGAATCCTGGCAGGACAGGTGGGATTGACCCGGGGCCATCGGCGCGCGGCGTCCTGCGATTCCCATTCCTTTTCCCCAAATCCCCGCCGTTCCTGCTGCCCCTGGGAGCTCCCAGCACGCAGAAGTGACCTTTCCAAATCTTTATTTTTGTTCCCCTCCTTGCCTTCGCCGTGTCCAGCACAGCAGTTTTGTTGGGTTCCTTGGACAAAGCGCTGTTTTCCCTGCTGTGGCCATACCCACCTTGTGGGGAGCAGGGCTGGGCTCCGAGGTGGAGCTCCTGCTGCTTCCATGGGCAGCCTCGATTTGCTGATGGAATATTTTCAAGGGAAGCTTTGGCATTTGCTAATTAGCTCAAAGGTTTGGCTCTCCTTACTGAGACACGAAGGGAGGAGGGAGAGGAAAAAAAGAAAAAAAAGAAAAAAAAAAAAAAAAAAAAGAAATAAAGGCAGGACAATTTTGTTGGGAGGCCAGCAGGCAGGAGGGAAGCTGTAATTGTGCTCACAGTTGAAAGGATTATTGTTTCTGACACTGGTAATCCTCCTCCTTTGACTTCTTGCTTGCCAAACTCAGAAGTCGCCAGCCTTTGCCCCAGGAGCAGCCAGAGCATCCCAAGCACTGCAGGGTTGGGAATAATTTATGTTTTCCCTCTGGTTGGGGCACGTCTTCTCCTCTAGAGAAGCTCTTGGGCCCGGTGCTTGGATTGGGTCTCCTTTGGGTTCTGCCTTTTGTGTGGATCTGCATTCCTTTATCCCTTGGGTGGATTTTTGGGAATAAATCTGAGGGGTGGGCTCAGCAGCTCCCGTGGCAGGGTCTGAGGATGCTCAGCTCTCCGTAGCCTCCCAAATCCCTGCTGTCCTGTGCTCAGTGCCCTCTTCAGAGCCAAGGATTGCTCTGTCCAGCTTTTGGGTTGCCCCCACAGCTCTCAGGGGACACGTTACAACCTGGATTTTAAATTTGTCACTTCACTGGTTCCATTTTTTGGGAAGAAACTTCAATTTCCATGAGATTTACACACCAGGGGAGATATTGCTGAACTTGCTGATTGAGGGGGGGGGGGGGGGCGTGAGTTTATGCACCTCTGAAATAAAAGTCTGGGACTGGAAAAGGAGCAGTCCAAAAGTCACATTTCTGCTTCTAAGACCCAAAAATAAGCAAGTTTTGGGGTAAAACACAAATAACTGCAGCTCTGCGTCATTGCTGGCTCACAGTGATGCTGTTACCTCTTCCTTTCTGCTCCACAGGTGTGTTCGGTGGCCGTGGCCGAGGAATTCCAGGCAGTGGAAGAGGCCAGCAGGAAAAAAAGCCAGGCAGGCAATCAGCCAAGCAGTGAGATGTCTGCACCCGGGCCGGGGACAGTTTGGGTTTTGTCACCTCAGGGTTGCCACGTGTCCAAAAACATTCCCTTTCCCACTCTTCCATCAGAGTCAGAGCCCAAATCGTGTTCCTTTGGAAGGCCCTCATGTAATCTGGTGGAGTTTTCACTCCTCGTAGTCAGGAAATCATTGGAAATATTTTTTAAAAATTCATTCACGGTTAAGGACCGAGGTTCTGCCTTCTCCTGAGAGTGAACTTTTCAGGGCTCACCAGGTTTAATTTAAAATATTTTCCTGTTCAGAGGGTACCAGAAGGAAGGCAAACAAACACTTTCTGGATTGTTTGGATGTGGGGTTTTTTTTTTTAATACTTGAAACTCGGGAAACTTGTTTTGTTTGTAACAGATGTGTTTTGGTTTAGAAACGCTGAACTTGAGGATGTTGTTCCTGTACATGAATAGTCCTAAAGGTTTGGGGTTTTTTTTAAAACCAACAAACTTTTAAGCTATTGCTTTTCTTCTCCTGGCCAGTGGGTTCTGTTTCTCCAGTGGCTTAAAGGAGAACTTGGGATGGACATTGGCCTTCAAGCCTTGTTCCAAGGGAGCTTTGTGACAAATGAGCGTTTCCCAATTAGTTCATTGCTAATTTGACTTCAGATTAGAAGTTTCCTTCAAAGGAACAGGGTTTTTTTTCTGTGTGTTTGGTTTGGGTTTTTTTTTTTTTTTGCATGAGGCTGGTGTGCCCCTTTTTCCTCATGGGGGATTTTTAAAATTTCTTTTGAAAAGTAACTTGAGTTGATTTACATGGATTTATTTCCCCCCCCACTTTCAAAACTCTCTCCCTTCTGCTGAGACACCAAGTCCTGAACTCTGACAATATTTCTCAACCTAATTTCTTCCAGTACCTGGTGATTGACCTCACTGGCTGTACCTGTCACTTCCTTCCCCAGCCACCAATTATCCTCCCTTGGGGACACAGGCCAGCGTGTGAACGTGTCCCTCCTGTAGGTTCAGAAAACTCCTGGGAATTCCCAGGTCAGGTGGCTCCAGTCTTCCATCCCATAGGCAAAATGCACCCTCAGAATATCCTGGCTGATCTGAATTCAGCACCTGCACGAGGGCACGGGGGGAAGAAACAGCTCTGGGTGTGCCTCAACCCCCCTGGATGGAGGAAACAGCTGAATTTGGGGGGGGAAATGGATGTTGTGAGTAGTTTTGAACAGGTTTTGGGTTTGTACAACTGGTTCTCATATCAGAGCCTCTGCCATCACCACTGTACTGAAAAGGAGTGAAGAACATGCTTTTATAGACTTATTTTTTTAATGTTTATAGAACCGGGCGCAGTGGTGAGTGGGAATAAATCTCCAGCCTCTTCCAGCCGCCTCCCTCTGTGTGTCTGTGATGCTGCCGGGCCCTGCCCAACCCAGAACCCTTCCCTGAGCCCTGGAATCAGGGATAAATCCCTAAACATTCAGTTTCCAACACCAGCCACGTGTTCTCCATGGAGCTGTTCCTTGTTGAGGCCACGACCAGCACTCCGTGCTCATCCCAGGCTTCTCCCAGGGAGCCAGTTCCAGGGAGTGGGGTGATGTGTCCTCCCTGCTGGAAAACTCGTGTGGCATTTTAACAAAGCCCAGGCTGTGTCAGACTTTCCCTTCCCAACCTGCTCCCTCCCTTTGGATCCCTGCAGCCGCAGAGGCTCCGTGTGCTGCAGCTTCCCTGCTGGAAAGGGAAACACTGCTGGGATTTAAGGTCTGTTCTGGCAGGATAAATCCTGCCTGCAACAATGGGACCTTTGGCTCCAGCTCAGGGTAGAGTCCTCCAAGTGCTCCTTATCTCCTGGCCAAGCTTTGGGGTCAGGTGATGGAGCTCGTTAAGTTCTGCATTTGCTTAATTACACCACGGGCTTTAGCAGCATTCCCTGCCTGCTTCCCCCCTTCCCTTTTTCCACCTCTGCAGGAATATTTTTGTCCCTCCTCAGAGGGCAGCTGGGTGGCAGATGGCTGTGTGGAAGGGCATCGATGTAACGCTCGGCTCTCATTTTGGGCTTTTTCTGCCCCAAAAATGGGAGTCTGGGGCCGTCACTGCCCCGTGGCAGGGCTAGGGAGGCTGAAAAAACGAAAAAAAAAAAAACAAAACAGGGAGGAGCGAGATAAAAGCAACAACCAGAGAGGAGGAAAAAAGGTCTGAGCCTGGCTGCCGGCGTGGGTGGGTGCAGAGCGTGGCAGGGCCAGCGCGTCCCGCACGGAAAGACCCAGCAAAGGCCACCTTGGAAACCCTCCCCGCTGCCCTCCCGGGATATTTCGGTGGCACTTGAGCTGGTGGCAGCCCCGGCAGCCACGGGGCTGTGTCTCTCTGGCCGCCCCACGGTGACTCATAACTCCTGAGCCTCGCCGAGGAGGCAGCACAGGAATAGTTACACACCAGCGACGCGGAGGGAGTGGCTGCCAGAATACTTCAGGGCTGTGCTAAGCAACTAAAAATACACGTCAAACCCTCCTCCTCCTCCTTTTTCCTTTTAAAATCTGTTTTCTTTCTCTCTCTTTCTGGTTTTTTTTTTTCTTGTTGGTTTTTTTTTTTTTCTTAATTCTCGTTTTTGATTGTCGGAGGCCCCTGGGGGTTCCTCGGGGACAGGGGCAGGTTTGGGGACAGGCACTGGCAGCTGTGACTTCTTGTTTTCCCGGCTCGGTTCCTCTCTCCCATTGCCTGTGGCAATGACTAAGAGGCAGCTTCCCCTGTGTGCCCGGTGCCTGCCATGCAAATCCTGGGGTGCAAACCCTGCTTGTTCCCTTTTCCAGGGGGGGCTTGGCACGTGGATGCATCTCATGGGCACCTTGTGTCCAGCCCACGTTCTCAGTGTCCAGCGCTTTGTCTCAGCTCCTGGCCGGAGCGGGGTCAGGCACGTCCGGTGTCGTGGAGCACACAGGGAATGGTCCTGGTGGAGCCAGGGAAGTGGGGGACAGCAGGAGCCGTGAGGATGCTCTGGTGGCCGTGGCCTTGCTCGAGGCTCATCGTGCCTCGCCAAGGTCTGGCGGTGGTGTGGGCTCATCCCAAATCCTCGCCGCCTGCTCCGGGGTAAATATAGCCCGGCTGGCAGGTGGCAGGACACTGACTCAGTGGGTGCTCGTGGGGCCGAGCCGGGCTCCGACGCCTCTGAGAATAGCAGCTTCAGCCACCCCGCCGTGGGGACAGTGGCACTGCCACCAGCTCCCTGCACGGGGACCTCCCCACGGGTCTGCCCTCGCGGGAGGCGGAAGGAGCCACTGATTCATGCCCCTCATTAACGCTCATTAAGAAAATGAAGCTGCTGGCTCGCTGCGGGCATTGGGTTCTTGTTTGGGGACAAGAGACATGCGGGATGAGCAGCAGTGGTGACAGGCTGGGAGCAGGTTGGGGGGGACACCGCAGGACAAGCCCAGGGGTGCTGTGACCCTTGCGGGGAGGGGGTGGCGGGGCTGTGCTGGTGGGGCCCAGCCGGAGTGCAGCTTGTGGCTCACATCCCTGGCCACTGGCCAGCTGCTTTTCCCAGGAGGCCCCAGGGCCGGCTGGTTCCTCCCTGGAACTGCCGACAGCACCTCCAGCCAAAGCTGGTTCTGCTCGCCCTGATTTCGGGTGGGGAGCACGCGTGGGTACCCCCAGTGCCCATGGGGCACGGGTGGCTGTGCCCAAGGTGTTGTCCCCCAGCTTGGGGTCCCCAAGCGGGGTTGGGGCAGGGGAAGGAGGAAGGGGAGCCTTTTTACCCCCTGCCCTGGTCCCTGTCCCTCGCCGGCCGGGTTTGGTCAGGATGGAAAGTCTGAACCTGCCGGTCCGGCCACAGCCGCGCCCGTAATGACAGGTTTGGAGCGGAAACTCGGACGGTGGCTTCACCTGGGAGCTGCTCCCCGGCCGAGGCCCCGGGAACACCGGCCCTGGCACTGCCCACTGCCGCACCACCCGGGACAGCGGGGGACACAGGCCTGGGCCCGCTCTGCTTTAGCTGAGATTTATTAAACTGCGTTTATTTGGGATTTAATTAACAGCAGCTGTTGGGGGAGGGTAGATCCCAGTTGTTGCCTCGTGCCTCAGTTTCCCCCTGTGCCAGCACTGCGTGTGCCGGCCCCGAGCGCTGCCCCAGCCCTGTCCTGGGTGTCATCCGTGTCCCCTGAAGCCATGGGCTGCGCTGTGCCCTGCGCCACGCTGTCCCCACACCCCACGCCGTGCCCACGCGGTGCCACGCCGTCCCCGCTGGCTATGGGCAGCCGGCAGGACGGACACGCCGGGGCAGGAGCTCCTCGCACCGGGAGAGCCGAGGGGCGCGGAGTCAGCCCGGCCACCGGGTCCCCCGAGTCCCCCCACGCCCCCAGCGCTGACACCGCTGATTTATCGCTCTCGTTAGCGCAGCCCGGGAAGCATCTGGCCGCAATTAGGGCCGGCTCAGCGTCACCCGCCTCGGTGTCCCCGGGGCCCCGCGTGTGCCCGGGGTCTCGGCGGCGCGGGGGGCCGCATCCTGCCCGTGGTGGGGGGGGGGTTATCGGCGGCCACCGGCGCTGCCTCCCCCCGCGCCGGTGACGTCAAGCGCTGACGCCGATCCGCCCCCTCAGCCGCCCGCGGGCTTGGCCGGCCGTGACGTCTGCCACCGCCACCGCCACCGCCACCGCCACTGCCACCGCCGTTAACTCCTTCCCCGGTGCCGCCTGAACCGGGCTCATGGTGCCCCCGCCTGACCCACGCTGCTGGGTCCTGCCGGAGCGACCGTCCAGTGATGGTGTGACCCCCTCTACCCCCCCCGGGGGACCGTGGGTGGCCGGAGGGAGCGGCTGTTCCCTGGGCAAACACCGGACACACCGGTGACAAACGTCGGGGCGGTGACACGGGACAGGCTGTGCCAAGGGAGGTGTGCGGACATGCAGGAACGGCCCAGCAGGGCACAGGCCGGACAAACCCTGCTGTGCCCGGGCACTGTCCGGCCACGCTGCCGGTGGAGCCGGTGGCCTGTCCCGGTCTGACCCGCACGGGTGGTGGCCTGGCTGTCCCCAGAGGTTCCCGTGAGGCCCCGTGGCGGTGCCTGGCCCGGTGTGTTTATTTATTTCTTTGTCGTACCCTTTTACAACCGGGGTCCGGCTCGGTGCCAGTGCTCAGGGATAGTGCCCGGTGCCCGGTGGCCAGTGGCCATGCCACTACCAGTGCCCAGTGCTGGTGCCCGGTGCCCATGCCAAGGCCAGTTTTGGTGCCGGTACCTGGAGTCCAGTGCCAGGTGGCCGTCCTGTGCACTGTGGCCAGTTACCGGTACCCTGTGCCCGATCCCGGTTCCCAGTCCTGATTCTCAGTAGCCAATTCCCGTGCCCGGTCCCCCATTCCCGGTGTCTGGTTCCCGTGCCCAGTTCCCGATTCCCAATGGCCAGTTCCCGTGCCCGGTGCCCGATTCCCGTTCCCGGTTCCCGTGCCCGGTTCCCGCCCCTCCCTTTGTGCCCATCATCCCCGGCGGGGCGCGCGCGCCGCGGGGCCACGTGATCGCCCCTCCCCCGCGCTGACGTCATCCCAGGGCCCCGCGCGCTGTTGTCCCGTTTACCCGCCGGTCGCCGCGGCGACGGGGACGGGGCGTGGCCGGGCGGGGGCGGGGCGCCGCCTCCGCGGGGCGGGGGCCACGCCCCGTATGCAAACGAGGGCGGGCGAGGACGTCATCTGCAGCCAATGAGGACTCGACGCGGTGAGGTCACCGCGACGGTGCCGCCTATTTAACGCGGCGCGGGGGGCGCGGCGGCGGTAGACGCGTGTGCGCGCGCGCAGGAGCGGGGCCGCGGCCGGTGCGCACCGGGCGCCTCCCCCGCCCTCCCCGCCCCGCGCTCGCCCCGGTCCTCCCCCCGCCCCGGCGCCGTTTCCCCCGCAGCCGGGCGGGGGAGGAGGATGGAAACACCCTTCTACCATGATGATGTGTTGAGCGGCCTCGGCAGCGGCTTCGCCCCGTCCTCCGGCAGCAGCGGGCTCCTCCTGCCTTTCCCCGGCGGCAGCATGATGAAGAAGGACGCGCTCGGGATGGCCTTACCGGAACAGGTGGCGGCGGCGCTGAAAGCCCCCGGCGCGGCCAGCGGCGAGGCGGCGGGGCTGCTGGGCTCGGCCGACCTGGGACTGCTCAAGCTGGCGTCCCCGGAGCTGGAGCGGCTCATCATCCAGTCCAACGGGCTGGTCACCACCACCCCGACCAGCGGCCAGTTCCTCTACCCTAAAGCGGCCGCCTCCGAGGAGCAGGAGTTCGCCGAGGGTTTCGTGAAGGCGCTGGAGGACTTGCACAAGCAGAACCAGCTGGGCGGCGGCGCGGCGGGCAGCGGCGGCGGCGCGGGCGGCGGCGGTGGGGGAGGAAGCGGCGGCGCGGGCGAGCTGCCCGCCGCCGGGATGGCCCCGGAGCCGCCGGTGTACGCCAACCTCAGCACCTACCCGGCCGTCAGCTACGCCGCCGACCCCGGCCCGTTCGCGGCGCCGCCGCCGCGGCTGCCGCCGCCGCCGCCCCCGCCGCCGCTAAAGGACGAGCCGCAGATCGTGCCGGAGGTGCCGAGCTTCGGGGAGAGCCCGCCGCTGTCCCCCATCGACATGGACACGCAGGAGCGCATCAAGGCGGAACGGAAGCGGCTGAGGAACCGCATCGCCGCCTCCAAGTGCCGCAAGAGGAAGCTGGAGCGGATCTCCCGGCTGGAGGAGAAGGTGAAGAGCCTCAAGAGCCAGAATACGGAGCTCGCCTCCACCGCCAGCCTGCTCCGCGAGCAGGTCGCCCAGCTCAAGCAGAAGGTGCTCAGCCACGTCAACAGCGGCTGCCAACTCCTGCCCCAGCACCAGCACCAGGTGCCGGCGTACTGACCCCGGGGGGGGCCCGAGCCCGGGCAAGGACCCAGGGAAGCGCTGGGGGAGCGCCCGCCCTGCCCCGGGCATGGACCGAGGGGAACGGGGGGAGCGCCCACCCCCGCCCCGGGAACGGACCGAGGGGTCCCGGGCATGGACTGAGGGGAGCGGGAGTAGCGCCCTGCTCGCCCCGGGCGCGGACTGAGGGGTCCCGAGGGGAGGAAGAAGAGCGATGATCGCCCCCGCTCCCATCTCCCCGGACACGGACTGAGGGGTTTGAGGGGAGGACCGGGACCGGCTCCGGATGGTGGGCACTGAGCACGCCCCGCTCCCCGCGCACGGACTGAGGGGGGCCCGGGCCTTCCCTCCCGGCCCTTCCGCGCCCCACACATTCCAGTCAGGTCCCAGTAAAACCCCACGACACGGAGAATTGGCCTCTCGCTGTTTGCTGCGCCGGGGAGGGACGGGATGGGACGGGAAGGGAAGGGGCGGCGCGGGCAGGAAGCGGCGCGGCCGGGTGCCATCTTGGGGCGGGGGGGGGGGGAAGCGGGGACCGGGGGGGTATGGGGAGTTTTAGGGGGGCGATGGAGGTCGGGGAGCGGGGAGTGAGTTCCCCCCCGGGGCTGGCAAAGGGGCTCTGGGAATCACTGGAGAGGGTGGAGGGCGAGGGGGTCCATGGGGTTGTTGTTATGGGGGGAGGGGGCTTTGGGGTAGCTGGGAAGGATGGAGGATGTTGTGGGAAGGGGGGTAGTGAAAGGTTGGGGTTTTGAGGGGGTTTTGGGGTTATTTGGGCTCTCTTGGGGGCAGTATGGGTATGTTTGGGCTCCCCTGGGGCTGAGGGGTCCCTATGTGGGAGGAGGTGGGTGAGGGGACCCCGCTGCTGGTCCTGGCTGTGGCTCTGCTCTGCCAGACCCTCTCCTTGTTGGGGGGTTCACCAGCACCCCCCTGTCCTGGCCTCCCCGGGGTCGCCCCAAGGCACCCAGCGAGGCCGGGCCTCCTCTGCTCCTCCCAGACTTCGGCAACAGCCTTGGGCTTCCCGGCAGCGCCACGGCTCCTCCTCCGTGTCCGCCACCTGCGGGGCCCCATCCCTGCTCCATCCCGGGGAGCAGTACCCGAGAGACCGACCCTGTGTCCCCGGAGCGTTTGGGGACGCTGCTGGCGGCAGCTCCATCCCGTTGCAGCAGCGGGATCGCCGCGCTCCCGGGGGCTGGCGGGGAGCCGGCTGTGGGGGGAGCGTGGGGTCCCTTGGAGCCCTGCCGTGGGTAGCTCCCCGGGGACCCCGCGCTCGGCGCCGGGCCCTGCCGTGGGTGGCTCCCCGGGGACGCGGGGCCAGCCGGCTGCGGTTTGCCGGAGGAAGCGCCATCCCCGCGGCGCCGTCCCGGCGCGGTTGTGCTGCGCCCCGGATGTGCCGCTCCGGCACAAAGATGGACGGGGCAGCCACCTGTCCGGCCCCGTGGCCTCAGTGTCACCAGATCCCTGTGTCCCCAAGTCCTCGCATCCTCATGTTCCCAGATCCCATTGTCTCTGCATCTTGATGGCCCCAGGTCCCTTTGTCCCCAAATCCCCGCGGTCCAACGTCCCTGGATCCCGATGTCTCTGCTTTCCCAGATCCCTCTGTCCTTAAGTCCCCACATTCCCCGATTCCTTTGTGCCCGATGTCCCCAGGTCCTTGTGTCCCCACGTGTCCCCGGAGAGCGCGGGATGCTGCCGGCAGGGCTGGTTCCCGGTGCCGGGGGGGAAATCTCACGGCCCCGGGCTGGGGGGGATTTTTTTTGGGGGGGGAGGGAGGGGGTCCTCCCGGCGCTGCGGTGCCGCCCGGTACCGACAGGGGGCACCACGGCGGGGGTGCCCCCGCCTCCCCAGGGGCGGATAAAGGCGGCGGGATCGGCACCGGCACCGGGCGGGATGGCCCGGGGCGCGCTCCGCCTGCTCTGCTGCGCCGCTGCCTTGCTCGCTGCTGCAGGTACGGGGCACCGGGGGGTCCGTGGGGTCCCGGGGGCACGTAGGATCTGCAGCACCGGGGTGCTGGGTGCTTCCCGCTGCCACCGGCAGGTGGGTCTGTGGCCTCCCCCCCCGCCCAGTTCTGGGTACCGGGAGGGGTGTCCGGCTGCTCCGGGGCACCGGGGAAGTTCCGGGAGGTGACCCACCTGTTGCCCCACGCTCTGCACTGCCGGGGTCCCGTGTCCTTTCCGGGGCTGGGATCACCGGGGGGGGGCTGCACCTGCTCCCTGGGAGTGCCAGCTGGACCTGAGCACCCTGCCCCTCCCAGACGATGCGGCTCCGGTGCTGCCAAACCGGCTGGTGCTGGAATGTGTGCCCTGGCACCGTCTCGGCACTCCCGGTGCAAAGGGCTCCCTGGTATCCCGTGCCAATATGGGCTCCCGGTCTCCAGCGTGGGCCCCCACATCCTCCCTGCACCCCAAGGGGCCTCGGTTCACCCGTCCTGGCACGCTGGGCGCTTGGGCCTGGGTTCAAAGCCACCCTGGCAAAGGGTGGCAGCTGGGTGGGGACAGCCCATCCCAGTGAGCCTGGCGGCTGTGGGGACCCCCAGCCACGCCAGGGTGCTGGCTCTGCCACGGGGCGTTTCTCTCTGGTGTCCCCCTGGGGCCAGGCTGGACTTGCTCCTCCTCTTGTGCAAACAGGATTTGGGCAGATAAGGGGCACTGCCAGCACTGCCCAGGAAACCCGATCTGTTCCACGTGGCCACCGCGGAGTCCCCACCACGCCTGGCCCTGAGAATGTCCAGTGGGTGCCACAAGGGCTGGGTTGACACGTGTCCCTGTGCCATGGCACTGCCCGCTGCTGCCACGCTGCTCTGCTCGTCCCTAGCAGTGCTGTGCCCATGCCATGACAGCTTGGGAAGCGCTTCTGACTCTGGATTTGTGGGGTCTGATATTGGCAAAATCCCAGTTTTCTGTGTGTGTGATAAAAACCACCTGGGAAATGAACCCTGTGAGGTCGGGAGCTGGGGCAGGTGCTGCTGCCCTGCCAGGACCCTGCCATGTCCTTGCTGACCAGCTGTCTCCTCCAAGGTCCAGAGCCAGGATCTGGAGGCCCACCCCAGCCTGGTGGCCCTGATTCTGCCACCAGAGTGTCTCGGAACAGCTCAGGGACAGCCGTGTCACCATCTCCACCCAGCTCAGCTGCAGCCACCAGCCAGGGGACTCACAGTGGGACTCCAGCCGGCTCTGACTCAGGAGGGGTCAATGCAGCTCCATCCAACCCACCCACGACACCAACTCCGTCTAAGACTTTGGGATCAACAGCACCTCCAGCATCTTCATCCAGCACCACCACAGCACCAACTCCATCCAAGACTTCGGGATCAACAGCACCTCCAGCATCTTCATCCAACACCACCACAGCACCAGCTCCATCTAAGACTTCGGGATCAACAGCACCTCCAGCATCTTCATCCAACCCACCCACGGCACCAACTCCATCCAAGACTTCGGGATCAACAGCACCTCCAGCATCTTCATCCAACACCACCACGGCACCATCTTCAGCCAGGACAGCAGGATCAACAACACCTTTGGCACCCTCATCCAATGCCACCACAGCACCAACTCCATCCCACACGAGCATGTCCAGATCCACAGAGCATCCATCCAACTCAACGGCAACACCAGCCCCATCTTCACCCAGACCCTCTGGGCCTGCTTCCCCCACACCCACTGTGAGCCCGGCTCCCAACAGCACCAGCACTGTCACCACCAGCTCCAGAACGAGAGCAGCTGTTGGCAGCGCAGCTGGTAACTCTGGTGAGAGCCAGGCTGGGGGGCACTGGGCAGATGGGGGACCTGGGTATGGGCACGGATCCCCCCTAGACCCCCCCACTTGGGGCTGCACCCACAGGAGGGCTCAGGGTGCAGGTCCCAAGGTGATGCCAGAGCCCCCCTGGCTGCTCCCTCCTCCTTGGGGGGTTGTTGAGGGCTCCTCTTTTCTCCCCCTGCCTCTGCCAGGGAGGGCCCTGGGCTGGTTCCCCAGGGGTGGAGGTGACACAGGAGCTGGGTGCCAGGTCTGTGGTGGGTGGGGTGGTGGCACTGGGGTGACTGGAGCCGGTCTAGAGCCTCATCTTTCTCCGTGGTGCTTGAAGGCCGGACACGAGTCTCAGCAGTGCCAGGGGGAATAACGGGGTGCCCGTCTCACCCCCACAGAGCAGCACCCCACTGAGCTGAGCCCTGGTGTGGTCGTCGTCATCTCCCTGTCCGTCTGCCTGCTGCTGGCAGGGGTGGCCGTGCTGCTGGTGCGGCTGTCCCAGCGCGGGACCCTCCCCTTCCAGCACCTGGATGAGGTGCCCATGGTGCGTGGGGGGGGCCGGGGGTGGCGAGGAGGGGGGTTTTGGGTGGGCAGCGGGTCCAGGGTGCGGTCGCTTATCCCGCTCTCTCTCTCTTCTTCCCCAGAGCAAAGTGATGGAGGGGGCCCCCGTCACTCCCCCCTCCCCCCGGTGACGCCCCGGCCGCAGCCCCCCGGGCTCCCCACGCTGCTGAATAAAGACGCTGCTGCCCTGGCTCTGGTTTCCCGTCTGCCATGTGCTCTGCAGCCTTCCCGGGGAAAACCCCCGCTCCCGGGGGAGGCCCCAGCCGCTTTCGGGGTCCCCCGCCTCGGGCTGGCGGCCCCGGGGTGTTCCCGGGCCGGCGGGGTGGGTGCGGGGGTGCGCGGCGGTGGTGCCCGGGGTGGGGGGAGCCGCGCAGCCCCCCCGGCGAGGTGGGATGGGAGGGAGCGAGCGGCCAGGCACGCACGTCGCCTTCCTTCTGCTCCGCTGCACTCGGCCGAGGCCGCGCTCGCCGCGAGGACCGGGCACCGGTAAGGGGCTGCGGGCGAGGCCGGGGGGCTGGCGGCGGCGGGGACCCCCGTGCCGGGCATCGGCAGCTCCTGGGATTGGGATGAGGCCGCTCCCAGTGCTGGCAAATTCCGGGGGGCTCGGTCCTGGGGGGCTCTGCGGGCGTAGCCGTGCAGTCGGTGTGCCCCGATTCTCGGGGACGGTGGGCAGTGGTGTCCGGGATGGATCGTTAACGTGGCACCGGTGGGTTCAGAACTTGGTGGGTGCTGCGGGCTGGGGGCCATCCCCCTGGCCTCAGATCCACGTCCCTGTCCCCATCCAGCCCACGGGAGCACCGGGAGTGGGGCGGGGGGGGCCCGAAACCCGAGGTAGGGGCTGAGCCCGGCCGAGCCCCGGTTCCCAGAAAGCAACGGGGGGAGGAGCCCGCGTGTCCCGGCCCTGGGGTGTCCCCAGCTACGGGAAGGGGGACCCCGCCGGCGAACCCCCCCGGCCGCGGCTGCCGGAGTTCCCCCCCGCAGGGACGGCGATGAGACGGAGCCGGACAGCGCTGCCCTTCCTCGGCACGGAGGTGAGACCGGCACCGGGGGCCACCGGGGGGGGCGAGGGGTGTCCCGGGGGTCCAGGGGTGTCCCCGGTATGAGCGTCCCAGCGCCGGGCCCCCAGGCAGCAATAACCGGGCTGGCGGCGCTGAGCGGGAGTTAATTATCCCCTTAATGGGCGGTTAATTATTATTCACCTCTGCGTAATTGCGCGCCGGCTCCGGGGGTTTTTCCGGCGGGGTCCCGGGGGAAGTCGGGGGGGGTCCCCTCCGGTGGCGGCGGGACGAGAAGGAGGAGGAGGACGGGGGGGACTCCCGGCGGCTCCGTGCGCTGCGGGCGGAGCCGCTCCCGGTGCACCGGCTGTACCTTCCCCCGTGCCCCCCTCGCCTCGGTAACACCCCGGTACCCCCCGGTGCAGCGCCGCACCGTGTCCGGCAGGGGGCGCCAGCGCGCTACCGGCGCTCGGTACCGGCGGCGGCGGGCGGGGGGGCGCTGCCCGGGCGGGACCCCCGGACCGGGATCGGGCAGGGACCTCCCCGGGACCGCTCCCCACGCCCCTCACCGCTGCTCTGTTTCCCGGCAGCGCTGCCGCGACCCCGCCGAGGCCGCCCCGTCGGGCCCGGGCCCGGGAGCGGCGGTGGGCGCCGTGCGCCGGCGTTTCTCCGGGACCCCGTTGCTGCCGCCGCTGGGCTGCCGGTTGGCCGAGGCGGCCCGCGCCCCCGAGCCCGAGGCTGCCCGGGTGGTGTTCACCATCGAGGAGAGCGGCCCGAGCAGCGGCGATGAGTCCGAGCCCCCCCGGTAAGGGCGGGACGGGGAGTGGGGTGGTGATGCTGGCCCCGGTGGCACCGGGAACGGGTCACCGGGCAGGGCACGGCTGGCGGGGACGCTCCCGGGTTCAGCACCGGCGGCCGGACAGCGGCACCGGGGCAGAGCACCCCGGTGGGTTGGGGACAAACCCCTCTGTCTGTCCCTGTCACCCCCCCCAACACTCCTGTCCCCCACTGTCCCCACCGCGCTGTCCCCATCACTCCCATCCCTGTCACCCCCGTCCTCACCCCCCCTTGTTCCCACCACCCATCCCCATTCCCTCTCCTCATCCTCCTCACGCCCTGCCCGAGGTGACCTCGGTCCCTCCCGCGGTGGCTGGGCCCCGGCTGTGCTGCTGCAGGGCTATTTTTGGGCCATTCCCCCTGTCCCGTGCCTCTCCCAGCCCGGCTTGTGGGGACAGCAAGGAGCTGGCACAGCCGAGGGACGTGGCTCTGGTGTCACTTGTCATCCACCCCTGCACAGACACGTGGGCACAGTGACACTCCGATAAGGACTGGCCGTCCTGGGGACGGGGACTGGCTGTCCTGCGGCCAGTCCAGCCCTTGCTGTCCGAGGCTGCTGGCTGCCAGCCAGCACAGGGGGCTCTTCCCTCTCTCCCACATTCCCTGATGTCCCTCTGTCCCCACATCCCTGTGCCCTGATGTCCCCACGGTCGTGCTTGCAGCCCCCCAGGACTCCCATCCGGTGGGTTTTGGGGTCCCTGCCGGTGCTGTCGTGGCGGGGGGGGCCCTGTTGCTGCGTCCCTCGTGGCTCCCTGCCGGCTGCTGGATATTTTTGTGGCCATCAGGAACAGCAGGTATCCACATCCTGCTACATCAGCCTGGGCAGGTGCCAGCTCCCATGGCCAGGCTGGTGGGTCCCCCACAGTGTCACTGCCACCAGCTGGACCTCACCCTGCTGCTCCCTGCTCCACTCGGCAGTGGCTCCAGGAGGAGACAGCACCAGGGAGGGGCTGGGGCACCACGTGCGGTGGGTTTGGCTCTCACAGGTCGCTCAGTGGCACCATGGCATGTCCACACCACGTGTCTGGGATGCTCCATGCTCAGCTGTGTCCCTTGGTGGCACCATGGCACAGCCACACTGCAAGTTCTGGATGCTCCGGGCTCAGCCATGTCCCTCTGTCCCTTGTTGGCACCGTGGCACAGCCGCACCGTGTGTCTGGGATGCTCCGTGCTCAGCCGTGTCCCTCAGTGGCACCGTGGCACGTCCGCTCCGTGCGTCTGGGTCCCTGGGGGCTCCGCGGGGCATTTTTCTGCGTGTCCAGGCAGAGCACCCCTGCCCTTTCAGGAGCAGCTGCCGCCTCGGGGACAGCAGGGTGGCCGGTGGCACCGGGCCAGCGAGGGGCCACGTGCCCGGGCCGCCAGGCACACCGGGGGGGGGACCCGCTCCCTGCGCCGGCTGCCGGAGCCAGACAGTTGTTTAATTTCCCAGGCGCAGGGCGGGAGGGGGATGGAAAGTTTCCCGGGGCTGCCGGGGCCGGGACAGCCGCACGCTTCCTGCTCCGCACCGGGGGCAGCGGGGCCTCGCCGCCCGCCCGGGGGTCCCTGAGCCGGGCCATGCTGCCCACCACGCACTGCTCGCCGGGGGCTTCTCCGGCCGCGTCCCCCCGCAGTTCCCCCCGCAATTCCCCCGTCCTCTTCAGGAAGCTCCTGATGAACCAGAGCATCCGCCTGCAGCGGCGCTTCACCGTGGCGCATCCCCTCTGGTAAGGGGGGGACGCTGGCGGGTCCCCGCGGGCGGGGTGGCCCCGGGCTGTGCTGCCGGGACGGCGGCAGTGGCTCCCCCGGAGCTGTGGCACGTCCTCGGGGCTGTGGGCCCAGGGGGACGCGGGGGACGAGGAGGGGACAGCGGGTGTCCGTCCCCACATGGCCGGGGGCTGAGCCGGGCAGGGGGGAGCCGCCGGACGAGCAGGGCTGAGCACGGACACCGCTCATCGCAGCCATGGCCGGGCAGAGATCCGCGGGGGGCTGGCCCGGTGGGGACGGAGGGGAGCTTTGCCCTCCAAATCAAGGCACCAACCCACCCACCGCGGCTCCTCCCTGCCCTCCCCACCTCGGAGCTCTGTGGGGTTGTTTTTGGGGCGCCGTGGGGCTCAGCACATCCGTCCTCAGCAGCGACAGCATCTATTTATAGCGGCCCCGGCCCCCCCGCCGGCCACGGACACCGCTCGGAGGTCATTAACACTGAAGCGAGGGGGGTTAATTGGGCACCAGCCCCGTGGCAGGGGCTCGTGTCCCCCGGGGCTGTCCCCTGCGGCGGCAGCGGGGTCAGGGGTGGTGGCACGGGGCCGGGAACAGACGCGGGCATCACCCCGCGGGGCCGTCGGAGGGACAATGCGGCTTTGTGTCGCCGGTACCATCGGGGATGGGAAGCCGAGGCAGGAAAACAAGGGGCTGCGGGATGGCATGACGCGGTGCCGGCTGGCACTGCCGCTGCCGGGGACGGCCGCGCCACAGCCACCAGGGCTGCCGGAGCGGGACGATGCTGCCGGGCAGCCGGTGCCCGTCCCGGAGGCACTCCTGCATCGGGTAGGTGCTGGGCTCCCGAGGGGACACGGTGGCCCCCGTGGCATCTGCGCTTTCCCAGTGCTCTGGGGTGGCTTGTCCCCGTCCCCACGGCGGTGGGGGCGGCGGCGGGAGGGGACAGGCTCTGGATGGCCCTCGCTGAGTCCCTGTTGCGTGCAGCATTTCCCATGACCCCGGGGCCAGCAGAGCAGGAGGGGGAGCGAGGCGGCCGCGGCCAGCTTGGGGACACTGCAGGGTCACCATCCCTGTCCCCTGTGCATCCCCCCGTGGATGCACACGGCTGCCAGGTGACTCCGGTTGGGGCGCCCCTGGGCTGCTGCCAGTATGTCCCCAAGGGCCAGGGCTTGGCTTCAGCATCGGTTTCTGTCCTTCGATGTCCCCTGGCTCTGTGCCGTGGCTGGGATATTGTCCCCTCCATGGGACACGGCACCTCGAGACGGGGCTGATGGAGGCTTTGGGGCTTTGGAGGACTTGGGACCATGGTGCTGGTGACAGGTAGGGGGAGGGACAGGCAGGAGCCAGCCCTTCCTGGGGTCTCTGGAGCTGGGAACTTCAGGGCAGCGGGTCCTGGGTGACATGGGACAGCCTGGCTCTGCTAGTCAGTGTCCCAAGTCCCAGACCCCACTGTGCCAGCAGGGAGCTGAGAGGGTCCGTGTGCACCGAGCTGTGCCCGTTCTCAGCAGCAGGTGAAAAGGCCAGCAGGGCCAGACTGGCCACCAGTGTCACCACAGGGCTCACCAAGCCAGAGTGTGCAGGGATGATGGCACAGAGAACCCGACAAACCTGGCAGCATCCCCTGGGCTGAGGTCCCTGTGCCACCCACCCCGTGCCAGCCTTGTCCCCTCTCCCCTCACAGCTTCGACCTGGAGAATGGACCCCCCGGCCGGGGCGCGCTGGACCCCCAGGCCAGCCCGGGCGCGGGGCTGGTCCTGCAGGGCACCTTCTCCCACGGCCAGCGCCGCGAGTCCTTCCTGTACCGCTCCGACAGCGACTATGACCTGTCCCCAAAAGCCATGTCCCGCAACTCCTCCATCGCCAGCGACTTGTGAGTGTCCCCCAGCCCACTTCCCCTGGGACCCCCCCTCCCTTCCCCGAGCCTCACGCTCCCTCTGCTCCCTCAGGCATGGAGAAGACATGATCGTCACACCCTTTGCCCAGGTAGGTGCCAACGCTGTGCCCTGCCCAGGAGGGGACGCGGCCCGCACCCAGCACCGGGCTGGGTGTCCCGGGGGGGTCCGCCCGAGCCCAGCCCCCTCTCGCCCCCCAGGTCCTGGCCAGCCTCCGCACCGTCCGCAGCAACCTGACGCACCTCCAGGACCGCGCTGGCATCAAGTGAGTCGGCCGGGGGGTGGGAGGGCGAGGATGTCACCTGAGTGGGGACACCAACCCATGGCAAGCGGGGGGCACCGCTGTGGGGGTCCCAGCCACTCAGCCCCCCGTGTTTCACAGGCGAGGATCGAGCAGCAGCCTGCCCTCGGGGAGCAAGGCCAGCCTCTCCGGTGAGTGCCGGGGGGACGGTGGTGGGGACATTTTGGGGCGAGCTGGCTGTCCCTGTGTCCCCAGGGTGTGTCCCGCCGTGCCCCGGGGGGTGCAGCAACACCACCCCCCCCCCACCCCCCCCCTCCCCAGCCAAGGCAGAGCTGAGGCTTTGCCCTTTGGGATCCATGTCTGGTTTTCGGCAGCTCCTCCCGCCCGGCCGCCCTTCGCGGCGGTGGAAAAGCTCCGGTTGACGTCAAACCTTCCATTAATAAAAGCCCGGCGGTGAGCGGGGCCCCGCGGGAGCCCGGCTGCCCCCGGGGCTGGCTGTCACCCCACGGGACAGCGTGGCACGCCGCGTGCCGGGGCTGCCACGCCATGGGGACAGCGCGACGGGGCTGAGCCCCGCTGCCCAGGGATGCTCGACCCCGACCCCCGCGTCCCCCCCTGCCCCCCGCCGCCCCGCTCGGGGGCTGGTGTGACCCCCCGTGCCCGCGAGCCCCCGGGTTTGGTGTGGCACCGGCCGCCCTGTGCCGGGTGGCCCCGCCGCTGGCAGGTCCCTTGCCAAGCTGGCGGGTGCCCCCAGCAGAAGATGCTCACCAGAAGCTCTCGCGGGAGACCCTGGAGGAGCTGGATTGGTGCTTGGACCAGCTGGAGACGCTGCAGACCAGACACTCGGTCAGCGAGATGGCCTCCAACAAGGTAAGGGTCCCTTTCACGGTCACCCTGGCGGGCATGGGGACCCTAGAGCCCCCCAGCATGTCCTGCCAGCCCCCCACGTCGCTGACCCTGCCAACCACCCACAGTTCAAGCGGATGCTGAACCGGGAGCTGACGCACCTCTCGGAGACCAGCCGCTCTGGGAACCAGGTCTCCGAGTACATCTCCAGCACCTTCCTGGGTGAGGACCCCCCTGCCCTGGGGTCACCTCTCTGCTGGCAGCAGCGTGGGCTTTGTGCCCCCGGGGTCCTGGGGTGTCCACCGGAGTGGTGCAAGTGGAGGGTCCCACTTGTTTCTTGTGGAGGAACGGAATGGGGGGAGCAGGGGGGGTTTCCCAGGTGTCCCAGTGGGATTTGCTGCCTCAGAGGTGTCACAGCTTTTGTCCTGGCTGGGGGTGCTGGTGCATACTGGTGCATACTGGTGCACTGGGGCTGTTGGGGCCATTCTGGTGTCCCCGGAGGAGTGTCCAGGCCTGTGGATGCGGGTGAGGGAAAGTGCTGCAGCCCCCCAAATTGTCACGGTGTGACCTGTGCCTGTCCTCAGGGTGACCCAGGGGGATGCTGGCAGAGGAATTTGTGCTCCTGCCCTGCTCATGGCCCCCCATGTCACCCCAGACAAGCAGCACGAGGTGGAGATCCCCTCGGCGCTGGCCAAGGACAAGGAGAAGGAGCGGAGGAAGCGCCCCATGTCCCAGATCAGCGGTGTCAGGAAGCTCACGCACAGCTCCAGCCTGGCCGCCGCCGGCATCCCCCGCTTTGGGGTGCGCACGGACCACGAGGCGCTGCTGGCCAAGGTGGGCCCTGGCAGGGGTGACCCACCCGACCGTGGGGTCCCCAGCGCCAGCCCCCCATGGATCTCTGTCCCTCCGGTCCCCAGGAGCTGGAGGACACCAACAAGTGGGGGCTCAACGTGTTCAAAGTGGCCGAGTACTCGGGGAACCGCCCGCTGACCGTCATCATGTACAGCATCTTCCAGGTGAGCATCCCACCGGGATGTCCCTGTCCCCGTGCCCGGATGGGGACGAGCCACCTCCCGTCTCCCGCAGGAGCGTGACCTGATGAAGACCTTCCGCATCCCCGTCAACACCTTCATCACCTACATGCTGACGCTGGAGGACCACTACCACGCTGACGTGGCCTACCACAACAACCTGCACGCCGCCGACGTGGCGCAGTCCACGCACGTCCTCCTCTCCACACCCGCGCTGGAGGTGATTCCTGCTCACCTGAGGCCACTCAAGTGTTCCTGGCGGGGCCGTCACGCGTCCCCAATGCCTTTTCCCACCATTCCCAGGCTGTCTTCACGGACCTGGAGATCATGGCTGCCATCTTCGCCAGCGCCATCCATGATGTTGACCACCCTGGGGTCTCCAACCAGTTCCTCATCAACACCAGTGAGCTGGGGCACAGGGATGGACCTGGGGGATAATGGGGGACCCCAGGAGTGACCCCGGGGTGACCAGTGCCATCTCGCAGACTCAGAGCTTGCCCTGATGTACAACGATGCCTCGGTGCTGGAGAATCACCACCTGGCCGTGGGCTTCAAGCTCCTCCAGGAGGAGAACTGTGACATCTTCCAGAACCTGAGCAGGAAGCAGAGGCAGACACTCCGTAAAATGGTCATCGACATGGTACGGGGGAGCCGGACCACCCCAGGGTGGGGGTCTGGGCTGGGGGGTCAGCCTGAGCCCCATTCCCACCTCACCCTGCCCAGGTGTTGGCCACGGACATGTCCAAGCACATGAACCTGCTGGCGGATCTGAAGACCATGGTGGAGACCAAGAAGGTGACCAGCCTGGGGGTGCTGCTGCTGGACAACTACTCCGACCGGATCCAGGTGGGGACACGGCACTGCAGGTGTCCATCCTGGCTCTGGTCTGCCGGGATGTCCCGTTTGGTGCCACCACTCTCCCGACCCCAATTGGGGGGCCAAGCGAGTTCATGGCACAGCGTGGGTGGCCCTGGGGGACAGAGGACACGGTGTCCGTGCCCGCAGGTGCTGCAGAACATGGTGCACTGCGCCGACCTCAGCAACCCCACGAAGCCGCTGGAGCTGTACCGGCAGTGGACCGACCGCATCATGGTGGAGTTCTTCCACCAAGGAGACCGGGAGCGGGAGAAGGGCATGGAGATCAGCCCCATGTGCGACAAGCACACGGCCTCTGTGGAGAAGTCCCAGGTGGGACGGCAGCCTGGGGACAGGGCGGGGGGCGCAGGGCCGGGCAGGGGGCTCAGCTCTGCCTCTCCCCAGGTGGGATTCATTGACTTCATCGCCCACCCGCTGTGGGAGACGTGGGCCGACCTCGTGCACCCCGACGCCCAGGAGCTGCTGGACACGCTGGAGGACAACCGGGAGTGGTACCAGAGCATGATCCCGCGCAGCCCCTCCCCTCCGCCCGAGGGAGCCGCAGTGTCCCCCGCCACCACCGACAAGTTCCAGTTCGAGCTAACGCTGGAGGAGGAGGAGGAGGAGGGCGAGTCGGACACGGAGCTGGAGGGCACCGAGAGCCCCCTGGACGAGGACAACAGCGGCTCCAAGACACCGGGCACGGATGACTCGGAGTCGGCCGACACCAAGCGCCTGTCCCCCGGCGCCGGGGACCGGGACTCGCCTGTGCCCCGCCCCAGGGACGTGGACAACCGGCGGGCGCTGGAGGGGACGCTGCCGAAGGACGATGGCAGCGGGTGCTCCGGGCCTGAGGGTAGCCAGGGGCTGTGCCTGGACACGGAGGGCAATGTCACATTCCTGTCCCTGGGCACGTAGCTGCATCGGCCCGTGGGTCCCCTCGCTGCCAGGGGACGTGGGACTGGGCACTGCCCCGAGCGGTGCTGGGGACAGCGGGGAGCACTGGCACTAGAGGGACACGGAGGCACCCAGGTTGTGTCCCCGTTCGGGAGCTGGGCAGGTCCTGACAGGCACGAGGACCATGCCGGCCTTCTCCCTGCTCCCACCAGCTGCTGGGAAAGGTCCCTGTCCCCTTCAGACAGGGTGTGGGGACACCGTGCTCCAGCCCCAGCCCAGCCCTGGGGACATCACGCCCTGCAAGGCTCCAGGAAGGAGCATTCCAGCACCTTTCCAGGTGTGCCCCTGCAGGACAGCAGCCCCATGGTGGGATGAGGTGGGCGAAGGGTGCTGGTGGCACCCCCAGGCACCGGCACACAACACGGGCACGACTCAGTGGTTTATTTATTTGGGGACAGGTTCACTTTTTAAAACCTTTTGTAGCTCACTTTTTACTACAAGCCTCCTCGAGGCTCGCACACAGTTTTGGGGCAGAAAGGCGCATTTTTGGGGAAGAAAGTTGCATTTCTGCTCTGCGATCACTCAAAATGCCATTTGTATTGCACATTTCGGACCCCACCCCCCCCCCCAGCCCCCCCCGCCCCATGTCTCCGGTGTCCTGCCTGGGGCAGGGTCCTTCGGGATTCTTCCTTCACCTTCCAGAGATTAAACCCGGTTTGTTCCACCCTAAACATGAGCCTTGTAAGCGCCTCTTTGTGTCACGGGAGCCGAAGCCAATGTCCCCAGGGACCGGCGTGGTTGGTGGCCCCGTCTCCCGCCGGGCACCGGGCAGGGCCTGGCTCCGTGCTGGAACAAAAGCGAGCTCCTCCCTGGAAACGCCGATCCATCACTGGCAAACACGACCTGCTAAGGTAAATATTTAATCGCCGGCTTGGCGCGGTGCGGAGCCCGTTCCCGGCTCTTCCGCATTGCTCGCAGCGCTGATTTATCTCCACAAACACGTCCCCACCCGTGGCACTGCCCTGGCACGTGGGGCCCTCGCCCCCTGCCCGCCCTGCGCTCCCCTTGCTGGGCCTGGGGAGCTCGATGGTTCTTTCCCAGCCCAGAGGTTTTCCAGCCGGGAGTGCCGGCTGCTGCGCAGGGTGGTGGTGGCTCCGTGCCATCCCTGGTGGGTGCTGGATTATCTCCTGGTCTCTTCCTTTTGGAGAGGATAAGCCAAGGCTTTGTGCTCTCAGAACTCCTTGAACCCAGATCCATGCCAGACTCTGCTGGGCTGGAGCGGGGCAGGAGCTGGTGGAAAAAGCCCTTTTCCCCCCTTTCCTGGCCGAGGGGCTGCAGCATGAGGGTGGTGGGGCTGTTGCCTGGGGAAGGTGATGGAAAATGCCCACAGCAGCCAGGTCAATCCCTGAGCCTGCATCCATCCCTGAGCCTGCATCCATCCCTGAGCCTGTGTCCATCCCCACGGCTGCGTCCATCCCATGCTGGACTGTCCGTGCCATCCCGCTGTCACTGGGGGCTGTGGTCAATCTCCCCACTGCCCACCCCGTGCCCACCGTGTGCGCCTCGGTCCTTCCAGGGCTGTGGGTGTGGGATGAGCCTGGCCAGGAGCAAAGAGCTGCACCGGGACAGAAACCACGGAGTCCCCCCCGTCACCCCGCGCCGCCCCGAGCGGGGCAGGGCAGGGCCCGGGAGGCACCCGGGGCCCCGGGCAGGGCAGGGCAGGCCCGGGCAGGGCGGGGCCGCTGCCCTGAGGCCGCCATATGCTGCCGGTCCTAAGCCCCGCTGGAGCCTCAGGGCGAGGGAGGACATGGCCGCCCACCTGCGCAGCAGCCCCGCCTCAGCGCCAGCCGCCCTGTCACGGGAAGGATTAGGCTGCCCGCGACTGCAGGCCTCAGGGAGGCGTCGCAATAGGGCGCCATGTCGCGACAGGCGATGTCAAACCTCGACCCCCGTTGAGCGGGAATGGTTCGGTCTACACCCCCGCCGGAGCAGGGGGTGGTTCATCCCGCGCCCCGCGAAGCGCGGCCGGACCGCACCACTGCGCGTTGCCGGAGGAGGGGGCGGCGCCCACCACCGCGCCGGGAGGGGGGGTCTCCTCCCCCCAGTCCGCCCGCTGTCCATCAGAGCGCGCCGCCGAGCCAATCAGCGCTGCGCTCAGGGGCGCGCCCGTGACGTATCACCTAATTTGCATAGCGGGCCCCGCCCCTCAGCCGACGTCACCCGAGCTCCGCATCTGCTGCAGTCGCTGCGGGGAGGAGGCGGCGGCGCGAGCGCGGCAGAGGTGAGACCCCCCCCCCCCCCCCACCGGGACCCCCACCGGGACCCCCCCACAGTGACACCCCCGCAGGGACCCCCCCGGAACCCCCTCTCTACCCCCCCCGGCCCCGGGAGGGGAGGGCCGGCTGCAGCGGAGGAGGCGGGAGGCGGGGGGGGGGGGATGATGATGATGATGGATGCGGCGCGGTGGGGGCTGCGCAGGGCCCGGGGGGGGGTCTCGGTGCGGCGGGGACCGAGTGGGTGCAGCGGGGTCGGGCCTGCGGGGAGGAGTAGGGGGTGACCCCCTCCGCATCAGCACCGTGCGCACCCCCCATCAGCGCCCTGACCCCCTCCTCGCAGCAATCTGCACCCCCCAGCCCGCAATCAGCGCCCTGCGCACCCCCCATCAGCACCCTGAACCCCTTCCTTGCGACACTCTGCACCCCCCCCAAACAGCAGCACCCTGAACCCCCCATCAGCACCCTGCACCCCCCTCCCTGCAGCACCCTGCAACCCCCTCATGAGCCCCCCTTGTGAACCCCCCGTCCATCAGCACCCCGAAATCCCCATCAGCACCCTGCGCCCCCTCCCTGCAGCGCCCTGTGCCCCCCTCCACGAGCCCCCCGCATCCCCCTCTGCCCAGCATCCCTGTGCTCCATCCCGCATCCCCCTGCTCCACCCTCCCGCTTGGGCGAGCACCCACCTCTGTGCCCCCCTGCCTGGCATCACCCTCCCTCCCCACGGCGCTGTGTGACACCCCACAGCTCCGTGTCACCGCGCTGGCCATGGCATGCGGGGGCCCCACCACCGGTGCCATTTTGTCAGGAAGATGCGGGAGAGGCTGCGGCGCCCCGGCCGCGTCCCCAACGCCACGGCAAATCCCGGGAGCCACGGCAAATCCCGGGAGCCACGGCAAATCCCGAGAGCCATGGCAAATCTCTGGAGCTGTGGCAAACCCCGGGGACCACGTGCCCCACATGTACTGTGGACATGCTGCAGGGTCCCTGTGCTCGTGGCCTCTCCCAGCCCCTCAGGGCAGAGTGACCCATTGACGGCCACACCATCGCTCATCCTGAGCCAAAATACTCCTGATCCGTGCCCGTGGCGCTGGGAAACGGCTGCGAACCGGGGCCTGGCACTGCCGGGGCTGCGGCCGCCGGCCCCGTCACGGCCTCTCCCCCACCTTGCAGATGGCGTCCGCTACCGACTCCCGCTATGGGCAGAAAGAATCCTCGGACCAGAACTTCGATTACATGTTCAAGATCCTGATCATCGGCAACAGCAGCGTTGGGAAAACCTCCTTCCTGTTCCGGTACGCCGACGACTCCTTCACGCCCGCCTTCGTCAGCACCGTCGGCATCGACTTCAAGGTCAAGACCATCTACCGGAACGACAAACGCATCAAGCTGCAGATCTGGGTGAGGAGAGAGACCCTTGGGGAGCCCCCAGACCCCTGTGCCGGGGTGGGGGTGATGCTGAGGGGGTGATGGTTGGTGTGGGGAGATGGACGGAGCAGGTGGTGATTGGTGAGGGGGTGATGGTCAGCGTGGGGAGATGGCTGGTTGGGTGAAGGCTGGTGTGGGGCGATGGTCAGTGAGGGGTGGTGGTGTGGGGATGACGGGTCGGTGGTGTGGGGGGTGATGGTCACTTTGGTGTGGGGCAGTGTTTGGTTGGGCGATGGTCAGTGTGGAGCTGCCCCAGCAGGGCAATGCCAGGGTGGGGGTAGATCTGCCCCCGTGGACCTGGTGGCCCTGGAGGGGTGTTGCTGCATCGCCGGGGGTGACATTCTGCTGTCCCCTGTCCCCGCCCAGGACACGGCCGGGCAGGAGCGGTACCGCACCATCACCACCGCCTACTACCGCGGGGCCATGGGCTTCATCCTCATGTACGACATCACCAACGAGGAGTCCTTCAACGCCGTGCAGGACTGGTGAGCGCTGCGAGGGGCTCTGGGCACCCCAAACCTCCCCAGCCACCCCCTCCCCACACCTCTCATCCTTCTCTTCCTTCCCCAAGGTCCACCCAGATCAAGACCTACTCCTGGGACAACGCCCAGGTGCTGCTGGTGGGGAACAAGTGTGACATGGAGGATGAGCGCGTGGTCTCCTCGGAGAAGGGCCGCCAGCTCGCCGAGCACCTGGGTGAGTTGGGGAAGGGGGACCCCCCGGCCACGGCTGACAGCCCACAATTAATTTAATTAAGGGCTTAATTCCCTCCCTGTAATTGCTCCACTCCAACACCGGCGGTGACTTGGCACCCGGTGAAAAACCACGGAGTCACCGAGCCACGGGGGGGGGGGGGGGGGGGCGTTTATTACACACCTCAAACCCTCTGACAGACACTGGGGGGAGGATTTGGGTGGGAAAAAACGGGATTTTGTGGATGGTGGGGGTGGGTTGCAAACCTTTTAAATATTTAACAAGAGGAGGAGCAGCTGCGCGAGGTCGGACGCGGGGCCGGAGCTCTGATGTGCGCGTGTCCCTTGTCCCTCTGCGCCCCCCACCACGGTGTCCCCCCCACCGCAGGGTTTGAGTTTTTCGAGGCCAGCGCCAAGGACAACATCAACGTGAAGCAGACCTTCGAGCGGCTGGTGGACATCATCTGCGAGAAGATGTCGGAGTCGCTGGACACGGCCGACCCCGCGGTCACCGGGGCCAAGCAGGGCCCCCAGCTCACGGACCAGCAGGCCCCCCCCCACCAGGACTGTGCCTGCTAGGGGCCAGCCCCCCCCCCCAAAACCCCCCAAAAACCGGTCAGTGCACCCCAATCCCCCCCCCCCCCGCCCCCCCCGAGCTCCTCCTCTTGGGGGTCCCACGGGGGCTTTTGCTGCTGATACCTCCGAAAGGGCTGCGGCCCCTCTAGGAGCCCCCCCCCCCCGATTCATTAGGCTGTGCCCCCCACCCCTTAATTTATTTTTAAGCCTGGGCTGGTAGAAAACCCCCCCCCCCCCCCCATTCTGCTTTTAATCACTGTCAAGAAACCATCACCCCCAGCTCCATCCCTCCCTGGTGTCCCCCGCCCCGTCCTGGCACTCCCTACCCTGGAGACCCCCCCTGCCCTGGTACCCCCCTGCCCTTTTTCCTGCTCTGGGACCCCCTGCTCTGGGGATTCCCCTGCCCTGTTCTGGAACCCCCTGTCCTGGGGATCCCCCTACCCTGGGACCCCCTTCCCAGTGTGTGGGTGCTGTGACAGGACCCCCAGTTCCCCCCTCTGCCCCCCTTTACCCCGAGAGCTCCTGGTGGAGGGGGCTCTTTGTGCCCGGCTTCCCTGCCCCTCCAGCTGGATGGATATTTCCTGACTCTTGTTTATTTGTATAAATAGATGCTAATTTATGCTCCCGCCGTCTTCTTCCTTGTACATACAGAAATTCCTTGTAAATAGGCGTAGGAAGTGACGCTGTGCGCGTGACCTGCTGTGCTGTGGCCGTGGTGGTGCATTTATATATATATATATATATATTCTGAATTTTTTTTTTCTTCTGTTTCGTTTTGTTTCTCTCTCTCTCTCTCAGTGTGGTAACCTTGCTTGTGAATATCACTTTTAAAAAAAAACCAACGACAACAACAACAAAAAAAACCCTAACCCCACCAAAACCAAAACTCTTATTATTTAAATAAGATTTAAAAAGAAAATGAATTCAATTCATCAGCGAGGCCGAGCCACCTGGAGCGAATCGGCCCCGGTTTGGGGGAGCCTGGGTTGGGCTCGTGGAGGGGGGTGAGCAGGGCTGGGAGCGTGGCTGGTTTGCTCCAGGGATTTGGGATCTCGTGTTCCTGTAGTTCCGTGCTTCTGTGGAGACTGTGAATAAGTGGATATTCCCGTAGCCATGACAGAGCTGCCCTTTATTTATTTCCCCTGGAGCGCTGTGTCTTCATTTTACAGATTTCCCTCTATTTTCCCTCCCCCCACCATGATTCCATCTCCTTCCCTCTCCCCTTCCCCTCTCCCCCCCTTTTTTGTGAAGTTTACTTATGGAAGAGTTACACTGTACTGTACAAATGTCAAAAGTGTCAAAAAGAGTACAATTTCCTAAAAATCACTGTATTAAAAGAAATGTTGTGAAGAAATAAACCGATGCTGATCAGAAGTTCCTCGGGGGTCCTTGTGGGCACACAGGGGACAGCGGGGTGGTCCCTCTGCTCTGTGTCCGTGACCTCAGTGTCCCTGAGTTGCCAGAGAGGAGCAAAATTAATCTGATTTTTTTTAAATTATCATCCCCCAACTGGCTCCTGCTGCTGCAGAGGGAGGAGTCGTGTCCTGCAGGGACCAGGGCAGAGCATTAAGGCACAGCTTTAAAAACCAGGACAAAGAAAAAGATCCCACTGAGGGCAGTTTTCATTGACACTGGAAATAATTCAGTTCTTGGGTTATCAGGGAGTGTCCAACTCGCCCAGGGCTGGGAGCAGAGGGATGTGATGGCCCAAACTCTGCCAAAATTTGGCTCCAACGCCCCCCCCACACCACTCCGCCTCCTGAGCGCCGCAGAGCCGCCGGGTGCAATCACATCCCTATTTATAGAGGATCCAGGTGGCTGCAGCCCCCGCCCGGAGCTGGGGGGGAAAATGGGAGCTGAGGCAGCGAGGGGGGAGTGGAGTGATTTTATCCTTGAGCTGGAAGAGAAAAAGCAGGAGGGGAAGGAGTGAGGAGCTGCAGGAAGAGCAGGGGGGCAGCCGGAGTGAATCCTTTGGGTTGGAATGACCTTAAATCCCATCCAGTGCTACCCCTGCCATGGGCAGGGACGCCTTCCCTGATCCCAGGCTGCTCCAACCTGGCCTTGGACACTTCCAGGGATCCAGGGGCAGCCACAGCTTCTCTGGGAATTCCATTCCAGGGCCTCCCCACCCTCACGGGGAAGAATTCCTTCCCAGTATCTAATTAGTGGGGATCCAAGAGGCCGGAAGGTGCCGGAGGAGGAGCGAGGGGCCGCTTTGCTCTGGAGATGGAACAGATCCAGCCTGGAGCAGCAGGAGGGGCTGCAGCAGCTCCTCCTCACCCCGGCTCCGTGGCCGAATCCCAGAAGAAATCACTTTACAGATTATCCTGCAACAAGAGATTGTTACAAGCCCAGCCCGTGGCCCCAATCAGCAGATGAGTTAATCAGCAGCAGGCACGTGGGGGGCTGGCTCCGGTGATCCCCTCCCTCGGCCGGCTCCATCCACGCTGCCACAACGCCCAGAGATCCATCTGGTGCAGGTGGGAGCCTCTGGAAAGGCCCTGGCCCCTCTCTACGCCCCGGCGCTGCGCTGGCTCTGCCGCAGCGGCTCCGGCTGGGCGCCACGGGGCTGGAAAACAGGGATAGTGGGATGAGCTGGGCATTCCTGGGGCTGGAAAACAGGGATAACGGGATGAGCTGGGCATTCCCAGGGCTGGAAAACAGAGATAGTGGGATGAGCTGGGCGTCATGGGGCTGGAAAACAGGGATAGTGGGATGAGCTGGGCACTCCCGGGGCTGGAAAACAGGGATAGCGGGATGAGCTGGGCGTCATGGGGCCGGAAAACAGGGATAGCGGGATGAGCTGGGCACTCCCGGGGCTGGAAAACAGGGATAGTGGGATGAGCTGGGCACTCCCGGGGCTGGAAAACAGGGATAGCGGGATGAGCTGGGCACTCCCGGGGCTGGAAAACAGGGATAGCGGGATGAGCTGGGCACTCCCGGGGCTGGAAAACAGGGATAGCGGGATGAGCTGGGCACTCCCGGGGCCAGAAAACAGGGATAGCGGGATGAGCTGGGCGTCATGGGGCCGGAAAACAGGGATAGCGGGATGAGCTGGGCACTCCCGGGGCCGGGAGGGGGCCGAGGCGCGCGGCTCACCCGGTGTTTGAGGTAGGACAGGTACGTGTCCCAGCCCAGCGTCACCACGTTGACATAAACCACGCGGAACGCGGGTGGCACGAAGAGGAAGTTCAGGATCTGCGCTGCCGGCCACACGCACCAGTCAGCCTGGAAAGGAGCAAGGAGCAGCTGGGATGCTTCCCATGGGACCCACGAGGGAAAAGGGGAGAGCCTGGGATGGGGGTTACCTTGTAGAATTCCCAGAATTTCTCCTTCAGCTCGTCCAAGCTCTCCTGGAGGGATTGGCCCTCCAGGGTGCCGATGGCTGCGGGGACAGGCGGGGTCAGTGGGGATGGGAATTGCCGGGAAATGCCCCAAACCCCTCCCAGTGTGGGCGGGGAGGGCAGCGCCGGCACCAGCCAGAGGCAGGCAGTGGAAGGGAAAGTGAAAGGGAAGGCACGGAGCTGCCTGGAGAGCTGGGACAGAGCCCAGGGAGCGGCTGGAGCTGTGCCAGGGGATTTGGGATGGAGATCAGGGACAGGTTCTTCCCCCAGAGGCTGCTGGGCACTGCCCAGGCTCCCCAGGGAATGAATGGGCACATTCCCAACCCTGCCAGAGCTCCAGGAGTGCTGGGACCCCGCTCTGGGACAGGGTGGGGCTGCTGGGGTGTCGGTGCAGGGGCTGGGGGTGGGCTGGGCGATCCCTGGGGGTCCCACGTACCCATGAAGTACCAGGCTCCCATGCTGGGCGATGCCACCAGCTGGTCAATCAGGACTTTCTTCAGGACGGTCCTGAGGCTCCGCACGCCCCGGGCCGGGAACGCCGAGTCCAGCCAGAGGTACCAGTAGTGCATCAGCGGCCCCAGGCTGCAGCCCACGACAAACATCCGGCCTGGGAAGAACATCCTGGGTCAGGGATGGAGGGTTTCCATGGAGAGGGCAGGGATGGGTGGGATATTGGGAAGGCATTGTTCCCTGGGAGGGTGGGGAGGCCCTGGGATGGAATTCCCAGAGCAGCTGTGGCTGGCCCTGGATCCCTGGCAGTGCCCAAGGCCGGGCTGGAGCAGCCTGGGACAGTGGAAGGTCTCCACCTATCCCTGCCCTGAGGCAGTGGGATTTAACCAGCCCATCCCAGTCCTCACCAGTGCGTCCCAGTTGGTGCTGGCTCTCCGGGTGCTTGCGGCGGTGCCATTCCTGCTGCAGGGAGTCCCCGGCTGCCAGGAGGCCCCCGCAGCTCAGGGTGTTGGTCAGGAGCAGCAGCCGCCCCGTGAACAGCGACTTCCAGGAGCGCAGCAGCATCCCTGTGGGCACAGCGGGGTCAGTCGCTGCTGCGTGCCCCCCCCGGGCACCCTGTGCCCCCCAGTTAGTGCTCCTGTGCCCTCCCAGTTCCCCCCAGTTAGTGCTCCTGTGCCTCCCCAGTTCCCCCCAGTTAGTGCTCCTGTACCCCCCCAGTTCCCCCCAGTTAGTGCTCCTGTACCCCCCCAGTTCCCCTGTGCCCCCCCAGTTAGTGCTCCTGTACCCCCCCAGTTCCCCAGTTCCCCCCAGTTAGTGCTCCTGTACCCCCCCAGTTCCCCTGTGCCCCCCAGTTAGTGCTCCTGTGCCCCCCCAGTTCCCCCCAGTTAGTGCTCCTGTACCCCCCAGTTCCCCTGTGCCCCCCAGTTAGTGCTCCTGTGCCCTCCCAGTTCCCCTGTGCCCCCCAGTTAGTGCTCCTGTGCCCCCCCAGTTCCCCCCAGTTAGTGCTCCTGTACCCCCCAGTTCCCCTGTGCCCCCCAGTTAGTGCTCCTGTGCCCTCCCAGTTCCCCTGTGCCCCCCAGTTAGTGCTCCTGTGCCACCCCAGTTCCCCTGTGCCCCCCAGTTCTCCCCTCTGTGTATCCCAGATGTCCCAGTTACTTCCGCCGCACCCTCCCAGTCCCCCCATCACTCCTGCTGTGCCCCCTCGCCCCCTCCTCGACCCCTCTGACACCCCCCCAGTGTCCCCCAGTGCCCTCCAGTGCCCCCAGTCCCACCCACTGGGTGCTCCCCACCCACCCCCGTTCTCTCTGTACCCCTCCACTTACCCCGCTGGGTGCCCAGCGCCCCTTCCTGGGCACCACCCCGGTTCCCGGTGCCTCCGGTTCCCCCCGGTGCCCCCCGGGCCCCCCCCGCCACTACCGGGCGTTACCGCCGCCCGCACGCGGAACGGGGCGAGTGTCACGTGACAACAACGGCTTCCGCTTCCTGGCTCGGCCATGACACCTACCGAGGCACGGGAGGCCGCCATGACACCTACCGAGGCATAGGGGGCCGCCATGACAGCTACCGAGGCACAGGAGGCCGCCATGACACCTACCGAGGCACAGGGGGCCGCCATGACACCTACCGAGGCACAGGAGGCCGCCATGACACCTACCGAGGCAGCAGCTCGCCCGGGTGCTCGTGGTGGGGGGAGATGGGGATGGTCCAGGGGGTCCCCGCGGTGCCGCAGCCCTGCGCTGTCCCTGAAACCTTGGTTTTGGGGCAGCAGAGCAGCTGGGGGGGCCGTTGCTGCCTGGGGATGTCCTCTGGAGGTGGCTGTGATGGGCATCAACAGCGCTGGGGGGTCTGGGACCACCACTCTTCCCACTCTGCTGGTGCCACTGGGGTCCCTTTAGGTGTGGGGAAGCTGCTAAGACCCTCCAGGCTGTCCCCAGAGCCTTCAGAATTCTTTGAGAAGCTTCTCTTTGGAGCTTGAACGTCAACTCTGTGTCTCCTTGGTTGTGGGGGCAGCAGAAGGGCTGGGGGGACATTGCTGCTCCTCATCCTGGGAGTTCATCACTCCCAAGGACATCCTGGTGGGAACTGAGGCCTCTTTCTCAGAGATGTGGGGCAGCTGGGACAGCTCTGGCTGTGAACTGGAGGCAAAGATCCCCTCACTAAAGGGTGTTTGTCTGCCAGGATTGATGTGCGGCAGGAAGGCAAAAAACTCACCAGCTTCTAAAAACATCAGCTTTATTCCAACTCCCAGCGCAGCTGAGGAGCCCTGCTCCTCCTCACACCCCATCCAAAGGCCTCTTGACGTGGGACAGGGCCTGGCCAGCCCTATCTGTAGGAATTGGCCTTGTGTTTTGGCAGGAAGGTGAAGCTGGGCGGGACGGGGCCCAGGAGCAGCTCACTGGGAGAAAGAATCAATTACAGAATTAATCCAGACCATAAAGCTCATCCAGTGCCACCCCTGCCATGGGCAGGGACACCTCCCACTGTCCCAGGCTGCTCCAAGCCCCATCCAGCCTGGCCTTGGACAGGGAGGAAGGACACAAGGACAACGACAAAAGCAAACCCAAGGAGGGGTCAGTGCTCAGTCCCCAGCTGTCACACGACCCTGTGGCTCTACAGGGGCTCTGCCACGTCGTTTTTTAGCAATTGAAATGAAATTCGATGCTTTATTACCTTATTTTGATCCAATCATCCACGTTTTGGCTGGCCATGAGTGTCTCCAGGTAGTCCCTCCCCAGGTAATAGGGCGGCCGCTCGTTGATTCTCTGAGGTAGATGTTCCAATAATCCAACAGGAATGTACCTGGAATGAAATGAAATGTAACAGCAGTGAGTGCTGGGGTTGAATGAATTCTTTTTTAAAGATCCTCCTGGCTGGGCAGAGTTACCTGCACAGGAAGGAGAGCCACTCCAGCAGGAATTTCCTGGTTTTCTCCACTCCCTGAGTATCCGACCCCCAGTGCTCGAGGCCGTAGTTGGTGAAGTCCTTGAGGATGTCGAATCTCTCGCTGGAGGAGATATCCCAGTGTCTCTGCTCCTTGATTTCCGTGAAAAGCCAAGGTTTGATGAGTGCCCCTCTGCAGCAAAAAAAAAAAAAAAAAAAACCAACGGATTGTTATTCCCACCACTGATGCTCCTGAAGATTTGAGACACTTTCCAGCACTGATTTCCCAGCCAACTCTGCTTTAAATCTCCTTTTCCATTCCAGCAAGAAGCTCCCGACGATACAAATGGATTTTACCAATTTGGGTTTGTTTAGGGATTTTTTTAATCCCTTTTTTTTTTTCTTTTTTTTACCCTTGAACCACCAGAGCTCAGGAGCAAAGGGAAACACAGGCACTTGCCTTGCAATCATGATTCCAGAAACTCTCATCTGCATGGCTCGATTTGCATCTTCGTAGGACAAAATATCCCCGTTTCCTGCCCGGAAAGGAGGGAGAAGCCAGAGGTCAAAGTGATCCGTGAGGACAAGTCAAAGTGAGCTAATCCAGGCATGGGATAAAATTCAAAATGGACACAGTGTCCAGATGCTCCAAAGAGGCTCTGGGGCTCCTGGTTTGGATTCCCAGGGATGTTTCTGATGGATGTTCCCTTACAAGGGAAAAAGGAGCAGTCTCCTCTCTCCTCCTTTACTCCCAGCTCCTTTCCCTGAGGGTTTAGGGATTCTGTGCCACAGGGGCAAGAAAACACCTGGAAAAACCCAAGTGATTCGTGTCCTACCTGTCCCTTTTCCCTGTCCCTTCCCTCTGGCACCACATCAGCAACACCAGGGATGCTCCAACCTTTCCTCTATGCTAAGCATCCTCGGGAAGCTGGGTTTTTTCCCCATTTTTAAAGGAATTTGAAACGAAACGAGTGACAAGGGAAGCCCCACGTACCAAAGAGAGGCATGGGGCTGGCGATGCGGGCGCACTCGGCGATGTATTCCCAGTCTGCGCTCCGGGTGTACCTCTGCTCCCGGGATCGGCCGTGCAGCTGTGGGAGAGAGCCAGGGACACCTCGCTGGACAGGCAGGGAGGGACGGGGGGCACTGACAGCGGGATGGGGAAAGGGAGCCTCGGGATTGGCCTCGGGATCAGCCCCGGGATCGGCCTCGGGATCGGCCTCGGGATCGGCCCCGGGATCGGCCTTGGGATCGACGGGTGCTGACAGAGCGGGGTGAGCAGAGCTCAGTAAGGGATCCCTCGGGATCTGCCCCTGAATTTACAGCCCGGGGCACTGACAGGTTGGACAGGGCTTGGGGCAACCTGGGACAGTGGAATGGGATCAGCTTTAAGGCTCCTCCCCAAACCGTTCCATGGGATTCCACGATGACGGACCCAAGGCTCAGGAGCAGGTAGGAAAACACCCTCTGCACCTGAATTTTCCTCTTTTATTAGCAGAGGGCACTGAAAGGCAGGGGAAGGTCACCCCCACCCCGTCTCCAGGCTGAATTCCCCAGCCACCAACCCCACACATCTGTCTCCGTACCGTGACCAGGGACGCTCCCCACTCCCGGATCTTGGGGATGATTTTGTGAGCCACGTTAACCTTTTCCTGCACCCCAGTCCGGATCTTCACCGTCAGTGGCACATCCAGCACCTGCAGAGGTGGGGGAATGAGGCCAGGCTGGACTGGGCTCCCTCAGCTCAGCTCCAGGTGATCCAACTCACTGAGTTCATCCCACGGACGATCTGCTCGAACTTGTTGGAGCGAGTCATCAAAGCACAGCCTCCTCCCTGAGGGACAAAACACGGCACAGTCAGGACTTTCCTCTTCTTCACACAGTGGAGAGTCCTTGGAGCTGCTCAGGTAGGGCTTGGAGCATCTCAAAGTTTGGAGAAAGTGGATCCTTCAACCAAAAATAAACCCCAGAGTGCTTTTCCCTCCCAAATCCTGCCAGCAGAGACAGCAATTCCCTGCTCCCTGAGCAGCTTAACCCCCATCTCATTGGGATCTACTGCCCACAAATGAATTGCGAGCTCTGGATCAGACTGGAAGGAGCAATCAGGCAGCGGGGAATGAGGGAGAAAACAAGGATTCAAAGACAGAATTTCTCACCTTCTTGTAGACCAGGTCAATGGGACACCCGACGTTGATGTCAACAAAATCCACATCGATTGTCCTGTTCAGGAGCTCTGCACACTTGGTCATGGTGTCTGGAAAGGCTCCCTCCAGCTGCCAAAGGGAAACAGCTTCCCTGAGTTCCAGAGGCAGCTTTTCCCCTGGGAAGTGAGTTATTGGTGGGCTATGGGGTGACAACACTGACCTGCACCCCAAAAATGTCCTCGGTGTGGTGGCGTTTGAGCAGAGCCCACTCGGAGGACTGGCCCTGCAGCAGGTTGGTGCACACGGCCATCTCCCCACAGGTGACATCTGCCCCAAAACGTTTGCAGATCCGTCGGAAAGGGAGGTTGCCACACTGGCAGGGACAGCAGGGACAGGGATGGTCAGATCTGCCCTGTTCCAACCGTGTCAGCGCCAAGTTTTGGCAAGAGGATGGAGTTATCCACCTACCGTGGTCAGTGGAGCCAGGTAGAGCTTGCCTTGGATTTCCAGCTGGAAAACAGGGATGGAGGAGCAGGTTAGCAGAGCTGCAGTGGCTTTTGTGGAATCACAGAATGTTCCGGGGTGGAAAGGACCTTAAGGATCATCCAATTCCACAGCCCTGCCATGGCAGTGACACCTTCCACTGTCCCAGGCTGCTCCAAGCCCCGTCCAGCCCGGCCTTGGGCACTGCCAGGGATCCAGGGGCAGCCCCAGCTGCTCTGGGAGTTCCATCCCAGCCCCTCCCCACCTTCACAGGGAGGAATTCCTTCCATATATAAGGAGTGCTCTGCCTGCCTCCCCCAGCTAAAGGCTCTCCAAGGGGTTTCTCTGCCATCTTTCCACGCACAGTCTGCACCACGGGATCAGGACACAAGGGACTCTCACCTTTTTCTTCTCACACGGCCGCAGCTTCGTGACGTCTTCATCTGTCAGCGGGCCCAGGGTTGGGGTGGAGGGAGCATCCTCAGCCCCTCGGGAGCTCTGCAGGGCCTCTGGTTTGGGATCCTCTCCCTGCTCCTGCAGCACAGGGCTGTCTCCCAGGCCCTCCTGGGGTGCTGTGCAGTTGGACACCTCTGTGCAGCCCCCCGTGGCTTTGCCTCCCTTCCCACCGTGGAGTCCACGGAGAAACTCCTCGGCCTTCTGGAAGCTGAACTTCCTCTTGCGCAGCTGCTGCTGGAGGTCCTTGGAGAGGCTGTTCCTCACCAGCAGCTTCCCGTCCCACTGCTGGGCCAGGGCGGCGTTGACCAGGTTCTGGTGGCCGTCGCCGAGGTGGGCCTGGCCGAAGCGGCAGGTGACACCGTAGGGACAGCGGCCGAAGGTGTCGAAGAGGACACAGCGCTGGCCCAGGTCTGCCGGCTTGCCCGCCAGGTACTCGGACACGTCGTGCAGGAAGCGGCAGCGCGGCCCGAAGTGGCACTGCCCGGCACAGCCCTGCGGACAACACGGAGCAGGGCAAGGTGGGGATGGACCAGCACAGGCCAGAACTGTCCTGAGCACCTGAGAGCCCCCGGGGAGGTCGGGAATGCTCCCAGGGATGTGCTGCAGGAGGGGAGGGGTGGACACACCTCAGGGGAGGTGATGCTTCACTTGTCCCACTCATCCCACGTCACCCTCTCCCAGATGGTTTTTATGGAATCCCAGACTGCTTTGGGTTGCAGGGACCTTAAATCCCATCCAGTGCCAACTCCTGCCATGGCAGGGACACCTTCCACTGTCCCAGGCTGCTCCAAGCCCCAATGTCCAGCCTGGCCTTGGGCACTGCCAGGGATCCAGGGGCAGCCCCAGCTGCTCTGGGCACCCTGTGCCAGGGCCTGCCCACCCTCCCAGGGAGGGATTTATTCCCAATCTCCCACCTAACCCAGCCGGAGCAGGGCCCAGTGTCCCACCTGTGTCACTGAGGGGCACAGCCTGCTCTGCTCGTAGCAGTTGGGTTTCATGCAGGGGCGGCTCTTGTTCTGCCCCCGGGCTCTCTTCTTCTCCGGGCGCTCCTTCTCCTCCTCTCCAGCATTCCCTTGGCTTTCCCCATCCTGGCTGAGCTCCTCTGCCTTCACCCGCTTGGCTGGGGGTTCGCTCTGGGAGCTGCTGACCTGCTCCTCTTCCTTCTTCTCCTCCTTTTCCTCCTCCTCCTCCTCGCCCCCTGCCCGCAGGTAGGCGTGGAACTGCTCCTTGGAGGTGAGGAACCTGCGGGTGTCCGTGGAAAAGGGGTCAGGAGCGGGGATTATGGGGGGACAGGGACTGTACCGAGGGCAGGAGGGGCTGGGCATGGACCGGGAGGCAGTATGGAGGGGTCGGGAATGTACTGGGAGGATTATGGATGGACCAGAGACGTACTGGAGGATGGAGGAGTTGGGAATGTCGTGGGAGGGGGATATGGAGAGATCAGGAACGTACCGGGGGGGTTTATGAAGGGAGCGGGCACGTACCGGAGAAGGTTATCAAGGGGCTGAGCCCGTTCTGGGGGGGTATGGAGGGGTCAGGCACGTCCCGGGGGGTTAAGGAGGCGCCGATCCCGCACTCACCGGGCTCGAACCGGCGCCACGCCGGGCGCCGCCACCGCTGCCATGCTGCCGCGCGCGGCGATGACGTCAGAGGCGGGGCGGGCACGTGACCAGGCGCGCGCGCGGCGGGCAGTATATAAAGGCTGACCGAGGCGCGGCCTCCTCACAACGGCGGGAGCCGCGGCTGCGGAGGGGTGTCTTGTGTGAGGGGTTTGGGCGCTCTCCGAGGCCGGTTTGGGGGCTGCCCGCAGCCCCTCATGGTTGTCAGGGCTGCCCAAGTAGGGAGAGAAGGCCGGCGTGCAGCCCTTGTACCGGGGAGAGGTGTCGTCCGTTGTGGCAGCTCCTTAAGGCTTCTCTTTGGGGACAGCTGGGTGTGAGGGGTCACAGCTGCTGCCCCGGGTCTGGCCCCTGAGGGTGGGCACGGCTGGAAGGACAGGGAAGAACCCCTGAGATCACTGAGTTCAACTTATGACTGGACAGCGCCATGTCAGCCAGACGCACAAAGTGCCCCATTGTCCTTCCTTAAACAATTCCCTGATTTTGGGGTGAGCGTCTGGCTCTCCTAGGTCCTCACTGCTGTCAGGGGGAGAGGATGGAGCTCTACAGAGATGTGGGATACTTGGTACAAGTTTTTTGTATTTTTAGTGTTATTTTTAAGCAGTAAACACAAGCACTGGCTGCACAGTGCTGAATGGATGAAGCAGCTCTTGCTCATGAGCTGCCTGGAGTGCTCAAGCTGCCCTTGCCTTTGGCCTGTGGGTGGGAGTTTGGGCTGAAAACCAAATACATCAAGCGTGGTGTGTTTGACCTTTTCTCCCTCCCCTGTAGCTGCCACGTCTTCCCTGTGTTTGTGCTACTCTTTACACCCTCTCCTGGTCCACAACCCCTCCGTGATCCTCCGAGCCTGACGCGTGTGAGCAAGAACGATGCTGTAGTGAGGGGGCCGGTGTCTCATGGGTGACGTATTTGGAGCCCTCCTGGATGATGTTTCCTTTCCAGCTCCATCATCTCCACGGCCCTGTTTGACTCATGCTTGGCCTGGGCTGCTGAGAGGGCGAGAAAAGGCTGTGAAATCCAAGTGAAGCAAGACCTGGGCTCTGTCTTTTGCGTCCCTCACCCTCTGTTGAATCCAAGGCGGTTTTTTTAGCCGGGTAAGAACTGTCCTCTTTGTGTTCATGAGGCTGGACATGGGGTCAGCCCTGCTCTGTGGAGGTACCAACAAGGAGACAGAGGGTAACTCGTGGGTTTTGTCCTAATTTAGGAGCTGCTGGAACCTCTGGAAGAGGGACTGCTCGTGGTGTTGCAGAATTACCATGGTGCTGAGATTGTTTATGGGCACTGCAGACTTGTGTGTGTGCACGTGGAGTGGAAGTAAAAGTGCATGTGGGGCTTGAATTCTGGTGTTTTCCTGTTTTAGCACAGTTCTTTCCAGATGCTCCGTCAGAAATGGCTTTTGGGAGGAACTGGGAGCCTGGTGGGTGCTCCTGCTGCTGCCAAGGGTGGGCAGGTTGCACGATGAGGCCAGGCTGCTGTGGGAAGAGCTTTGGGCTGGTTGGGTGTTAATTAGTTCTGGAGTGAAGTATGAGGAATGCGAAATACTATTTTAAGCTTCAGCTTGGCTGGGGGAAGGAAGGAAGGAAGGAAACGAGGCTCTGGGGATTAATGAAGTGATTTCACTGCTGTTTTTGTGGGGCAATAAGCCCGAAGTCAGAGTGCTTTGGGCTGGCTGCACCCAGCTGAGGTCAGACTTCAGCATCTAATCCCTGCTCAGGGCACTGGCTCGGCAGCTTTATGAGGCTGAGCCCTGGATGAGCGTCCCAACAAACCCTTTCCCAGGTTGGACAGGGCTTGGAGCAACCTGGTCTAGTGGAAGATGTCCTTGGCCATTCGGGGGTGGGATTGGGTGAGCTTTGAGGTCTCTTCCAACCCAAACCATTCCATGACTCTCTGCGAGGTATGGAGAGGTGCTGCTCTTGTTTCTTACATCTTCTCACCCCTTCAGGTCATGCTGAGGTTGGAAGAGGAGCCAGGGGAATGAGGAGCTGGATAAATGCAGGGTGAATACAGAGCTTGGAAGGCCACAGCTGTCAGTCCCACATCCTGCAGCAGCACTAAAGCAGCTTTAGAGAAAACCAATACCCACGAACTCACTGGGAAAGGCCAAGGCAGGAAAAAGAGAAAGGTTGATTACAGGAAAGTGGGATATAGATACAGGGAAAAGTAAGTCAGGAAAAGTTCAGCTCCTTCAAGGTCCAAGTTAAACACGTATTAATGAACCTGCCCCTTCCACAGGCTCCCACACAAAAGTCGGATGTGTCAAGCCCTGGGGTCTGGCTACCACACCAGGAATTAGCCAAAAAATGAGGCTCTGTAGCAGCCCCAGGAGCAGCTGCATGGGGAGAGAGATTCGGGCTGGTCACACTCGTCTGGAGCAGTGCTGAGTGTTGGTTCCTGGTGCCAGAGGGGTGAATGTCCCAGGTGTGGGGTTGGATGTGTGGGAAGCTGGCTGGAGCTGGGAGGGAACCTCCGGGTCCTGTCTTCTGCTCAAACCAAATCCATCCCTCATGCGTTGTCTCCTCTTTTATCCAGTCTCGTTTTAGCAGCACAGCTTCCAGCCTTCTGCAAAGGAGACTATTCCCATTGCTCATAAATCTCCTATCAGGAAGCTGTTTCCAAGATTAAAGCTTTAAACGTTTCCCCTCTCTGGTTTCATGTCCCAGCTCCCAATTCCCTCCCTGCCGTAATCACCAGCTCCATCCCCTCCATCTGGACACGCTGGGGTCTCACACCAGGCCCCTGCGAGCTCTGTCTGCTCCAAGAAAACATGTGCTGGGACAATTTGGGATTGGGGTGTGCGCCTCAAAAGCTCGGAAGCAGCCGCTCCAGGCTTTGTGTCATGGAGTTTGGAAAGCTTTTCCTGCTGCAGGTCCCTCCTGGCTGGTTTAAGAGCTGACTTAGCGTTTGGAGGAGCTGAAGGTCATTATCTGGGCAAGGCCTATGGCTTTGGGATGAGCTCTCTGTGTGCTGGAGCTCGGGGTCTGTTGTGCATATCGGATCACCAGGAGCGGGGCTGGGATGAAGATCCGCGGTGACGAGCGCTGGGATCGGCGGTGCCGTGCTGCTGCGGGGGCAGGGAGAGGCACGGGACAGCTGGGCTGGCGTGGGAGTGCTGAGAGCACTGTGGGACCCCAGGGCTCTTGGCTGGGGCACTCAGCCCTTTGTTAGGAAAGCCTGGAGGAGACCCCAAGTCTTTTCATCAGACCCTAAAATTAGAGGCAGCCAAGGCCCCAGTGGTGGGAGAGGCGGATTCCTTGGCAGAGGCTGCTGTGCTGATGGAAGAGGCAGGATGTGGCTTTTCCCAGTGCCCTGGGCACGGGAGTGGGAGGAAAGTCCCAATTCTCCATTCTGGGAGCTCTGGGGGGCATCTCTCACCAGCCTTTGTCCCTCTCAGCCTTCATCACCCTCAGCCCTGCTGTTCCCAGGGTCGTTCTGGGGCAGCTCCATGGGAGGCTCCCAAAAGGGACCTTCTCTTCTGGCCTCTGCTGTCACCTGAGGTCACCCCGTCCCCTTTCCGTGCGGGTTGGCTAATCCCCCGTGGCTCAGCCTGTTGGGAATTAGGGGAGTTGAGGATCTGGACAGGAAAGGTGCTTGCCTTCAACCCTTTATCTGGCCTCTTCTAATGCCCTGTGTGCCACCAGATAAAATCTGGTGTGCATTTTTAATTTTTATTTTTACACGAAAAAGCAACACTGAAATTTCCTCCTGACATTTAACTCAGTCAGTCGGTGACAAACCGAATAAACATTCCTGTTTCGCTGGGACAAAGGCTCCAAGATCCTGCTGGGACTAAAATGTTTCATCATTTCCGAAGTAAAATGTTTCAGTTTAAAAAAAAAAAAAAAATTAGAACAACAACTAAAAATGACACGTTTCAATGTTTTTCTAATTATTTTCTCCATTTTGGCTGGAGCTATTTGTCAAATCTGGCCTGGCTTCTCAAATAGCTTTGGAACCTTCCAAAACTGCTATTTTGGGGACTTTTCCTGTTATTGATGAATAAGTTGTATCCCTGCCCTGTATTCCTGTTCATTCCAGGTGTTTTCTGGGGTGTCTTATGGTGGATGGAGCCTTGGTGCCACCCTTTCGGTGCCATGGGCAGGGACACCTTCTGCTATCCCAGGCTGCTCCAACCTGGCTTTGGACACTTCCAGGGATCCAGGGGCAGCCACAGCTGCTTTGGGAATTCCATCCCAGGGCCTCACCACCCTCACAGGGAGGAATTCCTTCCCAATATCCCATCTATCCCTGCCCCGTGGCAGTGGGAAGCCATTCCCCGTGTCCTGTCCCTCCAGGCCCTTGGAAATCGTCTCTCTCCATCTTCTTTGTCGGCTCCTTCAGGCCCTGCAAGGCCACAATGAGGTCACCCCAAAGCTTCTCCTCTCCAGGCTGAACAATCCCAGCTCTCCCAGCCTTTCCCCACAGAGCTGCTCCATCCCTCTGAGCATCCTGGTGCCTCCTCTGGACTCTCTCCAGCAGCTCCACATCCTTCCTGTGTTGGGGACCCCAGAACTGGAGGCAGGTGGGGTCTCACCTGAGCAGGGCAGAATCACAAGAAGAAAAAAACCCCACATTTTAATTTAGCTCTGGAAAAAAATAAAACCTCGGCGCTATTTTTATCCAGAGCCCTCCCTAACACCGGATTTTTGCAGACTAAGGGTAGATGGCTTTTTTCTTCCTCCTCCTGACTGAGAGGTGGAGAGGACTGATGCAATGTCATCTAAACTTGGAGCAGCCCGTGCTGCAGCAGCTGAGGAGGCTTTGCAAAATGAGAACCATCCCCAGTTTTCCCCTGGATGAGGCTGTGCCAGTTTTCCATCCTGTCTTTGTTCTGGAAGACTCACCCTTGCCTTAAAAATGGATCTTGAGGATTTGCCCTTCCCTGCCTCGAGTGAGAGACACCCCTGGGGCTGGGACCTTGCTGATCCCTTTTGCTTAGGGATTTGTACCCAGGTGGTTTAATTTGTGTCCTGTGCCACTCCAGGCTGCTCCTGGTACCTCAGGGGATTGTGTTGTGCAGTGACCTGCATTCAGCAACACTGCAGAGCATCAGCCTGGCCAGGATCCGTCACTTCGAGCCTAACTCAGCCACAAAAAGGCAGCTGTCTCTCTCCTGTGGACATGGTTCCATGCAAGTAAGTGGGAAAAGAGGCAAGGAAACAGGTGGTGTTGTCCCTGGAAAATCGTGTTGCTGTGGAGATGGGAAGATGTCACTTGGCACAAGGGAGGGAGCGACCCAGCTCGGGTTTATCAGCCCTGATAAAGCTCCTGTGGGATCTTTGGGGTGTTAATGCAGGACAAACCATCCCCTCTGGCTCTGCTGCACTCACACAGCTCTGGCAGCCCTGCTGGGGCTCTTGGAGGGTGAAGGAGCAGCTTTTTCCAGGAGACCTTGGCTGTGCCTGGGATGTGGGAAGTGCAGGGAAAGCAAACAGGCTTTGGCTGGGCCTCGGAGCCTGGACGTGAGCAGCTCCACCAGGACTCTCTGTCCTGGAGGGAAGTGAGGAGGCTGCAGTGAGTTCTGTCCCTCCCTTTCCTGAGCTGGAAAAGTCTCTTCCCAGTTGTTTCTCCCCCTCTGTCCCTGGATCCCTTCTCAGCAGGGACTAATGCACTTGCTCTCTAGGCTGGCTTAATTCTGACATGAGATTACATCTCTGTGTGTGGGTACATGAGCTCCCTCCCCCTGCTCACGGCAGCTGAGTCCCAGCTCGTTCCAGCAGTGTTTAACAGAGAGGAAATGTCTCAAACCCATTGAATTCCTCCAGAATCCGTGGGGGTGGTGATTTGATTGAGTACCCAAATTTGCATCCCCTCTGAGGGGTTCTTGGGAAGGAGCTGTGATTAGTGGTGTGTGAGGATGTGGGAGCTGTAGGTCATCCTCCTGTAGGGGTTTTCCTGCTCCCAGCAGAGCAGAGGACAGATCCCATTTTCCAACTTGTCCTGTCACTCCAAGCCCTTGGCCAAAGTCTCTCCCCCTGTTTCTTGTTGGCCCCTTCAGGCCTTGGAAGGCCACTATGAGCTCACCCCAGAGCTTCTCTTCTCCAGGCTGAGCAATCCCAGCTCTCCCAGCCCTTCCTTGCAGGAGAGCTGCTCCATCCCTCTAATCCTCCTCTAGACTCTCTCCAACAGACCCGTGTGCCCAAAAAGCACCCTAAACTGGGCTAGGGAAGGTCAGCCAGAGCCGCCTGTGCTCGTTTTCACCTGCAAGGCAGGACGGCAGCACAACCATGCCAGGGCTCCAGGAGCCTTTGGACAACGCTCCCAGGCACGGGGGGGATTGTTGAGATGTCTGTGCAGGGCCAGGAGCTGGACTGGCATTGCCAGGAAGTCTGGTCTGGCTGCTGCAGGGAGATTAGGAATAATCCCCAGTTCCCATCCATCAAACTTAATTAGGGCCATTTCCTAACGAGCCTTTGGACAGCTCAAGTGGGAGTTGTGAGGAAGACCGAGCACCTTGTCATCACTTCCAGGAGGGAGAAGGACCAACAGCCCCATGCCCAGGGCTGGGCTGGGATTGCCCTTTCCTGGTTCAATGTAGGATCCTGCTCTCCTGAGCATGACTGAACAGCTTGACCTGTTCTCCTCCACAAAATCTCCCTGTTCCCTCTCCTTTCCCTGCCCCGGAGGTTCCTGCACCCGGCAGCATTTGCTGAACTCGGAGAGCCTCTCCCCGCAGCTGCTTTTGCTGCTGCATCTCTGCAGATCATCAATATTCATGTGCTTCATCAGCAGAGCCTCTGGAAAGAGCTCTGCAAAGCCCGAGCGGGATGCAGCGCTGGAAAAGCCTTTCCCGTGTGGGGTCAGGGAGCCGTGTGCTTGCCACGAGAGGGGGGTATGAGCCCGCGGCAGGCGGGCACTGGGTGCCGGGGTGGCTCGGGGTGCTGTGGGCACTGCCACGGCTCCATCCCGCCTTCCCAGGGATGGCAGCGGCTCGGGTGTGATCGGTGCTGCTGTTCGGGATCTCACCTGGGCACGGAGGAGCTCAGCCCACAGGGATTTTGCTCCCGGATGAGCCGCTGTGGGAGAGCTAAAGCAGAAGGGATTTTCCTGGCTGCAAGCTGGGCAGGGAATGCTGTGCACATCCCCACTCCTCTCTGGGCTGGTTCGTTTTCCTTGGTAAATTCGGGTAAAATCGTTTTCCTTGGATGTACCTGTGTTTTCCCCAGGAGCTGCCCCCACTGCCCCGTGTCATTCTCCCTTTTGCACTGATGCAACTCTTTGTGATTGTGATTGCAGAAAACCGGTTTGAGGAGCTGATCTGGCTCATCCTAATTGGTTTTTTCCCCCCTTTCCCAGGTGTTGCTTGAGCATGTTGTGTCCTGGGGTCTGAGCAAGCCTGTCTGTAAATTATCCCAGCTATTCTCTTGTACTTTGCTGCGACATCAGAAGCCCGGATTTCTCCTGCTGGGTGATCTCCAGGTCATCAAGGCAGATCCATGTACAGAAAACTTGGAGAAATTATTTGATTTCAGCTTGAACTCGGACTGGGAATGGAGCGACGTGGAGTTGTTTCTGGTTTATGTGTTTTCTCTGTTGGTTTCTTCCATTATTTCACAGTTTCGTGCCCACGTGCAAAGACTAAAATGCTCAAGGAAGGGCTTGGATGGTCAAATATCCTCCTGTGTGGAATATTCCCTCCCATGTCAGAGGAGGAGGGAAGGAAATATAGAAAAGAAAACCTTCGTCTTATTTTTTTGAAGGGGAAAATCCTTAATGTTCACTGGACTTTAAATTTTGGACTCAGTTTTGTGATTGAGGCCTGTTTTGTACCTTTATAAACCCAATTCTTTTGATCCAACAAACCACCTGATAGCAAGGCTGACTCCAGGGAGGGGCTATCCATGGGGTCAGAATCCAAACTCTGCTCATTCCATGGCTTTTTCCTCGGGATTTGAAACCTTGGGAACAGGTTCTGGGTCTGTGGAGTCAGGCCACGCACGTGCTGTGCAGTTGCAGTTGAATTCTTGTGTGAAATATCCTTTCTGGTCTGGCTGCTGCAGGGAGATTAGGAATAATCCCCAGTTCCCATCCATCAAACTTAATTAGGGCCATTTCCTAACGAGCCTTTGGACAGCTCAAGTGGGAGTTGTGAGGAAGACCGAGCACCTTGTCATCACTTCCAGGAGGGAGAAGGACCAACAACCCCATGTCCAGGGCTGGGGCTGGCTCCAGAGTGGGTTGGAAAATCCCAACAAACATCAGGAGTCCAAAAAGTCTGCTCAAAAAGCAGAAAATCCCTGGATTTAGGTGAAATCGGGTACTCACTGACTGACTCTGCTAAGTGCTCTGCTCCTGACCTGTTTTCCTGCCTCTGCCTCCCAGAAACTGGGAGATCCTGGACAATTCTTCCCCTGTTTTTCTCTGAAGTGGCCGTGGTTTATTTTTCCTGAGAAAGGCTTTGTTTTTTAGAAGATGTCAATTGAAATAGAATCTGAATCTGTTCCAGGGAGGGTGTTGGTTGGATGAGTGTCTCGATTTATTTATTTTATTAGTATTTGTTAGTTTTTACATTGGTGATGCATCCCTTAGGTCCCATCCCAAGGAAAACATGGAGGGGAGGGGTTAAGCTAAAGCAACTGTCTTTTGAAATGTCCATTAATCTCCATTTATACAAGGGAAGTTTTTTCCAGAGGTCACAATCAAAACGTATCCCAGTTATCCTGGTCAGTTGTTCCTCACTCTCTGGTTTAGTACCTCGACAAAATGTCCTGAATTTGACTTTTTCCTGTGATTTGGGGTTTGCTGGGTTGGTTTGGGGTTTTATATGAGAGATCTGGAGAAGCCAGTGGTGTTCTGGGCCGATCCCACAATGTGGGCAGCAGGGGAGGGGGGGATTCTGCCCACTCAGGTGAGACCCTACCTGCAGAGCTGCCGCTGCTGGAGAGAGTCCAGAGGAGGCCCTGGAGCTGCTGCAGGGCTGGAGCCCCTCTGGAGCCAGGCTGGGAGAGCTGGGGGTGTTCACCTGGAGAGGAGAAGGCTCCAGGGAGAGCTCAGAGCCCCTTGCAGGGCCTAAAGGGGCTCCAGGAGAGCTGGAGAGGGACTGGGGACAGGGGATGGAGGGACAGGACACAGGGAATGGCTTCCCAGTGCCAGAGGGCAGGGCTAGCTGCTGGTCACACTGGTTTAGGCTGTACCTGCATTGATTTGAGCACTTTGTCCCACCCCTGTCCCCAAACAGCACCTCAGTGCCACACCTGGCAAATGATCCAAAATGTCCTGCTGCTCCAGGTATTGCCTTTTTTCTCAGGATACATTTTAGTGAGCCTGACTTTCCTCTCTGGCTTTGCTGTGCTGGGACTCTGGCTGGCAGAGCCCTAATTACCAAGGGCTGGGATTTGTAATTCCTGGCACAGAAACAGCATTAATGGATTTGTTCAGTTCCTTTCTATCGGCCTTTCCAGCCTGCCTCTTATCTCATTACTTTGGGGAGGGCTGAGATGGGATTAAGAGAAGTGCAGGCCTGATAAATGGAGATAGAAACCGTGGAGCTGGGGTGGATCAATACAGATCCATCACGGAGAGCTTGCAGGGAGGAGTAATTGGATGGAGCCAGGCCTGGGGGGAAGGAGGCTGCCCTGGAATGGGAGCTCAGGGACACGGGAATGTGTCACAGCGGTCATGGAACCTGTTGGGTTGGGTGAAAATCAAGCACATGTGGAGGCATCTGACACTTGGCTTCCTGCACATCCATCACTTGTCCTGACTCAGCTCCTCGCTGTGGTGCCGATGAATATCTCGGCTGGATGAAACTTTCCCAGGCTTCACGAGGACTCGCCAGTGCCTCCTGCACCTGAAGGAGCCTCTCGGTGCTGTCCCCCTCCCTGAGGTGAACAGGGATGTGTGGGACATGTTGGGCACTGTCTGAGGGCTCAGGATGGAGCTGGAGGAAAGAGGGGAATGGGCCACTGTTGTTTGGTCTGGAAATCAGGATGCAAAGTTTGGAAACTTGTCTGAGCCACTGAGGGTGCCAAGGGAGTGGAAAACAGGTCTTGTGGGAGCAGGCTTTTCTGCACCTGGAGCAATCCCAGCAGAGTGACCTTCTCCCTGAATGCATCCTTCTTCTTCCTGATCCTTGTAGGCAGAAGGGGAGGATGTGCTCGGGGTAGGGTTTGGAGGCGACCTCGTTGTCTTCCTGGGGGCACGGAGGAAGTGTCGCTGTTGGGCACAGAACCATCCACTGCCATTGGTGTGGTTTTGGGAATTTTACTCATGGCACAGGCACTGACACAAAAATGGGCCCGTCCTCGGGAGCAGGAGGGGCCTGGAGGGTCCTTCCCCCCTTGCAGGGCTGCTCTCTGTCTTGCTCTGTCTGGATTCTTGAGGCTGCCAGCCATGGGAAGGGGATTTCCATCCTTCCCCCAAGCCTGCTGGGATCAGCATGGTGATGGCTCTGTGGTGCATGTGGACACCGAGTAATTCCGTGTGGCATGGCAGCTTTCCAGCCAGGAGTGAAGATCCAGCTGCTCAAGTTGGCTGCTTGGTCCCAGTTTTCCTTTAAACCAGCTCTTCCCCTTCTGCCTGGGAGCTCTGAAGAGCACCCAGGACTCTCCTGAGGACCCCTCTTTTCTGACACCACCTCTGCCCTCCTTCTCTCATTTCTCCACACGCTTTCTCGCGCTTCTCCTTCCTAGTAAAAACCTGGGAAGAACTTTCTCTTCACCTGGCCCTGGGCACAGATCTCTGCTCATTCTCTCTCTCTCCTCACTTCTGTCTTTCCCTTCCCCTAATTCCCTCCTTTAATTTGCCTTTGCTTATTTTGAATATAAAGCTCCTCCATCGCAGTGTTTATAGTTCATAAAGCCTTAGGCCCATTGCTTATTCTCCTTCTTATATCCCTACTTAACCGCCTTGGCTCCCTGTGCCCTTTCCCTGCTTCCAGAGTATCCAGGATGAATCACAGTCCCTGTCCCCAGCTGTCTGCTGCATAGTTCCCATATCCCAGGAATCCTGTTCCCAGACACTGCAGTGCCTCAGTCGCAAATCCTTCTCTTTCTCATCCCTTCAAAACTCCTTTCCCTGGAGTCAGCCCCTCTCATGAGCCTCCCAAGCTCAGCACAGCCTTGAGGAAGGTCCCTGTCACCTGCACAATTCCCAGGATATTCCTGGTGCGGGCACCCCGGTGCTCAGAGTGTTCCCACCTGCTCTGGGAGCTGTGGAGGTGCTGGCTGGCACGTGCTGGCACTGGGCTTATCTCCCTGGTACCGAGTAAATGCCATCAGCTTGCTTTGGGTCCACTTCTCCATATCAGCCTCGGTCATGGTTTCCCTTTGGCTCTTCCCAAAATAGGCCTAAAGCACAAATGCCCCGATTCCCATCTCGCCAGGGGTGTGGTGAGGAGCAAGTGCTGGCTGCATCCCAGCTCCGTTCCCCTCCAGGAGCTCCTGGACCAGGGTGGGGTTTTTAATATAATTTTTTTTTTTAGTTGTTTTTATTGAACTGAATTTTCAAGCCACATTTTATGCCCCAGCAAGAGAAGTGACGCCGATGTTCATGAGCCAGGGGGGACTGAAGCAGTTGGAGAGCAAGTGGACAGAAACAATGAGCAGAGAAAACAAGTGGGATGAGGATGTGGGATGAGGATGTGGGATGCTTTGGGTCGAGACAGAGCAAATGGTGGAGCCTGGTGCCACTCGCTCTGCGTGAGAACAGCTCTGCCCCTGAGGCACAGCATGGGCAGGGTGAGCTCAGGCCCTCCGGAGAGGAACACCCAGAGTTTCATTTTCCTGAGCTGAAATTTCCTCACCGCTGCACTTTTCCTGCCCATGGCTCAGTCCTCCTCCTCCCCTTCCCCAGGCAAAGCATCTGAACTGAAATCATTCTGCAGATGGAGCCCAGGACACTGCACCATTTGAAGTCTTTCCTGCTGGTCATTGCAGTGGGAACCTGGAGCTCCACTCAGCCTGCGGTGCTCGGCTGCTCACTGGCTCGGGATCCTTTTCCGTGGTGCAAATGTTCCCACGGACATCAGAGCCCACTGCTGCTGCCCTCACTCCCCTCCTCTCGAAGGGGACAGCTCTGTCCCCTCTCCTGTCCTCCAGAGGCACCAAGTCGGGCTCATCCCCTGCCTGCACACACGAGGAGCAGGGAAGCGTCCGGCAGGAGCAGCGAGCCAGGCCAGCTGAAAATAGCCTGCTTGTCAGAGTTTTCCATGAGACCTTTGAGACTCCTTATCTCCTGCTGCCGTTCTGGCACAGGACGAGTTGCAGATGGAGCAGCCTCCAGGAGCAACTCCAAGGCTTCCTGCGCCCGGGCAGGATCTGGGGCCGTTGTCCTGTGGGATATCGGTCACTGTGGGGTTACAGCAGCCTCTGGTTTAGCAGGAATATTTGGGGGGAGTGAAACCTGCCTGATATCATGGGGTGAGGGATATGGAGAGGCCTGGATTTGGTGACAGCAGGATTAGCAGGGATTTTAAGCTGTTGGAAAGATGCCGGCAGTGGGAGCGTGGTTCTGGACCTCTGGAATACCTGCCGTGCTTCCAGCAATGCACAAGTCAGCAGGAATATCCCAAGCCATCCATAAAGGCTGTGATTTTCTGTGAAAATAAATGGTTTCCTGCTAGGAAGGAAACAGAGCTGCTGCTTTGCTCGTTGGGAAGCTGCTCCTGCTTCCAGGCTCCTCCCGGTGATTCGTGGATCCATTCTGTGCTCAGGTGTCACCAAGCTGTGGCCCCGGGGCACTCTTGGCAGCGTGACCTCCTGGTGCTTTCCACAAGTGCTTTCCTGACCCTGGAAGAATTTTCATGTGGCCTTAATGAGCCATCTGGGGGCAATTAGTTCTCGGTTTTATGACATCCTGGCTTTTCTCATGGAACGTGGCATGGCTGGGGCCGTGCCGGTTCTCCAGCCACATCTGGGAAGGAGGGAGGGAAGCGGGAGGTGCCGAGCCAGGCTTTGCATCCATCCTTCTTCTTCCTGGTGCCTGTAGAGAATCCAGGTCCAGGTCTGATCCTGCATGAGCGTGATCCACACCCGTGGAGGATCCATCCTGCTGGAACCTGTTGCTCTCGAGCAAGTCCCGAGGTTCAGGTTGAGCCAGCTTCCCAGCTGCCGTATCCCAAAGTTTCCTGGAGTGAGGGATTACAGAAAGGATTAGATATAAACCTCTGCTGCTGCAGTAAATCACGTTTTTCACTGCTGCCAACCAGGCGGGGAGGAGAGACGGCGGAGCTGGCGTTTCCCGTGGCAGCGCTGCTGACCCCAATTATTTCGGGGTGATAAACCACCACCTGTCCCTGGTCTGCCATAAACTGCTCCACTGCCTGGAAAGCCAACCAGGTTAAAGAGGAAATAACAAACAGCCTTTCCCACCGGGTTTTTTTTTTAAGTTCTTAGGATTTTGGGGTGATGTTTCAGAGGCTTTTCTCTGACACCAAGAGGTGCGTGATCACTTTGGAGTGGAAGTTTTGAGGTTGGCCCTGAAATTCATGGGAGCAGCTAAAGCTTCCATCGCTTGGATGATGCCTGGGACAGAGTTATCATCGTTTTTGTTTTACAGAGGAGGAAGCTGAGGCACCTAGTGCATTCCTTACTGCTGGAAGTGAGGATTTCTGGGATTTCTGTGATGTTTGGCCCAGAAGATCTCCCTGCACTGTCCCACTACCTGTGCTGGGCAGGATGCTGACAGTTCCTCATGCTGGAGATCCCAGTCCTGGTGCTAGGACTGCTAGCAAAGGAGAAACTGCTGCTGGGAAGCTCCTTAATTGTGATTCCTAAGGATGAGGTTCATTAAAAAGAAGTTCTGATGTCCATAATTTAACAGACCATGTGTGCAGACCTGCAGCAAGCACTGCAAGAAATCCATTAGAAATCCTGCATGGAAGAAAAGGCCATTGAGCTGTTCCACTGGGAATGGCAGGGCTTTGTTGTCTTTTATTTTCCCCTTCTAGTTCACTCCATCAGCTAATGGCTTTTGCTGACAGATATTTATCAGCCTGAACATGCTTTCCTTAGTCTTGGAAAAATAGAAATCTTTACTCCTGGCTCCAATAAAAAAATCAGCCCAATATCCCTGAACGAACCAGTCTGGATATCAATCCTTCTCCTGCCATCCCAGCTCTGGGAGTCGTTAAGAGGAGAATGGCAAAAGCAGAAAGTGAAGCCACCCAAGGTTAGGAGCAAGCCCTGAATTATTATTTTTAATTTTTTTTTTTTTTCCCAGCCAGAAATGTCATGTGCTTAATGAGCTGAGGGGCAGAGCGTGCTCCCAGCTCCCTGCACCGTGTGAAACAGCCCTGTCCTGGCGTGGGAGAGGATTTGTGGAGCAGGCACTGGGGAGGGCAGGGTGGCACTGACACCAGCGTGTCCCCACGAGGTGTTCCCAGGCCCTGGCTCCAGCACCCCTCGATCCCTGGCCCACCAGGGGGAAGGAAAGGGGCTCAGCACCCTGGTGGTGCCTCTACAGAGTTAATCCTCCTCTCCTCTACACCCTGTGCTGATTTTCTCCTTTCTTTAGGAGAAGGAAATTTTATCCTCGCCCCTTTAGGAAGCTGAAATCTGCTCCCAGCCCTGTCTGCAGCAAGTGAAAACGCCTCTGTTTGGATTAACCAAGTCTGGCCTTACAAAAAGGTCTGTTAAGCACGGCTCAGGAAAACCAAGCATCCCAGATACGTTGGATGGTGCTGACAGATTTATGGCCGAGGAAACAACCCGTAACTTGTGAGATGCTGCTCCCCACCATTAATGCAGTTGGGACGTTTTTTTCAGCACTAATTGGGATGAGGATTGATGTCCTCGCCCCTTCTCTCCGGAGGGGCTGGCAAACACCAGGGGCTTCCCTTTGGAGCTTCTTGAAGCTCTGAAAATTGCTGAAGTGAGGTTTTTTTTCTCATGAATTCCCGCTGTCCTGATGACTTTTGGACATCTGAGGAGTCTGAGCAGGTTTGTAGAAGCTCTCTGTGTGTAAGAATATGTGTGACTACATCTGTATATTTACATTTTATACGTATGTGAACATGTGTGTAGAGACTAAAAGGAAATTAGCTCCTATTCCATTGCTCAGGGCTGGGATCTGCACATTCTCTTTGGAGTATTTCGTGCCAGATATGAGCTCTGACTTACATTTTGAATAACAATTTTAATTAAATTGGTGTTTGTGACCTGCTGCAGGGTGGGGGTGAGGGTGGCTTTGACCACTCTCTTGCTCAGGAAACAAAATGACCTCACTTGTGAGAGTTGCAGGGTGACAGGCACCGGCTTCCATCCCTGCTGGGAAGTGAGGAATATGTGGGAGAAGGCAGCTCCAAAGGTCCTGGATGCCACTTTCCAGCAGGGATCACGATGGGGATGCTCTGGACGAGGTACTGAGCATCTCAGGGCCCCCTCCAGCACACTGAGAGACTTTCACCTTGCTCTGGTGGTTCAGTTCATGGGAGAAAAACATTTTGTACAGAGCCCCAGCATAGCAGGAGGATATTTTTTCATGGATAATATAATCCAAAAGTTAACTCAGAGGGTAACAAAGCCAACAGAGCTGTTTTTCAGCCAGCCCAGAGGTATTTTCCTGGGTGCTGAGCTGAGTTTGACCATTGCAGGGTCTCTGAGCTTGCCTGTGCAGAGCTCTCTGCTTCCCTTCATGCATTCCCGTTGCCTTTCTCCTGAAAATCTAACACAATTCCTCCATTCCACTCCAGGCACGAGGTCTCAGGACATGAGATTTGAGGAAAGATTCATCCTGGCTGATGGGAAAAATATTGACCTCAGGGACAGCAGCACGGCCCTGCTCTGGGAACAGGCTGGAATCAAAGAGGGTTTCCCTGGAGGGTTAGATTGGATATTAGGAAAATTCCTTCAGGGAAAGGCTTTGGAGGCACCATCCTTGGAAGTGTTAAAAAGAAGTGTGAGTTTGGTACTTGGGGAATGGGTTAGTGGTGGCCTTGGCAGTGCTGGGTTAATGGTTGGACTTGATGATCTCAGAGGGCTTTTCCAGCCTTAATGATTCCGTGATTCCAGTGGGCTCCACCTGCTGAGGATCTCAGCTGCTGTCCTGGGAAATGATCATTTGATGGAGCCTGTTCCAGCCCTGCTCTGCAGGGATTCCAGCCTGGCTCTAAATGAGAAACAGCCCCAGCACTTCCCCAGTGCCTCCCTCTCATGGATCCCTCTGCCTTTTGCACTGGCTTGGGAATGTTCTGGACTGGGAAACCTTCAGGGATTCATTATTCAAACCATGCTGAGCTTTCACTGCAGAGCTCCAATTGTGGTTTATGTGCTTGGGCTGGGATTATTGCACTTAAATTCAAGGCAGATCTCCTTCACTCCTGGGGAACGAACGTTAGATCCTCGCCCTGCTGGGAAATCATCCCTGGATGCACGGATCTGCAGGAAGCTCTGACTCCAGCTCACCTGGCTGCTCACGTAACAGCTGGGCTGCTGCTTGCTCCAGAAACCTCCTGGGATGTGGATCTGTTGGATTCGAGTGTTTCCTGGGTAAGGGAGAAGGGCAGAAGAGCTGGTGAGGGAATGCAGAGCTAAGGAAAGGGATGTTGGACGAGGGGAAGTGGCTTCCCACTGCCAGAGGGCAGGGAGAAATGGGATATTGGGATGGAACTCCTCCCTGTGAGGGTGGGGAGGCCCTGGGATGGAATTCCCAGAGCAGCTGTGGCTGCCCCTGGATTCCTGGAAGTGTCCAAGGCCAGGCTGGATGGGGCTTGGAGCAGCCTGGAACAGTGGGAGGTGTCCCTGCCTATAACTGAGTGGAACCAGATGGGCTTTAAGGTCCCTTCCAACCCAAACCAGTCTGAGACTCCATGAAGTAGCCCCTGATTTTGGCCGGGTGACAAAGCCCAACCCTCAGTGGAGAAAACCACCACAAACTTTGCTCCCTGTGGTCTCCACGACCAGCACAAGACTCTCCTGGATAAAACCCCATATTCAGGGCCCACGGTGCAGCCTGGTCCTGCCCTTGGTTTGTTGTTCAGTGTGCTGCAGCCTCGATGTTTGGTAGGGGCTGAGCAAAGCTCAGATCTTGTTTCAGCTGAAATGGGAACCTCAGTGCAGCAGCCATCGACACCAGATGGTCTCAGCTGGGTCGAAGTCCAAGAGGATGAGGAAAAGCTGTGTAAAATCTGTCATGGAGACGTGGCTTGAGAGTCTCCTCACAGGAGAAAGGGAATATCAGTGTCTGAGCTGCTGAAAATCAGCCTGGGCTGACTTTTAGGAGCGAAATCCCTGTGGGGAGTTGTGTTCGGCACTTTGCACGCTGCGATTTGAGCTCTGTTGGGACCGTCCTGCTGTGAAATGAGAACAGAGCATGGAGAGCCTGGGCAGGAGTGGGCACAGAGGAGATCTCCGTGTGCTGGGCTGGCTGCACTCCCATTTCTGCAAGGCAGGAGCAGGGAAACGGCGCCGGGGCTGGAGGTGACGGAGACCCTGAGCCCTCGGAGCGGCAGGTCCGGAGATCCCGGCAGATGACACCGATGGCAGGGCCCTTTGCCTGCGAGCTCAGTGCTGGTTCCTGCTTTGGTTTCTATTAACAAATCTGCGGTTTCGAGCTCCTGCTGCTCCGAGAGGGGCGGGAGCTCCCCAGCCAAGATAAATAGGATAAATATTCCCGGGGTCTGGCCGGGGCTCCGGGAAAACAGAGAGTGCAGCGAGTAATTTGGATAATGCCTTCAGACACAACCATTATCCCACCAGCACTTCCTGAGGAGGTTCAGCCAGAGAGAGCTGGACCACAGCGGGTTGGACACGGCCTCTGCCGTGTAGAGAGAAGCTTGGCCTGGCACTGGCATGGCCACGTGTCCCCGGGCCCTGTCCTGGAGCCAGCTGTGGTGGGGCTGGGAATGGCAAATCCCTGCCCTGTCCCTGCTCCCAGGGACACTGGGAGTTTGCAGGGATCTGGTGCAGGTTTCAGGGCCATTTCCCCAGCCAGTGCAGGCAGAGAAAGCATCTGCTGCTGTAATCCCTGTCTGTGCTGAGTGAGGATGTTGCTGTGCCTTGTCCAAACAGGGTTTTGCAAAGGAAGGGAAGGAAAATCCAAGATAAATCCATCCCTAATGGCGAATCCTTTGAGAAAGCCAAGCACTGCTCCAAGAGCTGCTGTGAGATTTGGGGAGCATCTCCAGGCTGGCCAAATCTTGAGCTGTGGGTTACCCCCACCTGCCCAGGGCTTTGCTTCTGCCCCTCTCATCCCCACGGGCTGAAGGCTCCGAGAGCACTTAAACTTCCTGACTGGACATCCTGGCACGTCCTGGCATCCAGGGATGGAGAGCAGCAGGGGTAAGAAATAGCCAAGCCACCCCCTGGGGTGGATCATGGACAGATATTTGATCCATCTCCATGGAGGTTAAACCCTGCTGCCACTCCAGAGGATCAGCAGGAGAGCTCTGCCCACGGCAGGGCATGAGGATAAGAGGAAGTTTCGCTCGTGCTGCCTGCCAGGACTAATTGGGATCTTCTCACTCCAGCTCCCCTCTGTTGGAGTCTCTCCAGGAACACACAGACCTGTTCCTTCCCTTGTGCCCCAGGCAGCACCAAACATGAGTCACGAGTCTCCTGCACTGATTTCAGAGGGAAAAGCCGCCCTGGGACAGCGGGTTCCAGTTCCCGTGGAGTTGGGAGCATCTCAGAGCTCACCTGGACCTCACAGAAGGGCTGTGTCTTCACCTGGAGCACTGGGATGCAGCTCTCACATCTCCAGTCCATCCCAGTGATCCTTTCCCAGTATCTGTACCCCGTGTGTGTGGTTTTCTCTGCCCTTCCCTGGCAAGGGCAGGGGGTTTCCTGTAGCTTTTGCCCGTGGACTGCAGCAGGTTCTCCAGCTGCAGAGGCAGTAAATCCCGAGGCCGTGTCCCAGCTGCACAGAGAGGGCTCCGGCTCCAGGGTCACGGAGTTGCTGCACGGTAGCTCCAGAGAAGGGATCTGTGGATTGAATTTCCGGGAACTGCTGGGGCCCAACTCAGTTCTGAGCCACCCAATTAAAAATAAACACAGAGCTATAGATGGGCCCTGCTCAGCCCCAGCTGATTTTTATCGGCCCTGGCTGGGCCTTGGGATGGAAAGAGTGCTCGGTTGGAGTCACTCTCGATTCCCAATCTCGAGAGGATTTGGGAAGCAGAAAGTTCGAGCTGGGGCCTCTGTGAAATTCCGGCCGCTCAGAGATTTTCCCACATTTTCATCAGACCTACAGCTCATTCAAGTTTTTTTTTTGGGTTTTTTTTCCGGAGGTTTTAAGGGCTGAAAAGCTCATTGTATCTGTCTGGTGATTCCTGGTTTCTGCGGGAGCTGGACACTGTGTCCCTGCAGGGGTTAAAGGCTGGGAAAAGGGCTCTTTTCTGTCCCAGTTTAGAAGGTGCAGCAGCCCGCAGAAAAGCAGAGCTCGGAGGATGGACACCTGCCTTGGGATGCCTTTTAGCCAAGGTTTCCATCTGTGCAGTCAGAGCCGTGAGCTGGCACTGGCAGCTCCCAGGGAATGAGGTCCCTGCTCCCCCGAGGCCCTTCCCAGTGCTGGGAACAGTGGGGTTATCAGAGTGGGGTGGCTCCTCTCTTAAATGGAAATTTCTCCCGTGGCCAGAGGCAGGGATCTTGGCTGGCATCCCCGCTCCCTGTCACTGAGCCTCGCCACCTTCCAGGGTTCACTTTGTTCACAAAGAGCCTCAGATAAGCTCTTGGCAGGGGTGCTCCTTTCTGCAGAGGCATTAGCAGGGCTCAGGGCAGGGGGGGTTTAATTTTAACCTCTTGTATCCCTCGGAAGCTGCAGCTCAGACACAGAGCCTGGGGCTGGGGCAGCACTCGAGGCTCTGCATCGGTGGGAAGCATCAGCATCACTGCCAGGGTGAGATCAAGGAGGGCACAGGATCACAGAATATCCCGAGTTGGAAGGGGCCCGTGGGGATCACGGATCCAAGCCCTGGCCTTGCACAGACTCCCCAACAACCCCACCCTGGGCATCCCTGGCAGCGCTGTCCAAACGCCCCTGGAGCTCTGGCAGCCTCGGGGCCAGGACCATTCCCTGGGGAGTCTGTTCAGTGCCCTGGCACCTTCTGGGGGAAGAACCTTTCCCTGATATCCAACCTGACCCTCCCTGACACAGCTCCAGCCATTCCCTGGGTCCTGTCCCTGCTCCCAGAGAGCAGAGATCAGAGCTGCCTCTCCACTTCCCATCCTGAGGAAGTTGTAGCCAGCAATGAGCTCTTCCCTCAGTGTCTTCTTCTCCAGGATGAGGTGGATTATGTGTTTCTCCACGACTGAATTTCTTTACCAATCTGAAAAACCTCTTTAACCCCAAGCTCTTAAAACAAGCAGTCAGTGATTTGAGGGAGCTGCTCTGAGGCATCTCATGAAGCACCTCCTGGGATGCTGCACTCTCTGACCCAGAGCACGGCCCTGGAGCCCTGCAGCATTCCCTGATTCCCAGGGAAGGGCTGCCTGGCAGCCGTGCAACCTCCCCTGCCACTCAGCCTCATTTATCTTCCTTACTCGGGCTGTTTACGCAACCAAGAATTGGCCAGAGGCGCCCGGCCCCGCTGCGTGCCAAGGGAGGAAGCGGGCACAGCACAAGCTCTCGTGGCTGGCACCCAAGTGCCTGCACGCTCCCTGCGGAGAACAAAAGGCCAGGATGCAGCTCCGTGGCTCAGGGCAGCCCCGGCCCCTCGCAGGGCTCGTCCTTGTGCCAGGGGTCCTGGTAAGGGAACCCCTCATGCAGCATCGAGCAGAGGTGCTCAGGCACCTTCTCACCAATCCCTGGGATCCGAGGTCCCGGATAACTTTTCTCCCAAAGTGTTGTCCTTGGTTTTAGTCCCTGTTTAACCCTTGGTGTCGTGGGAGCTGCTGCTGAGCTGGGGCTTGAGGAAAGATGTCCCACAATCAGTGTCCCCTCGGTCGCAGAGCCACCACTGCCGTCCCACTTCTTGTACTCCCACAGCCCCATGATCCCACTGCAGAAAGGGGCATTCCTCTGTTCCAGGGGCTGGGAGGGGCCTGGGGCACCCCGGGATTTAGCCCCCTTGGCTGGGCTGGGCTGGGCTTGCCCAAAGAGCTGCCACAGGGGCTGTTTGCCAGCCTGGGGTGGGTTTCTGAGTTCCAGGTTGAAGATCCCAGTGCCAAGCTCCTGGCACCACTAAGCAGACACATTTCCAGAGGGTTTGATAGGATTTCTGTGTAAAAATAATACTTTTTTGTTTTTATTGCTCCAGTAAACACCAGTTGCTGTAAAGCTGCCAGCGGGAAAACCACTGACTGCAGTTCTGAAGAAGGGAACAAACAGAGGACGGTCCAGGCACGGTGTCACCTCCCAAACTCCTCTCTCCAGGAGTTCGGAAGAGAAGCCAAACCTGGGCCAAACCCCTGTGACTCCTGGCCTGAGGTAGCCGAGCCCTGGCAGCAGGTTCCCCCCAGGTGCCCAGCTCGGGAGGGTGTGCGAGACAGAGCACGCTTTGTGGCACGCCTGGCCCGGGCTTGCCTGGCAGGACGAGCCCAGCAGGAACACGCTGGGGTCTGACACCACCTCAGCAGCGCTGCTGGCCCTTGGGACCATCCCAGGATGTCACAGCAGCCGGGAGGGAGCCTCAGAGTGACGCCGGTGGGTCCTTCCAGTGGTTGTTATTCCAGTGGTTGTTATTCCAGCTTTGTGTCTCTGCTCGTGGAGCGCTCCTCTCCTGCCGTGCAGGGGGGAAGGTTGTGTCCCATCACAGAACAGGGCTGGGATCCTTTTCCCTGCCTTCAGGGTGTTTGGCTTCTGGCTCCTTCCAAAGCCGTGGATTTGCCTGCTGGTGGTTCCCCCCCAGAGTCGCACGGGGACACCGAGTCCTGTCACACCTACCTTCCAGGTGACGGAAAACAAAAGAGCTCCAGATCTTTAAAAGCAGGAAGCCAGATTCTGTAAACTGTCTAAAAATGTATCCTCCGGAGATGAGCTTTGGCTCCCAGCCCGAGGGAACGATCCGTGCTAGGGAGAGGGAGAGGGAGGAAGGGATGGTGGAGTGGGAGCATCCTGGTTGTGTCCCCCTGCCTGGGACACCCCAGACCGAGAGTTCACAGCTCTCTCCACACCTCAGGATGGAGCTGCTGCCTCTGAGCTGGGAGGAAATGATTTTAATTCATTAACCCTGCATGGTTTTGGCTGATTGCCCCAGGGATTCAGGCAGTGCTGCGTGAGGGAATAAAATTCACAGAAAAGAAAGGACTCCCTGCTGCTGCAGGTGGGGCCACTGAAATTCCCAACCTGTCTGGGGAGTCCAGGGCTTTTGTGGCAGGATTCATGGAATCCGAGAATTCCAGAATGATTTGGGTTGGGAGGGACCTTAAAGCCTATCTCATTCCAACCCCCTGCCATGGGCAGGGACACCCTCCAGTATCCCAGATTGTTCCATCCAACCTGGATCCCTTGGACACTTCCAGGGATGGGACAGCCAGAGTTTCCATGGACAACCTGTGCCAGGGCCTCGCCGCCCTCACAGAGTCCTCGCTTTTTATCCTTGCCTTTCTCCAGCCCTTTCCCAAACCGGCTCTGATTGTCACCACTGGTGGCCTCTCGACTGGTTCTGCTGGCTGAGAACTCCAGGTCGGATGAGTTCTCCTGATTTATTTCCCGAACGTTGTTGCCTTCGGGCTGACACTCAATCAACGAAACCAAAACCTGGGAGGGGCTCCTCACCTGTGACTGAGCTCTGCACCACCTCATCCAGAGGCACCTCCTGCTACTGCTCCTCCTCCTGAGCCAGCCTCACACGCACGCCGGCTGTCTGGGAGTGATGGATGACATTCCCGGGATGGAAACACCTCACAAAACTCCTGCTATCCCGCCATCGATCCGTGCCGGCTCCACGGGAACTCTGTGGGACTTGGAGCCTCCCCCTGGGTGCTGGTCTGTGCTCGGAGCTCAGGCTGGGCCAGGAAGGGCTCTCCCAGGGCAAAGATGACTCAGGGAGGAGAAGTGGGATTTGGGAATGTCTTCCCTTAAAACACAAATGATGTGACTTCCAGGCAAACTTCTCTAGGGATGTTTTACCAGAGCATGGAGTGCCAGGACACAAGGGAATGGCTTCCCACTGCCAGAGGGCAGGGGTAGGTGGGATATTGGGATGGAATTCCTCCCTGTGAGGGTGGGGAGGGGCTGAGACGGAATTCCCAGAGCAGCTGTGGCTGCCCCTGGATCCCTGGAAGTGTCCAAGGCCAGGCTGGATGGGGCTTGGAGCAGCCTGGGACAGTGGGAGTGTCCCTGCCCACGGCAGGGGTGGCACTGGATGGGCTTTAAAGTCCCTCCCAACCCAACCCATTCCATGATTCCACGATTCTGTGAAACCATCCTCATCTCCCCTGGGCTCGGAGCGAATCCTCCTCGCTGCTGTGGCTGCCAGCAGCCAGGCACAACCTGTCATCACCTCTGTGGATGGAGAGCAGATCCCCGAGCAGCCAGGAAGGCCAGACAAGCGCTCTCCTGGGGCAGGCACTCACAGACATCCTCTCCCTGGAGAGCAGCTCTTCCTGCCTCCTTGATCCTATTTACATCCCCCTCAAAAAAAAAGCCCTGGGAAAAACAAACCCCGACTCGCTGGCTGCCAGAGGAGGGAAACCAAAGAGCTCCCGGGATGCAGGGGAAGGGATGAAGGCAGCAGGGACCTGTCCCAGCATTTTGGTGCCCAGGTGGCAGAGGGAAGCGAGGAATGTTTGGCAGGACAGCTCCTCTGTGCCCAGGATCCTTGGAGAGGCACAAGGACTTTGCAATAAGCAATGGGGAAACGCTTAAACAATCTGAGAATCCTGAGGGAAAGGAAGAGGAGAGAGGAATAAAGAGGGAGGTTAAGGCCCTCCCCGGTAATAATAATAATAATTAGCCCAAATAGTAAGTAGTCCACGTGCTCCTGACTTTCATAGATCTGCCAAGAAATCAGATTAGTTTTTTATCTGAATGGCAAGAACTGACTGGGATGAGGGTGTGCAGTGTAAAACCTCCAAGAACAGCTGCTTTTCTCCCCAAATGCTTCTCAAAGCACCTGATTTCTAAAACGAACTTTTTTTAGTTCCTGGCCTCATTTCACCTATTGAATTTTGGAAAAGGTCAATCGACTTTGGTTTTGTTTTTCTCCCCCCTAAAATTACAGAGAAGCTCTTTCCCGAATGAAAAACTTTTTTTTTTTTTTTAACCAAGCCTTGAAAACACAGAGGAAGAAAATGTAAATATTTTCATCCCCGTGATTCTGTGGATGAAAAGTAGTTTTTTTCCCCCCTCGTTGCCGTCTTCAGCTGCCCTGCACTGCGCTTACTCGAAAACCTGCATCTTATTTAAAAGCTCAGAGGGGAATTGTTTAGAAAATCAACCTAATACTTACAGCCTTGCCTTTGATTTCTCGGGAGTAAAGCCAAGCCAGGCTGCTGCAGGGAAGGAGGAAAACTCGGGATGCGCTGGTGATCTCTGGACTCTTTTTTAACCTGCCCTCAACCAACGCCTCCAAAATGCTGCAGCACCCTGCTACAGGTGAGCTCTGCCCCTGCCCAGAGCCTCATCCCGCACTGACACGTTTGGCTTTGGAAGGAGGAACCGCAAGATTCCCACATGTACCAACCCAGTAACTGCTGGGACGGGGCCGGCTGGCTCTTAATTGCCAATTAAAAGGTGCGGTGTGCCTGTCCCGTCCCCTTGGCAGCGCCTGTAAGCGCGGCAGCATTCCCAAAACCCCGTCCAGCGACTCATCCGCAGGGAAGCCGGAGCCGGGCGGGCTGGCGGGGGGTGGCCCTCGCCCTCCTTCTCTCCTGTTTTCCATCCTCCCGGCCCCCGCCTCACGTTCGGTTTTTGCGCTCCCAAGGTTTCTCCTCGCTTCCCGAGGTTTGTCTTGGCACGTGGCTCGCGGAGCGGGGGCGCCCAGAAGCCGAGGGAAGCGATTCTTTATGTAAACGAGCGCTGATTGTAATTACGCTGCTCTAATTGCTGCTAAGCAAATAAACAGTGAAGGGCAGCAGCATCCCGGGGGCACGCGGGGATTTGTGCAACCTCTGCAGAACCCCCGGAGCGCATCCCACGCGTCCCCGCCGGGCTCCCAGAAGATGGGACACACTTGAGAAAATGATTAATTTTACGGTGTCCCGCCCTGGGGCACGGGAGCAGCCCAGGGAGAAGGGAATTGGGATCTCTGTGGGTTTTCTGCACGCTCAGGACAGCTTTGCACTAGGAAAAATCCTCTTTGCTCTGTTTTTGGGGTATTGGGATCCAAGTGGGTCTGCTCGAGGGATCTCTGAGGGAGTTTCATAGAGTATCATGGAATCATGGGATGGTTTGGGTGGGAAGGGGCCTTAAAGCCCACCCAGTGCCACCCCTGCCGTGGGCAGGGACACCTCCCACTGTCCCAGGCTGCTCCAAGCCCCATCCAGCCTGGCCTTGGACACTTCCAGGGATCCGGGGGCAGCCACAGCTTCTCTGGGAATTCCATCCCAGGGCCTCCCCACCCTCACAGGGAATGATTCCATCCCAATATCCCACCCATCCCTGCCCTCTGGCAGTGGGAAGCCATTCCCTGTGTCCTGGCACTCCAAACTCTTGTAAAAGTCCCTCTCCATCCTTCCTGTGGCTCCCTCCAGGTCCTGGAAGGTGCCTCCATATCCTGAGCTGGAAGTGACCCATGAGAATCATCAAAGTCCAGCTCCTGATCTCCCCATCCCATGGACCAGCCAAGCCATGGGGCACCTCTGCCTGTTCCCTGCGAGGGTCCTGGGGATGATCCTGCTGCTGGACAGGGTGTGGGGTGGGATTCGGGACAGGGCCTGGCCTCTCACCTGTACCCTGCACGTAGGATCTGCCCAGGGCAGGAACAGCCCAGCCTGGCACCCACCCAAGCCTCACTTAGGAGATCCACAGCTTATTTACTTAATTTTAATTAAGCTCCCTCATCCCTGACGTTGTGTTGGCTCATGTGCTTCATCCCTGATTTTATTTGGGTGCTTTAAATTTGGGCAGCACCCAGCAAGGTTTTGGGAGTGACTGGAACTCCCTCTTCCAGAGACAACCTCCTCCGTGAGCTTTCCTGATTCATGGGGAGAGCTCACACCAAATCCAGGTAGGACTTTTGGGCGTGGGTGTGGGGATAGGAGACCTGAAAGGGCAGGGACAGAGCTCTGGCTGTGGCTGTCCCCAGGCTGGGATTTGCAGGGAGGGATCTGTGGATCCACAGAGGGAACGGGAAGGGCTCCATCCCAGCTCACTCCTTGTTGGTTTCCAGGCTGAAAACCCAACCCATTCTTTATTTAATTCCCATTTTCTCTCCATCTGCCCCAGTTTCCCCTTGTTTTTCTTGACCCCTGCTGCTCCCCTGAGCCTCCCCAGGGCTCAGTCCCAGCTCTCCTGATGCTCTTTTCTCCCTGAGCAAGCCCGTACCTGCCGCAGCCAACAATCCTTCCTGCACAGCTGCCTCCGCCGACACGCGGGACACGGGAAGCAGCCAGCCCTGCCCGTGCCATGGCCCGAGCTGGGAACATCTGGGAACATCTGGGAACATCTGGGAACATCTCACTGTCCCCAGGTGAAAGCCCAGTGCTCCGAGCTCCCGCCACCTCCACTCACCGCCTGCTTCCAGCCCTAGGACATTCTAATCCAGCTCTTTGGTGGGATAAGGATTTTTTTTCCCCCCTCCTGGATCACTGTGAGTGCAGCACATCCTAATTAAAAGCCAGTGAGTTGTGGGGAGTGGAATTCGTTGGGGGTTTTTTGCTCGCACCAGGCTCCTGCTCTGCTTTATTTCACACGCCTTGGCCGGAATAAAATCAGGCTTGTAGTGCTGGCAAAAGCATCTCCTGCTTCCCAAAGTGCTGCAGGGGCACCGACTCCCTGTTTCACCCTCCCAAAACCCCTGCCAGGGTCCCAAAGGTTTTCGTGGTGGAGGGGGTTGAGTCCTGCAGCTCCGGAGCTCGAGGAATTCTCACGTTTGAAGATCGGCGTAGCTCCGGAGCAGGAGGAGGTTTGATGCCGGGGAGGGGGGAAAAGGGGGAAAAACATCATCGGGGAGCAAACATTTCCCTCCATCCCCTCTCCCCACCGGCTTTTCCGCGCTGCCGAGGCTCCCTGCTCCTCTCCAGCCTGGTTCCCCCCCCACTTCCCTGCTGCGGAGCCGTCTCCAAGTGACAGCGGTGAGCGGATTAATTAAGCTGCCTGTCAGCCCTTGGCAGCCGGCAGCTCTGCCACGCCAGCGCTAATTAAACCCAACAAAACCTACCTTTATCTCCAAACCCTGCCGCGGGCTGGGATAAGGCAGGAGGCCACCGGGAGCTGAGCTCAGGCTGAGTTCATCGTGCCCAAGAGCCTGGCACTCACCCCCGAGCACAGGAGAGGGTTGGGAATGCGGATCCCACGCCCTGACAGGCAGGTCTGGAAAGGGAAAGGGGTTGGGGGGCTCCAGCCCCTCTGATGGCACCAGGTCTTGGGGAGGCTGGCAGCTCTGGGGCAAATTTGGAGCTGAATGTCCCCCCAGTGTAGAGGGATTTGGGATGGAGTGGAAAATCCCCCCTTGCCCTGGGGATCTCAAAGGGGGATTTTCCACAATCCCTGGAGCAAACCCTTGTGTGGGCTCTGGGCATCACCCTCATGGGAGGGTCCTGGGTGAAACCTGGTACCTGCTGATGCTCCAAACACCTGGAAAACCATATTTAAACCAGAAAGGGACATAAAAAACCCCTCAGAGAGGAGACAACCCGCTGGGAGGGCGCGTGGCAGGCGGGATGTGCCGCTGGGAGCCCGGCGCTGCTGAGTGGCCCTGCGTGCCCATGCCCTGCCGTGCCAGTCCTGGTTTCCCTGCGGCCCAGGGAGCTGCAGGGAGCTGCTCCCCTCGCTGTTTCTCCTGGCAGAGCTGGGCTGATCTGCCTTAGCTGAGGGAGGCTGATAAGAGCATTATCTGGAGGTACGGGCAGGATGAAGACGTTGTTTGCGAGGCAATATCCTTCTCCTTGTTCCCTCGTGAAGTGAAAAGGATGGGTGTTACACAAATCCGTGGATCCAGCTGGTGTTTTACCTGCATGAGCATCATTCCCAGCACACCCCGGTGGTCCTGCCCTTCCAGGGTTTATTTTCCAGCTGCACAGTTTGGGGAACTTTAATTGCCCCATGATTAAGTGACTTTTGATTTCCCCCTCATCAAACGTAATCCCATTTGCTCCTTCTCCTTTTTCTTTCTTTCTTTTTCTTTCTCCCCCCCCTCCTGGAAATTGAATTAACATTCCATCTAATTACTCAGCCACTTCTCTAATTGCTGAAGGGACTGTGGTTGTTGTGCTCATTTAATTAATGGAGACCCGCAATGTTTAATGAGGAAGAGGATTTATTGGCTGGGGAGTTGGTGTGCAGGGTTGCCTGGCAGGAGAGGGAGGTGGATGCCAGCCCAGCGGGATAGAAAAGGCTGGATCTTAAATCCTCCCCCTTTTATTTTTTGAGGTATAAATATGGGAAAAAAAAAATCACTTTCCCTCCTGGTTCAGTTGCCTTTCTGGGTGGTTCCTTTTTAATGCGAATGTGTGGATTAAAACGCATCACGTGCAGAGGGTGAACCATGAGGGTAAATCCCCTCCAAGGGTGACCCTTGGGGTGCTCACTTGTCCCTGCCCCGGCACCAGCATTCCCAGTGTGCTGCTGACCCTCTCCAAAATCCCGGGAGCGGGAGCAGGGTGGACTCCTCGTGCCAGCCCTGGGAAGGGTTGGCTGTGCTGGGATTCGCGGCCCCGGGGAAGGCAGTGCTGGGAACAGAGGCACATTCAGCAGGGAGATAACAGCTCCCGCTGCGTCTGGCCTGGGGGCAGGTGGCTTTGGCTGTGGTCCTGTGGGGGATTTGAGGGAATCCATTGTATTTCGCATTTCTGTTGACTGGGAGCGCCCATTCCTGTGCCTCCAAGGGCAGGCACGATCCAAAGGAGGGTCCAGTTAGTTTGGATACGAGGAAGAAGTTGTTCACAGTGAGGGTGGGGAGGCCCTGGCACAGGTTGCCCAGGGAAACCACGGCTGCCTCATCCCTGGAAGTGTCCAAGGCCGGGTTGGATGGGGCTTGGAGCACCCTGGGATAGTGGAAGGTGTCTCTGATTCCTCTATCCTGATGCTCCAGGCCCTTCTCTCCGACTCCTTCCCATCCCTCTGGTGCAAAACCTGCCCCTGTGAGCCATGCACGGCTCTGCTCTGGGCTGATGCTTCCACATGTTGCCATAATATCCACACTTCCCTCACCCCCCCAGACAGCCAAACGATCCAAATGTTTTATCTGCAGCCCTGCCAGGCATCTGGAAGTTCCAGGCATCCCCATTTCCGTGGCAGAGGTTTTTATAAAAGCTTTGAAGTGAAGCCCCAGCAGCTCTCCCATCACTGGCAGCAGAGTCGGAAGCCGGACTGTGCCGGCAGCTCCAGCTGCAAACCTTCAGCTGGAGTCACGGGATGGCTCCATGGTGTGAGCTAGCCCCGCTCGGAGCTCAGCTTTTGAAAGGATTTTACCTGGCTGGAATGTGACGGAGAGGGAGGAGTGGGCAGAGCTCCTGGGCTGAGCCCTCCCGAGCCCCCAGGGGCAGGTGAGTCCTCCCATCCCGCTTTGCCAGGAGGAATGACATCAATTCCCAAGGATATTACCGAAAATTCTTCTCCCCTGGATGTGCCTGTGGGTCACAGACCCATCCTCTCTCCTCTGCTTTGCACGGGGACGGATGAAGCTGGAAGAGCCGATCTCTGGGGGTCCCCGTGGTTGGGGTGGCAGAACAAGGATTGTTCCTGGTGGGAGACGCCCAGGAGGAGCCCACGTGCGGCTGGGACATTTCTTGTGGGATCAGGAGAGCTCAGCTGACCCTCTGAACATCCCTGCTCTGCCAGAGTGGGCAGTTGAAGGAGTTTGGGCATCCGGGGGTCAGCGCGGTGTCCTGGGGGTCAGCGCTCTTCCCAGAGCCAGACACCTCTGGCTGCCAGCAGCTATTTTGGAAAAGACCTCAGGAAGGCAGGCTCTGCTCTGTATCCCACGGATCCCACTCCTCGTGCATCAGCACTCAGCCCTTCCCCAGCCAAACGCTGCTCCAAGAACAAGGATCACTTGCCTCTGAGAAAATGAAGGCAATTTGACTGCCGAAATCCGGTGTAAAATGTCCTTGGATCTGCTGCTGATGGGGAACATCTGGTGCGTGACCTTCGCGCCCGAGGAGGTGTGAAACGGCCCTGTGGAGATATCCCGGCAGCAGGCAGGATGCTGTACAGTGGCTGTTACAGCTCCGGAGCACAGCCCTGGGCAAAATCCCCGGGATTCTGGGGCCCGCCCGATGGCCAAGCTGCGGTGGAAGTGGGAGAAGTCCAGGTGTGTGGGACAAGCTTGAGACAGATCTCACGATGTGGCAGCTTCTCTTCTTGCCTCACTTCTCTCAGCCCCCCCGTGGTTCTTGTCCCCCAAAATCTCCGTACCCCCATCCCCTCCGAACATCCCGTCAGGACCAGGACACAGGGAGAAAGTGCAGGACACATCCACTATTCTGGAAATCCCATCTGTTCCTCTGCCTAAATTTGCTTTTGGGGACTCGGTTTATTAGAGCTTGAACTTTTAATCTGTTCATAATTCAGCGTGTCGCTCCGAGGAAAGAGATGGATCTGGAAAAAGGCAGAGCCGCCGCTCTCCTGCACCCCAGAACGTGCCCAGGGCTCAGCCCAGGCAGGAGGAAAAGGGAATCATATAAACAGGATGAGATTTCCTCTGCTCATTTCGAACCGGAGCGTGCTCGTAACTCACGGTGACAGAGGAGGGGTCACCGGGCGCAGACCCCACGGCAGGAACCACTTTCAATTAGGAATTTTTTGGCAGGTTCCCAATTTCGTGTCAAACTCTTCTTTTAGCTGGGTCAGCCTCATCTGTGTAATTGAGTCCCTGCTGAGTGGCGAGGCAGGAGGGTTGTCTTTGCTGGGAGGAAGGTGGAGGACAGTTCCCCACAGGAGAATTTCCCATCCAGCTCACAAAGCTGCCTCCGAGCTGAATTTTTCCATTATCAAAGGGAAGAGGAAAAAAAAAGTTTTTTGGAAACCATTTGATTTGGGTTTAAAATAAAATATTTTTTTCAAGATGTACGCCAAACAGAAAAAAAAAAAAAATAGATTTAATCCAAGGTGTCCCTCTCCCACCTATCCAGGCCGGATTCCAAGATCCAGCTGTTTTTAGGCTGGTGCAGAGGGGATGAGGCGGCTCAAGGGCAGGGAATGGGACATCCACGGATTTGTGCTGTCCCGGATATCCGTGCCCACCCCTTGCTCCCGCAGGCTGGGATGTGGCTGAGCTGGAGCAGGGGCTCCCCTTAGCTCCTCTTCAGCATCCACTGAAAAATTTTAAAGCCTTTTTTTATGGCCGGCAGAGCGGGCCCGGAGCCTCCCCCACCCCCCGGGGATTTCAAGGAGAAAGTCATTATTTAGCTGATTTTTGTTGACGCTCTGTGTAAGAGTTGCCATGGCTCTCGTCCGGCACACCTCTCCTGGCTGGAAAACCGGGCTTTGGAATGGGGAAAGAGCGAGGCAGGGCTGCAGCCGTCACCTGCCAGGGCCAGGCGGGGACGCGGGGACAGCCCGGGGCCTCCGCCGTCCCCGCGCCCGTCCCCGTCTCACGCCTCTCTTCCCTTTTTTTGGTATTTCGCACCTTTTTGCCACAATCCCCACTCTGTATTTTTTTTTTCCCCTCCAGCTTTTCCCAGCCCGGACTCCTCGTGTCCCGAGCGTGCGGGAGTTTCACGGCCCATTAGGATGCGGGAATGACGTCCCCATGGCCGGGTCACCGCTCGGGGCTGCCGAGCAGAGGGCAGTGAATTATGAGCAGCCTCGGGCCAGGCTGCAGCCTCCAGCGAGGATGGGATCGCTCAGGATGCAGCATTCCTGGAGATGTTGGGATGTCGGGATGCTGGGACCCCGGTCCCGGGTTGCTGCCTGTCCCGGGGGACCACCCCTGCGGACCTGGGCTGGGGATTTGCCGCTCTCACGGGATTTTTCTGCTTGTACAGGGGCAGCCCCTAAACCCCCCTCAGTCCCTGGCACCGCTCAGCCCCCTCCTTAATTAATTTTGCAGACTCCACAGCCGGATTTGATGAAAAACATCCCACAAAAAGCCAATGAACAAGTCACCGAGCAGCACTGCGGCCTCTTCTAATGATATTTTCTTTGTGGTTTTGGTTTGGAATATCTTCCTCTGAACTGAAGGAAGCCGCCTGCCTCTTGGACTGCAACGATTTGACTTTATCCCTTCATTTTCTCTCGTTCCTAAACGCTCAGTTCCGGCACTTGGGACTCAACAGGGGTTTGAAATTGGCCGTGGCAGAGAAGGATGTTGACCCCTTTCCTTTCCCTGCCTCCCTCCTGCCCATCCTTGCACCATCCTTGTTTGTGCCACTGCTGATGCATCCCCATCCCAAATTCCTTGGGATTTCACAAAGCCCAGCTCATCCCACGTGTGGCTCTTTGCAGGGACCTTCTGCTGTCACCAAGAAGGATTTGTCCCATCTCCAGCTGGGACACAACATCCGTGTCCAGCAGCACTTTCAGCAGGTGAAGCTGCATCCTCTGGGAAAGGTCTTTTATCCAAAGGGATATGTGGGAGCCAGCCCCAGGCGTGTTCCTTCCCTGGACCATCCCAGCTCCCTCCAGCATGGTTGTATTTTATCTGTGGAGCTCTGGAAGGATTTTGTTCCGTCATCCCGGAATTTTTATGACTCCTTTGTGTGTATATAATGCGATTGCCCTGGAACAGAGGGAAATTAATCATAGTTCCTTTGTTAGTTTTCAGGAATTTTTAATGTCTATGTTTTTGTTCATCTGTCATGTCCGAATGTGGGGTCCATGGGCTATTTGACATTTCCAATGACTTAATTGCTTAGACTTTCCCCCTCGGTGTTTACGGACACTTGTTCCTCATGGATTTCGTGTGTGACATTCCGTACCATGGATTTCCCGCCTGGTTCCAATTTCTCACTCCATCCCAGCGGTTCACAACATCCCCTCCGGATCCTGTGTCCCAGCCCCCTCACATCCCGTGTGTTGGGAGTCCCCCCAGCCTGCAGCACATCCCTCCCTGTGTCAGGGCCACGGGAATCCGGGGCTGTCTGGGGCTTTTTCAGGATGTCACACAAGGAACGTGCCCGAGGTGTCACTGCACGGTGTCCGGTGCCCAGGCTGAGAGCACAAAACACGGGAAGAGCGAAGGGGAATCTCCTGGATCAGCCTGCAAACATCCAGCGTGGAGACGCTTTAAATCCGAGTGGATCAAGGGTGGCTTGACTGGTCAAGGAGAGGCAGCCAAGCCAAACAGAAGCGACTCCCAAACCTCCTCCACGAGCCAGAGGCTCCCAGTTACACTCTGGATTTCGTGATTTTGGTGCTGATCCCAACCCAGTTAGAGACAGCAGGGTGAGGTGTGGGGATCATGGAATATTCGCTGGATCCCACAGGGATCGTCGAGTCAGGACAACCCCAACAATCCCACCGTGACAACCAGGCAGGCTGACATTCTGGGCTCTGAGCAAACACCAGGGGATAGATGGAAGCTGCCTATCACCAGCCATGTTACACAAGTCATTAGCAGAACGTTAATTAAAACAAAAGATGCAAATTGTACCAGGCTGTGCTGCCTTTGCTGCGGCTCCGTAATGGCTTCGACGCTTCCTTGGGCACGTTCGCTCCTTCTCCACCGAGGCTGCTTTGCATTAAGTTGTTTGTTTAGCAGCTACTGGGGTTTTTGGCAGGACAACTGCTGCCTCCTGAGGGTTGTGGAGCAGGACGGGGTCCTGCAGTGCTGTCCCAGAGCAGCTGGACACGGCCAGGTGAACCCTCCTCACGCCAGAGGGAAGAGCCACAGCACTCAGTGCTGCTGCCCACCCCACCAGCGGCACTCTGGAGCTCGGGCCAGGGGTCTTTGTGGCTCTGTGGCCCCTGCCAGGGCTGTGGAGATCTGGAACAACCATGGGACCACTCTTGGGAAGGTGTCCCGATGGGCCAAGGTCATCCAGATCCCAGAGCCCTCGGTGAACCCCTCCAGCCCCGACGTGTGCTAAAGAAAACAGTCCCAGCATATTAATACTTGCAAAAACAAACACTGGGGAGATGGGAGGAGGAAGGAGCCAGGCATTTAGGGAGCGCTAAGTCTGTCCTCTCTAAACTCTGATCCCGCTGTTTCCTCTAGCTTTTGGCTCCCTGAGCATCCCCGTGCCAGGAGCAGCCTCTGGAAATGTGCCCAAGCAGGTCTGTTGCAGCCTGGCTTCATTCCAAGGGACACCCACACCCCTCCCAAAGCCGGATTTGCCTTTTCTGGGGTCTCTTCAGCATCTCCAGCATTCACATTGCAAAGCAGCATCCTAATTTCCAAGAGGGTGAAGCTCTGCTTGGATGGGAGAGCGAGGAGAGGAGACATGGCATGGCCATGGGAGATGCTGCAGCTCGATGAACCCCCTAGGCTCCTGCCTCTCCTCAGCACTTCTCACGGAATCCTGGAATGGTTTGACTTGGAAGGTTGGGTTGGAAGGGGCCTTAAAGGCCATTTCTTCACTGGAAGGGTTGTCCAGCCCAGGGCAGTGGTGGAGTCACCATGGAGGGATGTAAAGGATGTGCAGAAGTGGCCCCTGGGGACGTGGGTGGAGGAAATGACTGAACCTGATGGTCTGAGAGGGCTTTTCCAACTGGAACAACTCCATGAATCCAACCAAGCAATTTGGTTCTTACACAGAAAGCGCAGAACCACTCCTCATCTCCAGACAACTCATTCCATGCACTCATCAGCCTGTCCCGGCTGGCATCGATCTCCAGCCTGTCCCGTGCCAAGCGGTGACCCTGCCGCGCTCCCAGCGGGTCCTCACTCTGCGAAACCCGTGTGGGAGCCGAGAGGCGACTGAGCCGGAAAGCTGCCGGCAGCCCCGGCGTGCCCTGCCCAGACCGGCTAAAAAATGCCCCCATGTAACGTGGAAGGGATGTGCCCATGGCCGGGGGCCTTGGGTACCGCTGCGAGGGGACATTTGGGCACCGGGCCCGGGCTGGTCGCTGCCCGCGGCGGGCACCGGCTCCGGGGGCAGCACCGAGGGGTCCAAGGGTGGGAAACCGGGGCAGCGGGGCGATGCCGTGGGCAGAACCGGGGCTCGGGGCTGGTAGCACCGGGGCAGTGTCGGCGCGTCTGGCTGAGCCCGGGCGGGGCGGGACCGGCACCGGGAGGGACCGGGGCGGCACCGGGAGGGACCGGGGCGGGGCCGGGCGGCCCCGTCGGCTCCGCTGCGAGAAGCAGCCGGTGCCTCCTCCGGGGGAGCCGCGGACTCGCCTGGCTGCGGGGCGCGGGCGGCAGCGGGACCGGCACCGGGAGGCAGCGGGGCGAGACGGGCACCGCCGGCGGCACCGGCAGCGGCACCGGAGCGCAGCCCGGCTCGGGACCGGGCGGGGCGGGGGAACCGGCCGGCTCCAAACCCGCCCCCCGGCGCGGGAGGAGGCGGTGGCCGAGCCCCCCCGCCGCGCTCCAGCCGAGCCAGACCCGCGCCAGCCCCGCGCCGCTCGCCCATGGCGACCCCCGGCCCCACGCGTGCCCCGGCACGGAGCCGCCGCTGAGCGCCGCGCACCGGCGCCGGCCCGGCGTCCAGGTAAGCGCCGCGGGCGGCCCTGGCTCGGCAGCGCCGGCCCCGGGCACCTGCCCGGCCCGGGACGCTCCTGCCCCGTGCCGGCGCTGCGGCACCGGGGGCGGCTCCGGGGGTCCCGGTGAAGCCTCTTTCCCCCGGGGGGGACCCGCGCCGTTCCCCGCCGCCCGCGCCCGGCGGGTCGGATGCTGCCACCGCCGAACGGGGCAGAACCGGAGCCTTCGGGCTCCCCCGGGAATGGGGGGAGCGGGGGGACCCCGGCCCCGGTCCCCAGCACCCTCCCGGGGTCGGGGCGGCCTGTGCGGCCGCCGCAGGACTTTGCTTCATACTTGGAGCCCGTCCCGCCACGCAGGAACACAAACACGGCGCGGGACGGCTCCGGGCGCGGAGCGCTCGCGGGAGGGAGGAGATGGGTCCTGTCTAAATATTAGTTTAAGGAACGGAAGGATCTCCAGCCGGCATCTCCAGCCCCGTCACCTTCTCCCAGCTCTGGCCGCGCCGCAGTGGTGACCATGTCCAGAGCTGAGCTGGGGCTGGGGGGTGAATTTCCCCCCATCCTCGAGGCAGAGAATTTCCCCCTCTCGCTGCGGTCTCCACGAAGGCTTTAACAAAACAAGCCAGACCTCGGGTGTCTTTATTGCACATATATGGTAGCTTGTAGCCAGCACTGATTTAAATCCCATCCTTGCTCCGGGAGCTGATCCGCAGTCAGGCGCTGGGTGAAGGGCACGGTTTATCCCATCGGGAGAAGGGGCTGGTGCCTGCTGGAAGTGCTGTGTGAATCCTGGATGTGTGCTGAGATCCCAGATCTAAAGGCGGGATCGCAGTGGATCCCAAATTCATCCTCTCGTGGTTGTGGGTGCTCCTGGATTTAGTGGCAGAAGCAGCCGAGCCTCTGCCTGGCACAGGGCAGAGAAGCCGAACAGGGAAGGGGCATCTCTGTGCCAAATTTTAGGAGGTGTGAGAGCTTGGGTTTGGGTTTTACCCTTTGGTTCCGACCCAAATCCGCCCGCTGCGGCGCTGACTGCGGGCTGCAGATGCTGCACCTCGGGTTTGCTTCGTGGCCGTGCCCCGGTGTGAGCGTCCCCGGTGTCACCGCAGGCTCCGGGCTCGTCCTGCGCCTCCATCCCCGGCAGCTCCGGGGCTGTGGAGAAGGATTAGACTTCCCTGTTCCTACATCCCAAGTTTTTAGGTAGCGCTGGATGTCGGAGGGCTGGCTCAGCGCTGGTCCAGCTCGGTGCTGCCCGCAGGAAGGCGCACGGGAGGTGTGGCGCATCCCGGGAATGCCGAGCTCTCCCTCCCGCTTCGCGTGGCCGCAGCGACTTCGCAGCAGGATGCGGCACCAGGGCCAGGCTCCTCCGGGGTTTTCAAGGGCAGAGCCCAGCACCTTCCAGGCCTCGTGGTTGGGCTGGAAACAAAAGCAGCTGCTCCAGTTTGCTGTGGCCCGGCCGGGGGGACACGCAGGCGTTGGGGGGTGGGCACCCTCGGGTGCCCGTGCCGAGGGCGGGTGATGCTGGGCCCGGCTGCGGCGGCCCTGGATGCCCTCCCACGGCAGTGCCATGAATCACATCGCGCTCCACCTCCCTCTGGAGCTCCCTTGGGCCCTGCGGGGCGCTGGGGCTCCAGGATGCACTTTGGGGTTGATTTCCACCTTTAGGGGACTGCAGGGATGGATGTAGGATTTGTAATATCCCCTTTCTGAGGTCAGGGTACCTCTCATGAGCCCGAAACGCAGCCCAGCCCAGTGTGGTCAGAGAAGGTGTCACCTTGGCTGTCCCCAGGGCAGCACAGGGAGGTGGCATTCGGAGCCCCGTCTTCTCCCCACCCCGTGTCGTGCTGAGCCATGTTGTGCCCTCACAGGGGTGGGTTTGGGGGACACGAGGAGCTGGCAGCTGCCTCTTGATGTCACCCCTGCCCATGGAGCAGCTCAGCAGGGCTGAGCCTCAGCCGGAGGGAGATGCTGAGGGGAGGGTGGGTCCTGGGGCCCTGCGTGAGCTCCCATCACAGGAGATGCAGTAGTACAGGACTGGTGTGGATCTTACTGGTGAGGGTTTTGCTAGAGTGGGGTTTACTGGAGTGGGGTTTTCCCCTCCAGTGCCACAGGCGATTTCATTGCCGGTCTAAGCTAAAGCACGCGTGCATAGTCCTGCTTCCAGCAGCTTTGCCAAGGCCAGTCGGGGCAGCATCGTGTGGTCCCACTCTGGCAGCTCCCAGAGCTCCAGATGCCTGGGAAGGGGGTGAGGACCTGGGCACAGCTGGGCCCTCCGGTCCCACCTTGCCTGGGATCACTTGGCATCCTAGGAGTGCAGCCTGAGGTGGTCCAGTCCCTCGGTCCAGTCCCGTCTGCTCCAGCTCCACCATTAACTGTCTGGACTGGAGAAATCCCACCCAACTCAGATTTTTCTGGGATTTGGCCAGTCTGGAGTAGAGTTTACCCATGAAACTTGGGGGAGAGGAAGAGAAGCTCACTCCTGGCTGTGCCAGGCGTGGTGCACTGCTGCTCTCGCGTGACGGAGCATCCCGAGCGCGTCGGAGCGAAGCCGCCCCCTCTGCGACTGCCCTGGGAAGGGAAATGCCGTGAGCAGCTTCATTCCCGCCGCTTCTCCCTCACGAAACTCGAAACGGGCTCACTTTGTAGCCCAGCACCCCAGAGCTAAATTGAAACAATCTCTTTGCCACCGCGTTGTTCTCCAAAAAGCGTTTCCTCCTGCCGTCGCTCAAAGGCCGCGGCAGCCCCTCGCAGGCGATGCCACTCGCACCAGCGCCGGGGTTCCGGAGCGTTTTCATTTGGATGGAACCACATTTAATTTGCTTTCCCGCAGCAAAGGTTCCCTTTGAACTGCCTCCAAGCCCACTGTCGGCGGGGAGGGCTGGTGGCTGCCGGGAGGGAGGCAGGGCAGCCCTGCCCGGCTCTCGCATCGCTCCGAGGGGTCGGTGGCCCTGCAGTGGGAGATATCCCAGGAGAGGAAGTCCCTCCTTCAGCATCGCTCCCAGGCTGCAATAATGCAAAGCAGGAGCTGCATTTTTCTCTGTTTCAGCAGCTTTTTTTGCAGCACGGGGATCTGTGGTGCTTGGGGCAGGGGGATGAATCCTGGAGCTCTCCAGGGCACTGAGAATGGAGCTAATTCAGGAGCAGGGTCCTGGTTTTGTGGCTCCAGGCTTTAGGAAGTCCCTCAATTAAATCTTGGCCTGGTTTAGAGGTGGTTGTAAACCCAGCCCTGGTCCTTCCCAGGGAGAAAACTGACTTTCCTCCATGGTTGCCATGTCTGGGTCTTGCTGGCGTTGGCAGCGATGCAGAACTGACCAAGCCCCGTGACTCGTGGGGGCCTTTTTGCCGTTAATAATGTTGGTTTTGGCTGAAGGAGCTGCCTGGGAGCCCAGGGTGTATTTATTGCTGCTGCTGTCACTCACACCAGGGCTGTGGGATTTGGTGATGGCATCTGGTGGCCAATGGCACCGGTGACACAGGGAAGAGCCCCCAGTCCTGCTGCCCTGGAGCAAAGCAGGGTCTGCAAGCCAAAATCCCAAATCCTTGTCGGATCCATCCCAAGCTGCAGCTGTGCCAGGAGGAAGAGGCAGGGAATGCTCCCAGCAAGGTGCTGGAGTGGCTTTTTGGTTTTCCTTGGGTTTTTCCCTCTCTGCAGCCTTCCCTGGCCAGTCACCAACGCTGTGTCCTCGTGCAGCACAGGGGGACACCGAAGCCAGCCCAAACCTTGGGTGTGAACCAAAATACCTTCACACCAGAGGTCCCAGCTGGGAACACCCATCCTGTCCTCCCTGGAGGAAAGGCTCGCCTCTGATTTAACAGGGCAGCTGCTGTCTTCGTTAAGTGCTGTTGGCTTATTAAAAGCACATTTTTGAGGCTTAGCAGCTCCTCGGAGGCGGCTGGGAGGGACAGTGCCAGCTCTGGAGCCGCTGCACGTGGGGGAGGACGTGGGAGGCAGTGAAGTTCCTCTGAGCCGGGCTGGGCACCAAGAGCATCACCCTGAACTGGGGGAAAAACCCACCTGTTTGGTACCCAAGAGAAGTCTGGGGGGAGGTTGGAAGGATCCAGCCAGGATTTGGGTGGAGTGAACCCTCTGAGCACAGACAGAGGGGGAATGTTGGGCTGTGCCCTGGCAAAGCATCACTTGTGGTGGGAGCTCCCTGGCAGAGGAGGGATGGGGAGGAGAGGGGGGTTCTGGCCCCCACCTGTCTCCAAGAGCAGATCATGGAATCCTGGAATGGTTTGGGTTGGAAGGGACCTTGGGAAAGGACACCTTCCACTATCCCAGGTTGCTCCAAGCCCTGTCCGACCTGGCCTTGGACACTGCCAGGGATGGGGCAGCCACAGCTGCTCTGGGCAGTGAATCTGAGGACGGTCGATGTTTTCCATCCCTGACCACCAGCACAGGAGCTGCAGTAGGACCGGCTGCCAACCCCACTCCCATGGGCAGTGACAGAGAAATGCCCCAATCCATGTTTTGCCAGAGCTCTTCAGCCATGCCACGATCTTCCAGCAGTGCTTTCCTGAATTTCTTGTTGCTGTGAGCAGCTTCTAGTCTGGGAAAGGAGGAAAATGAGGAGCAAAGGTGCAGATTGTCCCTGTCTGTGTCACCTGCCCTCCCCTCGCTGCGGTGGCAGCTCCTGTGCAGGAGCACGGGCAGGATTTGGGTGGCTGTGTTCCGATTGTAATTGGTGTTTTCATGGCAGCAGGACAAACGATCCCAATCTTTTACCCACAGCTCGATCAGGTCTGAGCTGGAACTGAGGGAGAGGGCAGCGGGGTGGGAAGGGCAGAGTGGCCACGGCTCTCCCCGTACACCGACGTCCTGGCTGGGAGCGGAGGGAAAACTTTGCTTTTTTGGAAACCGTGTGGCTCTTCCCAGTGGAAAGCCTCTCATTCCTGAGGGATCCCAGCGGGTTTTCCCTGCAGTGACAGGAGAGCTCAGGGATGTGTCCTTCTCCATGGTATCGCCATGTCCATGTGCCAAGGTCCATCCGTGTGACCTGCTGCCCTTCGGAGACCCTCCAGCTCTTCCCATCACTTCCAGCCCTGAGCATCTCCCGGTTCTGAGCTCCCTCCAGCTGAAATCCCCATTCCCAGAGCGCTGCTGTTGCTGTCCCGGGTGGAATTCCTCATCTGCTCGCTCCGGAGCAGCGCTAAGTGGTTCAATATGTTGGCAGTTGCCGCTGGAGTCGGACGGTAAATCCTGATGGGATCCCAGTCCGCTCTCTGGCCAAAACCCACTGGAAGGGTTTAGTGCAAATTGGATTTGCAAACCTCGCCCCGGTGCCGGTGCCCTCAGCAAAGTGCCCTAATCCCCGGCGGGCGCCGGGACAAGCCGGCTCCCTCTGTGCAGCCGGGAATCCGGGATCTGTGGGGAGAAGAGAGGGAAGAGCGGGGGAATTCCCAGCTCTGTGCTGGAGGAGGCGTCAGCATCACCTGTGCTGCTTGCTCAGGATGCTGCGGAGGGATGCAGGTGGATGCTCATCCCGCAGGGATGTAGCTCGCCCATCCCACTGCTCCTTCCTGGCTCGCCCCACCCATCCTGCTTGCAGGGATGCTGGGTCAGGGCAGGATCTGTTTCCCGAGGGATGAGAATGGGAATTATTAAGGCGGGAGCTGAAGGGATCGGGCCAGCACAGCTGAGACTTGTGGAAAAGGCAGAGGTGGAACCCTGGGAAAATCAGGAATTAATACCTGGAGTCCTTCGAGGTGCTCCCAGGGTGTTTTTCCAAAGGGGAAACTGAGGCACCCTGCAGCACAGTGACCCCACCCCCGCTCCAAGGGATTTGGGGAATCCGCAGGGGAGGAAAATCCTACAAAAAACAGGGAAGGGGAAAGTGGCCAAGCTGTGTTGTGGGAGGTGACGCTGTCGCTGCAGCCCTCCTGCCTCTGGTGTATTTCTCCCTCCTTGATCCCACCGAGGGCTTTTCCTTTCTTGGGAAAAAGGAGATTTTGCCCCCAGCGCAGCCGTGGCAGCTCTCAGATACCAGTGGTGTTGAAATGGGCCCAGAGCAAAGCACATCTGGGGCCTGGGCTCCATCTCGCTGCCAAAATTTAAGCTTTTAACCCTCTTTCCCGAGGCACTGGGATTGTTCAAACAAGCCACAGTAATTAGTTTCCTCTGACAAACCGCCCCTTTTTGGCATCGGAAGGTTTACTAATTCCGGGGGGGGGGGGGGGGGGGGAGCGTCACTTCGGATCCAAAAATAATTGACGTTCAGAGTCCAGGTTTTGGCACGAGAGGGGAAATTTGGGCCGGAAAGCGGCATCAGGGGTGCGGGAGGTCAGCACAGCAGCACCCAAGGGCGCCCTGCAGCAGGTGGGGGGTCCTTGGCTGGTGCTACCCCTGATTTCCCCCACGGCCACACAAACCATCCCGGGTCCGGTGGAATTTCGAGCCATGTAATTTGATTTTCCCTGCCCTTCAGCAAACGGGATCCGTCTGCAGGGGGTTTTCCCTGCAGATATTCCCACCTCATTCCCCGCGTCGGTGTTACCTCACCTCGAGCCACGCTCCGCTCCCGCTGCGGCGCCGGGCAGTACCCTGAGGGATTTTATCAGCAATTAATCTCTAATTACTCACCTCTTCCCGTGAAGGGCGGCCCTTGCTGCTGCTTAGACCTGACGGAATCGGCTTAGGGAGGTTTTTGTGTTGCTGCAGCCGTGGTGACCTTGGCGGGGCTGTCACACCTTGCCGGGCCCGGTGGGGACACTGGGCTGGGACCAGGGGCTGGGGCCACAAACTGGGACCACAGACTGGGGCCACAAACTGGGGCCACAAACTGGGGCCACAAACTGGGGCCACACTACCCATGTCCCCGCAACGACTTTTAAACGCTTCGGCTGCTTTTTAGCTGGAAAGGGAATAAATATCCCCGAAATGTGCTGGGTTTAGTGGTGTTTTTCAGAGCTGGGGGTGTCGGGGGGCAGATCTCGGCCGGGTGTCCCCAGGCTCTGCACAGACCGCCCCGGGTGTCCCCGGGCCGCGCTGGGTGATGCTGCAGGGAGCTGCGCTGCACCAAACCGCGCTTTCATTCCCTGCGGATTTTATGGCAGCCGCATTCCCAGCCCCCGGCGGGTCCCGACGAGCGCCGGGGACAGGCACGGGGGGGAACCGAGGGAAGCCGAGGCTGGAGGGGAAGCAGCATCATTATTTTCCCTTGAGCTGAGCCCAGCCGGGGTTGAACTGGGGCTGAACTGGTCCCAGCAAGGGGACGCGGCAGCGGAAATCCCCGCGCTCGGCTCCGCATCCAGCGGGATTCCTCCCCGCCGGGCGCCCGCTGCGGATCCCGTTAATTAATGACATGAAAGCCCACGCGAGACCTCCGGGGAAGGAATCAAAGGCTCCGCCGCAGCTTCCCAGGGCATGGATTTATCCCGCCGGGCCGGCAGCCTCCCCGCATCCCATCGCCGTGCCGGGTGGAGGGAACGGGGATCCCGCGGGACACGGTGAGACGGGTCCAGCACCACCCCGGAGTCTGTCCCGAGGGCTCCGTGCAGGAATTCAGCCCCAAAATGAGTCTGGGTGGAGCTCCTGGGGGTGGGGAGAGACAGGAGGGTCGTGGCCGCGGCGTCTCTGGGTTGGGGGCGCTGGAGATGTGCTGGTGCCGGGATTTCCATCCTGGGGGATTTGGCTTCTGCCCGTGCAAACCGGCTCGGCTCGGGCACAGGATGCTGTCCCTGGCACGCAGGGATGGCTCAAGGTGCCCCTTGGCCTGGCACAAATTGGGATTTTTCCGCCCTGTGCTCTTTTTCCCCCTGGAAGAGCTCCCGGACCCCTCTCTGGCAGGATTTGCTCCGTGGGCTTTCCCAGCTCAGGAATATGGGACAGGGCATCTCCTCCTCAGGGTGGGGGTCTGGCCGTGCTGGGGGGGCTCTGGGGGTCCTGTGCCTGCTCATTCCCAAAGGTGATGCCCTTCGGTGTCCGGGATGTGGGATGTGGATATGGAGCGGACGGATGAGTCAATGTCCCAAAATTCCTGCCTTGTCCTGGTGCCTCCTCCAGTGCTCAGCAGCTGGAGCTGGTTTGGCTCTGCCAAATCCAAAATGAGGGAAAATTTCCACCGGGTTGGGCAGGGCTTGGAGCAGCCTGGAACACTGGAAGGTGTCCCTGCCCGTGGCAGGGGTGGCACTGGGTGGGCTTTAAGGTCTCTCCAACCCAAGCCAGTCTGGGATTCCATGATTCTATGAGATGGTGGGAATATGGATGGGGCCACGGCAAGGGCTGCTCCGTTGGATGGGAACTCCCCAGGCTTCCTTCTCCAACCACGACTTGGTGTGGCCGCCATCCCCGGCATCGCCCCCGGCACCACGGGGTGCCCTTGGCCCATCCATCCACATCCCGCAGCCTCAGTAGGGGATGCTTTTCCTTATTATTTTCCCCATGTTGAGGGGGTTGGGGGTGGGTTTTTTGCTCTCCAGCTGTTGGGAGAGATGTAAACCAAACTTGCTGTAATTCAGCCCAAACGTAAATGTCATGGCAGTGTGGGAACGAGGGAGCTCGGCCTGCTCAGCCTGGGGGCTCCGGGGATGCTGGAGCTTCCTCTGCCCCACCACCATCCCACCTCCCTCTCCCCCATCCCACCTCCCTCTCCCCCATCCCACCTCCCTCTCCTCCATCCCACCTCCCTCTCCCCCATCCCACCTCCCTCTCCTCCATCCCATCTCCCTCTCCCCCATCCCACCTCCCTCTCCCCCATCCCACCTCCCTCTCTTCCATCCCACCTCCCTCTCCCCCATCCCACCTCCCTCTCCTCCATCCCACCTCCCTCTCCTCCATCCCACCTCCCTCTCTTCCATCCCACCTCCCTCACCTCCATCCCATCTCCCTCTCTTCCATCCCACCTCCCTCACCTCCATCCCATCTCCCTCTCCTCCATCCCATCTCCCTCGCCCCCATCCCGTGGGGCTGGGTCCGGCTCTGCCGTTCCCTCCAGGGTCCCGCTTCACCCAGGAGTGCCCCAAAGCCTTTCCCAGAGGAGCAGGACCCCAGGGTTGAGCGGCTGCCTGGGCTGTGGTTGGCCCTTTGGGGGAGTCCGGGGGGAGCTGTGGGGAGAGCTCTGGAGCTGCTGGCGCTGGGTTGGATTTCACTGAGGCAAAGCAGAACCATGTGTCCCAGCTCCGCTCTGGTTCTGCTTACGGGGAGTGGGAAGAGCTGGAGGGGGAGGAGGAGGAGCAGGGATGAGCTGCGGATGCGCTGTGGCCGCCGGAGGGTTCAGCGTTCAGAGCACTGCCAGCGAGGACGAGGTGCCCCTGTCCCCGGCCAAGGGGATGGTGGCACTCCCTGTCCCCGGAGCAGAGCTGGGGATGGGGACAGGGACATCTTCCCCTCCTTTATGCACCCACTTGCTGGAAAATCCAACAGGTCCACTCAGATCAGGGTTTGGGGCTTTTTTTCCTTTCGATGCTTCCAGTTTTGGGGCCAGTTTTTGGCATTTTGGGGCCAGTTTGATCCAGGGGCACTGCAGGTTCCAGTACTCCCAGTGCAGCATCCGCCCTGGGCGGGAGTGCCGGACACAGCGATGCTTTTTGGCAAGGTTCAATCCCAGAAAAGTATTTTGGGAGCTTGTGAAAAGTTTTGCGGAAGGTCTGAAGCCATTTTGGGAAGGTGTGAAGAAGTTTCGGAGAAAATCTGAAGGAGTTTTGGGGACAGTCTGAGGAAGTTTTGGGAGAAATCTGAAGAAATTTGGGGGAAAATCTGAGAGAGTTTTTCTTATGGTCTGAGGGAATTTTGGGGAAAATCTGAGGGAGTTTTGGGGAAGGTCTGAGGCAGTTTTGGGAACGGCCTGTCTCTCCACCACCCCCATCCCCTCCAGGACAACCCAGCCCCATCCTGTGAGCAGGACCCGGCGCTGAGCCGGAGCTGCTGCTGGAGGAGCAGCCTCTGGAGCCGCTGCCCCGTGCGCCTGGATGGAAATTGTTTAATTCCTGCGGGATGAGTCATGAGGAGCCGGGATTTCAAAGCAGCTTGGCTCCCATGTAAGGCACTCAAGTAAACAGTGTGTGGCAGGTGGAAGCTCTCTCTGATGTCCCGTCAAGGCCTCCGTCTTTCCAAGTGTTTCGTGCTGCCAAAAATCCTTCGGCCACACCGTGGCTTCATCCATTCTTGAGGCTGAGCTCTGGAAAATAATGAATCAATGCCCGGAAACATGAATCGACGGAAAATTTATGGCACACTTAGAATATAATGTCTTTTGGGTGCTCTGCTTTGAAGCATCAGCACTAAAAGTTTTGGCATCTCCTTCTTTCAACCCCTCAGCAAGGAGGATTTAGGGTGGAAAAAAAAAATAAATTGACTTTTCTCCCTCATCTCATGACCCCAGGAGCTTTAAGGAGTCGGTGAATATCGGAAACAAATCTCAAGAGTCTGCTGGAAAAATTGGGAGTGGGGCTGGAAAACAAGAGAGATGGGAAAAAACGAGAGCGTGAAAAGTGAGGGACATCAGAGAACCCCAAATGCTCCATTTTTTGTGAGCAAAAAAAGGTCTGCGGGGATGGAGGCGCTGGATTTAGATTTATCAGGAAAAACGAGTGGAAACACCGACATCCCTGGGAGTGTCCAAGGCCAGGTTGGACGGGGCTGGTCTGGGGCTTTTGAGAGCAAAAGAAACCAACAGCAAAGCCTGGAATAACTTTGTTGTTATTGTTTTTCACATTGGAGCTGGGATTTGAGTCTTTTGAAAGGTCACAGGCGAGTGGGTGGGGGCCAGAATTTCTGGCTGCCGGAATGGGAGGCTTTTTTATGGGACGTGCAGCGAGGCTGGAACCGCTCTCCTAAAATTTTATGGGCCTGCAAGAAGCCAGAGGCCCTTTCTCAGGTGGTGGGGTCGAGTGTCACAGTCCTGCTCCATCCCAGTCTTTTCCTCCCTGGGCTGCCCCTCGTGCCTCAGTTTCCCCATCTCAGCTCCGGTGCCGGTGTCAGGAGGGGAGGGGAGGGGCTGGAGCCGAGGGGATGCCGGGGATCCCATGGGAAGATCCCCCCATCCCGAGCCGCGGGGAGGGAGGGAGGGAAGGGGCTCCGGGGGCTTGGGGCGCGCATTAAGGATGTTTGTTTTGCCTGTTTTGCAGAGTTTCAATGTTCTGACTTGCTCTAAGATGAAGGTATGGAAGTGTGCAGCCATTGCATCGATGCTCCTCAGTTCCATGTTATCCATTTTAGTTTGTAGAGACATGTTCAGCGGAAGCCGGGAATTCAGCCCCTTGCCTTCCTCGCCGTCTTCCTCACGGGATTCCTCCTCCTCCTCCTCCTCTTCCTCCTCCTCCTCTTCCTCCTCCTCCTCGCTGCCGGCGGCTCTGCGGAGATCCCCACGGGCCCTGCAACGCCACGGCTCTCTGCTGGCCCAGTGTAAGCTCCTGCTCCTCCATCCCAGGGTCACTGTCCCCTCCCGGACCTGCAGGTGCCCCCAGATCCCTGAGGGGTCATTCCCTGCCCTCTCCTGCATCCCAATGTCCCCTTTAGGAGGGTTTAAATAAAAATTTGGGGCAAACGGGGAGCACTGGGCACCAGACCTCGGTGTGAACGCGGCAGCTCTCCACAGAGGGAAATTCAAACAGCTCGTTTACTGAGAAGAAGCTGCTTTTTTTTCCCTCCAAATGCCTCTTTTTGGTAATTTTTTTTTTAGTTCCATGCTATTTTTTACAAATGGAAAATGTCAAACAGGAGCTGAAGATGAGGGCACGGCAGCAGCTCCCCCTGTTCGCCCCTCGGTGCTCCCTGAGGGCTGGAAATCCCCACGTGTTTGTTTTGATTCCAAACCAGAGGAACTGCTTTTTTTTGGGTGGAAATTTGGAAATCGATGACAAGCTGTCAAACCACGCTTTCCTCTGTCTTTCCTGTGCCTCCTGCAGAGCTGAGCTGGAATAACCCTGGATGCAGGGTTGGGACAGAGGGACGTGGGTGCTGCCAGCGGTGGCTGGGCACAGTTTGGGTGTTGGCTGCTGGCCCTGGGGTCTTGGGGGGCAGCCCTTGGGGCCCTGGGGCTCCCAAGCCAGAGGGAAACTGTGCAAATATGAAATTTATTGGTGTTTCTCCCCAAAGCCACCTGCCCCAAGGGACCTCCATCCTGGGGGATGTTCACCCACTCCAGGCAATTTTCATTCTGGGGGATGTCCTCCCGCCTCAGGGAATCTCCATCCTGGGGATCATCCATCTGCCCTAAGGCACCTCCATCCTGGAGGATCCTGAGATCCCCATCCATGGAGGATCTCCTGTCTCAGGTGGACGTTAACCCACCCCAGGGAATCTCCATCTTGAGGTTATCCACCCACCCCAAGGCACCTCCATGCTGGAGGATCCCGAGATCCTCATCCATGGAGGATCTCCCATCTCAGGCCCCCTCCACCCAGCCCAGTAACACCCACACCCCGGGGGGACACCCACTAACCCCATGCCCTCCTCTTGCAGACAGCGCCTTGCTGGAGAGCTACACGGAGGGCGAGATCCGGCAGCTGATCTCGGCGCTGGTGGAGCGCTACCGCCAGGCCATGAACTCGGGCGGGCACGAGCTGCCGCTGTTCCCTCGCTCCGGCAGCCGCAGGAAACGCGCCCGCGCCCGCCACAAACCCTGCGAGCTGCGCGAGCTGGAGGTCAGCGTCAGCGAGCTGGGCCTGGGCTACGAGTCGGACGAGACGGTTCTGTTCCGCTACTGCAGCGGCACCTGCGAGGCCGCCGTGCGCAGCTACGACCTCTCCCTCAAGAGCATGAGGAGCCGGAGAAAGATCCGGAAGGAGAAGATCCGGGCCCGGCCGTGCTGCAGGCCGCTGGCCTACGACGACGACGTGTCCTTCCTGGACGCCTACAACCGCTACTACACCGTCAACGAGCTGTCGGCCAAGGAGTGCGGCTGCGTGTGACGGGGCACGAGGCTGTGGCAGAGGGACCGGGATGGAGGCTGGAGCGGCCGGAGGAGGAGAACTGAGCCGCTGGCGTGTCCCTCGGTGTCACTGTCCCGCTCGCCGCGCAGGACTAGAGACGTGGCCGGTGCCACGGCGGAGGTGGTTGGAGCGATGACGGCTGCTCAAGGCTGCTGTCCCCTCCGCCAGTGGCCCGGGAGTCCCTGCCAGCGCCGCTGAGGTGACAGTGGGTGTGCAACAGTGCGCGTGCAGCCCTCGGTGTGCACGGGGTGTGCTGTGCGTCACACGTGTCACACGTGCCACACGTGCCACAGGCCGCGGTACCCTCACGGGGGGACCCGCACGTGCCAGGGGTTCTGTGTCAGGGTGTGGCACCCGGCTGCGGCACACGCTGGGGTGTGGTGGAGCGCAGGGGGTGTTGTGAGCGGTGCCGGTGCTGGGTGGTACCGGACAGGGTGTGCTGCACACTCGGGGTGTGTCTTGGGGTGCATTACAGGTTCGGGGTGTGTCAGGCAGCTGCAGGTGCCCTGTGCGGCCCCAGGGTGGGAGCTGAGTCCTTCTCTCTGTAGCTTTGGGGTTTCCCAGGGTTTTGTGACCACCCTGCACTGCTGGGGGAGATTTGAGCCCCCCCAGATCTGGGTGTTTGGGGGCACAGAAGCACCAACAGTGGTTTGTGAGTGGCTCTGACTCCCTCTGGCTTGTGCCCCTTTTGCCGTCGTCTCATTCCTGCAGCCCTGGGGCTTTTCTTCTTTAAACTCGGGATAATCTGAAGTAACTGGATTAACCTCCCGTGCCCCTGCCACGGGCAGCTGGGCCGGAGCCCGGCCACCGCCAGGGAGAGGACAGAACCTCCCTGGGCCACCAGCAGAGCCGCAGCACTTGGCGGCGTGGGCAGGAGCATCCCTGGTTTGGCATCTCCTAAAATCCCCCCAGCTCTCCCGGGAGTATCCCCCATCCCCTGGTCAGGGCTGGAATCCTGCGGGAGAGGGGACTCAGGCCCGGGTTTGGCTCCGCTCGCATTTACAGCAGTGTCACTGCTGTTTACTCTGCGGGGAAATAAATGAGCCCGCAGCCTCTCACATTCCCTGGGCAGGCTCGATTTGTTGCCTGGGATTGATGGGTTTTCTCCCCTTGGCTCCCTTCCCAGAAAAAGCAAATCATAAACAGAAGGAGAATATTGGTGTCATGTCCTGGGCATTAACCAACGTGAGGGAAAACACTCCGTGTGCCACCCCCCCGGCGTCGCGGCTCCTCTCTCCGGTGGAACGGGGGCAAAAATCCCTTGTGCCTTCATCCTGAGGAGGAGGAGGAGGGCTGGTTTGGTGATCCCAGCAGTGCAGGGATGGTGCTGCAGGATTTGGGGGAGCAGGTTGGATCCCTTGCGATGGGGTGGGGGACAGCATCTCCAGCCGCATTCCCGACCTCCACACAGGGCCAGGCTGGTGGGGATTTTTTTTTCCTTGCTTTTTATCCAAACGCAGCTCTTGGCTGAGTGGAGCCAGGGTGTAGTGGAGGAATATAAACACCATCCTTCAGCAGGACTGGCGTCCTGGGAAGGCAGCCTGGACTCTGTAACACGGGGTTTTCCCTGTATTTTGGGAAAGGCAGGAGGCAGCCACGGGCGTGGGGTGTGAAACCCAGAGCCGGGAAATGGGAACTGGGAGCGGATAAACTCCACGCTGCAGGTGCAGCTCCTGAAGCAAGGTGTGACTTTGCAGCCCTGGTTTTGGCTGGAAATGGGAAAAGTGGCCCAAAATAATCAGCTGGAGGATGGGAATGGCAGATGGGCAGCGGGAGCCGCACCGGGCTCTCGGCGGATAAGCGGCTCACTCGAGTTTAAGAAGAAAAAAGCACCCAAATCTAATAATAATAATGATAATAATAATAATAATAACTGTCCTCTCAAGGGCTTGGGTGCTTTCCAGGTCTCACTGCTATAAAACTAAAATTAGTTTTGTTGCAGTAAGAAAAAAGAAATGGAACCAGAGCAATAAAGGCAGGGAAGGTGGTGTGGAGGCAGTGCAGGACCTGCTGCTGCAGGGGAGGACTTGGAGCAGGAGCTGCCTCTGCTCACGGGGAGAGGTTGGAGTGTTTGCACCCCGGTTTTGGACATTTTTTGGCAGAATCCAGGGATTTAGGGTGCCTTGACTGACAGACACCCAGCCCAAGGGATCGTCCTTTTGCCAGGGTGGTTGTGGGAGCAGCAGGAAGATGAGGGGCCAAGGGAGCAGCAGGGTGGGGGCTTGGGCTGGGACACCTCGCAGCTGCCAAACCCCCCATTCCCAGTGCAAATCCAGCCTGGAGCCCCCAAAACCAGGAAGAAAACCTGACTCAATGCAATGGTGTGTTAAAAGCAGCAGGAATAGCTCCAATCCATCGTTTTCTGCTCTTTTTTTTTTTTTTTTTAATTTCCCCCTGCTGGCAGTGGGAGCTGAGAGCTCCAGCCCGTGTGGAGGGGATGTTCTCCATCTGCCTCACGCTGCTCCTGCTGGGTTTTTTTGGGAACAGCTGGGATTTGCAGCCACAAAACTCCCCAATGGGATGAGCTGGGCCATCGTGGTGTGGCCATAAAGATGGATTCTGCTTCCATGGCTTCTTCAGGGCTCCTCCTCCTCATGGAGCTCCTCCAGCTCTCCTGGTGCCATCCCGCGCCGCTCCGCTGCCACCCGGCCCTGGAAATGTGGTTGCAATAAAAGGCTGAGGTTTCCCTGATGCTTTCCATTTCTCCAGCCCCCTCTGCTGTAATCGGAGCTGGAGCTGTCCGGAAGAATGTCTACAATGCAAAAAAAAAGGAAAATTCCCTTCTCAAAGCCACAGCAGAATCTCATCTGGCTTCTTCCTCAGCATCCCATGTGCTGGTTAATATTAATATTAATATCAATATTAATAATAATAGCCAGTGTGCAACAGCTGTTGAGGGGATTTTGGCGTTGGGTTTTTGCTTGTGTGGGGCTGCAGCTCCTCCTGGGAGAGGAGGGTTTGGAAGAGCAGGAGGTTTGGGAACACGAGGAGATGTTTAAAACGATCCTGGTGGTTGTGACAGCGCAAAGCACGAGGGTTGTGTTCTCCCAGCCCGGCCACGGGGAGTTCTGGGATTTCCAGTGGGTTTTCCATCAGGACATGCTGTGCTTGGGGAAGGATGTGCCACAGCTCCAGCTCTGGATCAGATCCACACATCCCACAAATCGCTCAGGATCCCATTTGCTCCCAGGGTCTCGCTCCCAGTTTGGGATCCACAGGGGGGAAATGGGTCCAACATCGTCGTTTCCACTCGATGAAAGCGCTCGCAGAGGGCACGTTCTGGGTTTAAACAGCTCCAGGATCCTGCTGGGGAGAACGGATTTTCCCAATTTATCGAGACAAATGATATTTTGGTGGGATTCAGGGCCTCAGCTTGCTGCCCCTTGTAAATTGGGAACGGGGCTGCCACGTGTTTTCCTTCTGGGCTAAACAAAGCGTGGCCTCGAAGGGGAGGCCCAAGAGGAGGGGGGAGAAAAGGGAAAAAGGGGGGGAGAAAAAAGAAAAAAGGGGGAAAAGGAAAAAAGGGGGAAAGGAAAAAGGAGGAAAAAATGGAAAAAAGGGGAAAAGATACAGGAGAAAAAAGGAAAAAAAGGGGGGAAAGGGAAAAAATAAATAAAATGAAAAGAAGGAAAAGGGGAAAAGAAGATCAGGTAAAAAGGGAAAGAGGGAAAAAGCGAAAAAGGGCAAAAAGGGCAAAAAGGAAAAATAATAAAAGAAAAAAGGGGAAAAGGGAAAAAAGGAAAATAAAAAGAAAGGAAGGGAAAAGGAGGGAAAAAGAAAAGAGAAAAAAGGAAAAAGGGGAAAAAAGGGGAAAAAAGGGGAAAGAGAAAAAAGGAAATAAAAGGAAAGGGGGGAAAAAGAAAAAAGGGGAAAAGGAAAAAAGGAGAAAAAGGAAAAAAGGGGGAAAAGGGAAAAAAAAAGGTAGAAAAGGGGGAAAAGGGAAGAAAGGATTCCTGTTCCAGCGCCGCGGCGGGAGCGGGGTGGGAGCGCTCGGCCCAGCCCCGGCTCCGCTCGGCACCAGCCGGATTATCCCGTTCCCCCTCCGGAATCGCCGGGCCCGGCCCGGCTGCAGAAGTGGATGCAATGCATCTGTATTTTGGATACTGCTATTTATTGGAAGTAACTTATGTTATTTATTCAGATCCCAAAGCGCCGCCTCCCAAACGCCTCCCGCGCTTGCTCCCTTTTTTATGTTATTTATTGACCCCGACGGTGCCAAGTGCAGTTTACATTTATTACATTTGTACCATTTATCCTGAACCTTGGGGGGGGGGGGGGGGGGGGGGGGGGGGGGAGGTAGAAAAAAAGAAAATAAAACCAAAAAAAGCTGTTTGATTTTTTTTTTTAAGTAAACCTGAACTCGGGTGTGATCTGTTCCATCCTCGCGGCAAAGTGGGAATAAAAAGAAGGATTCTACGGATTTCTCTTCTTTCACGACGGTTGAGTGATGGTCAGTCCCCGCCATGGGAGTGGGGATGGGCAAGGAAAAGGGGAATTTGAGTTTTTTTGGGGAAAGACCCAGAAATGATCAGCTTTGGCCTTCTGGGAAAGGAGCTTCCAGTTGGGTTGGCTCAAAGATGTGACAATTCTGGGAAAAACATGTGAAATAGGGGAAGGGGAAGGGGAAGGGAAAGGGGAAGGGGAAGGGGAAGGGGAAGGGGAAAGGGAAGGGGGAAAATCCCCATCCTTTAACACCATCACTCCCAGCCCAGTCTGTCCAGAAAAACAGAATTTATTTTGATTTTCTCTCCAAAATAGGTTCAAACCTGGCACTGGAAAACTGAGAACAACCGGAGGGGGAAAGGAAAAAAAAAGGACAAAAGGTTTATAGTATTTTTTTGGGAATGGAAAAAAAGGTCTGTTTATATTCCCCCCTCATGCCACCCAGAGGCCTGACAGCCACGGCCGAGTCAAACATTCCCGCTCCGAGCTCCACTTTGTAAATATTTTAGGAGGAATCTTTGGAGAGCCATAAATCTCCCCCTGTGCGCGTGCACGGCGTGTGCGCGCTCCAGAAAAACCAAGGGAAACCCAAATCCTGCTGCCAGTCAGTCCAGAATGAAAGAAATAAATATTAAAAATGGACAAATTAAAGTTTAATGATCCAGCAGGAGAGGGCTGCTTGGAAAATCTGACTCCTCCAAGAGCACAAAAAAAAAAAAAAAAAAATAGGATGAAAACAGCGGTCACAGGAAAAAAAGTGAAGTTGGGATGTGTTGGGATCAGGGATGGTTTTGGGTGTAATTCCACGGAGATGAGGTGTGTGTTGTCAACTTCCATAGTGTAAGTGGCAAATTTTTGTTGCTTTAAGTAAAGCAGTTTCATTTAAGCCCCAGTTTAGAACTCACAGCTCCCAGATGATGTTCAGTGTTCCTTTGGTCATTTTGCAATGGAAAAAGGAACGAGGCAGGAAATGGGATGCTCAGAGTGCTGGACCTCATTGTTGGAGCTTCTCAAAATTAACTCCCAGTGAGAAAAATCTCCATTTGGCTTGTGCTGATCTACGTGTTCAACCAAAGCAGAGGAAAAACGAAGGTGTGAAAGTTATGAAAATAAAGGATTTTTGATGGTAAAACAAGGGGTTGTGGATGGTTCTACGGAATGACTGCAGGAGGAACAGCAGCTGGAATTCTTGGAAATGTTTGTGAAACGTTGCTGATGGAGGAAACAATTGCATCCCTGTGTGCACTGCTGGGCTGGGAGCTGATTTCCCTCATGGAAAACCCCTGGGGTCAGGACAGACCTTTGAAGAGCTCAGCTCGGGGATCAGCAGTCGGGAAAACAGAGAGCCCAGTGGAGGTGCCAGGGATGTGCTGAGGCAGCACCCAAAGGTGGCCAGGGTGGGGCTGGGGGACTGGGAGAGAGGAATCAGGAGAGAGGAACGGGGCCAGCTCCCCCTGCAGCAGGAGCAGCAGCCTGGCAGTGCCATCCCTTTCAAAGTCCTTGGGACAGGTTTGTGATGGGAATTGCTGTTCCACCTTCCCCTCTTGGCCACCTCTGGAGCTGCTCCAGAATTGTCCACAGGGACTGAAGGTGAGCAACTCTGGTGAAATGAGTTCTGCAGGGAGCAGCCAAACCCACCCCAAACCCCTCTTCCATTCTCCAGCAAAACAAAGACATAAACACCCCACAACTTCCTTGTCCCTGTTTGCTTCAATGCTCCTCTCGTCCCTCTTGTTCCCAGTGCGTCCCAGGAAATCGCAGGGGGACAAAGGGGCGGTCGAGCCACCAGCAGCTACACGAACCAGGCGGCCAGGTGGGACACGGCGCGGTACCGGGGCTCCGTGGTGTGCAGGAAGTGGCAGGCCCTGCAGAGCCGCCGGGCCCAGCCCGTCCCCAGCACCGGCTGGAACCACCGGCGCCACTGGAAGTAGCCCCGGTACCTCTCGGCGTCCCAGGCCAGCTCAAACAGGAACCGCGCCAGCTCCTGGGCGCTGCCGAAGTCGTCGACGTGGATGAAGGAGTCGGGGGGCAGGAAGCGCTCGTAGTTGTCCCGAGGAGGCCCCAGCACCACGGGGAGGGTGCCGGAGGACAGCGCATTCCTCCAGAGCTTCTCGGTGATGTAATCCTGGTGCTGCGAGTTCTCGAAGGCCAGGTAGAAGGTGTACTGGGAGATGGTGGCAAGGAGCTCGTCCTGGGCCAGCGGGGTGTGGTTCTTCCCGTAGACATCCACAGGGATGTGTTTGCGCAGCTCCTGGTAGTACCTGACGCGGTGGGATTCCTCCTGCCAGTTGCTGACCACCCAGGCCACCAGTTTGGACTTGTGTGGGATGGTGACGGGCTGGGGCTGCCCCAGGAGCTGCAGCTCCCCGTAGGGCACGAAGATGTCCGAGTCTCGCCGGTAGGACATGGTCAGGTTGAAGAGGTTGTCCATGGCGCTCAGGTTTGAGGAGTGGCTCGGAGACTCCATGTTGAGCCAGATCCAGGGCTGGGTCGGGAGCCGGGGCAGCCGGGCCAGGCGCTCCCTGTCCCCGCACACGTCCCGGTGGTGCAGGATCACGGCATCCGCCTGGCAGAAGCGGCTGCGGTTGGTGGTGAAGTGACAGTGACAGCCCGGAACGCCGAGGAGCTCCGAGCACTTGGTGAAGTTGAAGCTGGACCCAAAGGGCCACGTCCAGAGCAGGATGGTCAGGCTGCGGCCACCCCTGGGCACGGCACTGACATTCCCACACCCTTGGGATGTCTGGACAGAGGGAACGGGGGTAGCGATGCTCCGGCTCCAAACTCCCGAACGGACAAAGGGAGATGATGAGGAAGGAGCTGAAGATGACGCTGAAGAGGAGAACGTTGAGGAGCTTCTTGAAGGAAATCTTCCATCCTTCCCTGGCCTCCATGGGCGGATCTGCAAACAGCACTGGGAGAGGAGGAGGAGGGGGATGGATGGATGCACAGGGACCCCAGGGAACACGAGAGGAGGCCCCGGGGTCACAGCTCGGTGGGGAGGGACAGCGTGGGGCCCTGGGGGACATCGACGAGCCGAAGGGATGGTCCCCCTGGGCCGCTGGAGCTGGCACACAGAGACCCCAGATGCTCCCAGATCCAGACCCAGCCGCCCATTCCTGCCTGGCCCCTCGTGTTCCCGGTTGTTCCCGCTGCGATGGGACAGGCCAGTGATCCTGGGTCGGGATCGGGCCACCTGCTCGGCTGGAATTGGCCATCAGGAGCAGCCGTGGCTTCCGCTTGCCCCAGAAGGAAACCAGGCCTTGAAGGCCTCGGCCTACAGGGGCAGCCATCTTGGTTTGGCCGCCATAGATGCACACGTTACACACACGGTGTAAATCTGTAACACAGAAATTCATCGTGTCTAAAGACAAATCCATTCTCTAGAGATATGTTGTAATTACAACAAAATATATATGCCGTGTAAATATAAATACTACATAAATATAAGTACTATACTATACGTGCTATATATACGTCTATAATAGATATCAAATATAAATGAATATATTTATATACATATAAAATACCGTATATGTGGTATATAGATTTTATAGCTATAGTTTTACATATGTGCATTTCTGTATATATTTCATTTATATGCATATAAAATGCTGTTCATAGCACATAAATTTTATATGCAGTTTTATATCTGTGTATTTTCCTATCTGTATAATTTAGATAGATATATATAACATAATTATATATATAAATATGCACATACATATATAAACATACATATATATGTAACACATACACATAAAATACCATGGGATATACAGTATATAAATGTATATTTTTTACTTCTATACAGTATATAGAGGCATGCATAAAGGAGTGTACAAATATGTTTATTCTTTTAATTTAAATATAAATATACTCTGTTTTATATATTCTTATATATATCTTCTATGTGTATATTGATGTATATATAAATATTTATTAAAAATATCAAGGAATCCTGGAATGGTTTGGGTTAAAAGGGACTTTAAAGCTCATCCAGTTCCATCCCATGGGCAGGGACACCTTCCACTACCTCAAATTATTCCAACCTGGCCTTGGACACTTCCAGGGATGGAGCAGCCAGAGATTCTCTGGACAGCCTGTGCCAGGGAAGGATTTCTTCCCAATATCCCACCCAAAACTCCTCTCCGTTTGAGGACAGGTGAAGAGGCCTCATCCATCACGGGGGCACATGGAGAGGTCGGTTCTTTGCCATGGCCACAGTGAATGGATCCCGTGCTGAGCTCAGCCACGCTTGGCTGGGATGTAAAGCAGCCATTAGGTGTTATCAGGTGCAGCGTTTATCTCATCAGCCACCCCGTCCCAGGAAAAGAGAGGCTCCAAGGGCCTCAGAGATCTCTGCTGGTATCAAGGAGTTCAGTGTTGGCATTAAAATTAACTCAAAAAAGGTTTCTCTGTTCCTCAGTTCCTTCAGAAAGCTTCTGCAGAGCCTACCCGGGAATAACTCTCCTTTTCCCTGCTCCAGTCACTTTGGGGAAGGCAAAGCAGTGGGAGGAACACAGAATTCCTTTGTGAAGACTCACCAGGGAGCTCTGCCTGGACACTCACAGCTGTGGTCTCCGACTGCTCCCTGCTCAGCTCCTCAGAATGTTTTGCTGAGGCTTTCCAAGAACAAAGATGTTGTGGGAGATAATCATGGATAGGCAAATTCCGGCGTGGAGCCAGTCCTGAGCATGCAGCTGAGCTCCAGTGGGTAGGATGGGGAGGGCTTGTCCGAACAGGTTGCCCCTCATCACCCTCAGCCTTTCTCCCTGCAGACAGAAATAAATGGAAATAGGAGCTCTCACCCTGCTGAGTTTCATGTGTGGGTTTCCAGCATCAGGGAAGGGGATCAGGGAGAAGGGAGGGGCTCAACCCCACAACACCAACAGGTCCCAAAGGCTCAGAGCACCGTTTGTGCCTCGCCCTGCACCCACATGCCCTGCTTGGCATCCAGAGATGGGTTCCTGGTCTTCCAGGCTCATGGCACAGCTCTTGAACAGCAGATCAAAAAGATGAAGCCATTAAGAACAAATTTATCAATGCCTGATCCAGAGCCCTTTGATGTCGGCTGGGAGACTGGGATGGGAGCCTGGGGTTGGCAGCCAGCCCTGAGCACCAGCAATCCCCCAAACCCACATCCCCTCAGGCTCCTGGAGTGGCCCAGACCTCATCCCCAGGCACCCCTCAGCTTTGCTCTGTCTTTGTTATATCACAGGTCCTGTGCATTTTCCAGGATCTCAGCTCCTCGTGGAGCACTCCTAGGGAGGAATCATGGCATTTTTTGGGAATCAGGGAGGCTGTGTGTCTGCAGCGTGCCCGAGTCTATCTGTAAGTTCAACAAAAAGCTGTGTTCCCTGGGACAATCATCCTCCCCTCCCTGATCCAGTAGCAGCCCAACACTGCTCCCCCCGGCTCTCCCTGTCCTGCCCATTCCTTGAAATCATCATGAGTGTCTTTCCCAGGTCAGGAGCCAAGATCCCACATTGCTCAGGATTTAGTAATCAGCATGTGATGGAATCAGGGTTGGGTTGAAACAACACCTCCAAAATCTATGCTGGGCCTGGAACAGGACATCACCCACAGAGGGACCGGCTGGCTGAAACAGCAGCCAGGAGGGATCCAGGTTGGTTTGGGAGCTTTTGCTTGGCTTTAAAATCCAGCAGGGAAGGCTCTCAGCTCTCTTTTTCTCCCCTCTGAACACCTTCAGCACCCACTTCTCTCACTCCATGGCATTAAGAACGTGCTGGATAACCCAGCCACGAGCGTGGAGGGCAAACCAGGGCGTGTTGGGGCATTTCAGGGGCAGCTCCAGCACTGCCTGCAGCCCTCCCATCGCCCCCAGCCTCCGCTTCCAACCCACAAAATATTCCCAGCTAATGGGTTTCCACATAAATATGAGGACCTGCCCTCCCCACCAGTTTACTCAGAGCACTGACCCCTCTCTGGGGTCACAGGGAAGCTGTGGGAGGTCCCCAGGTTTTCCAAAGAAGAGGATTTCCCTGCATGGACACCCAGGAGCTGATTGATGGGCCCAAGAGGGGCTGTTGGAGGGGAGCAGCGCTGGGGAGGGATTACCAGGAGATTTAGCAGCTCAGGTGGATTAAGGGTGATTTGTCACTTGTCTGCCCTGGGTCTCCACCAAAGAAAACCCCAACCAAAAAGTGGCCAAGGGCTGGAAAACATTCAGGAGGCCGTAGGGTTTGAAGGGTTGAGGCTCAGCTGTGGGTGTGGTGGGAGCAAGGAGTGCCTGAGGCAGAGGTTCCCTCCGACAGCCCTAAAAACCCGCGCTGGCCACCTCGCTCTTCTGCTCCATGGAACCTCCTGAGCTGGAAGGGACCCACAAGGACCATCGAGCCCAACTCCTGTCCCCAACAACCCCAGGCTGTGACTCCATCAGCCACCACAGATGTGACCCCAGCTCCCAGCCCGAACTGGGCCCCGTTCTTCCAGCTCCCTCCGGAGCCGGCAGCTCAGCTGGATCCCAGCCCTGTCCTTCCAGCAGCTGCCCCCAATGAGCTCCAGATGGGGGGTGGGTGTGCAGGGGCTGCTCCGGGGGGAAGGAGCAGGCAGCCGAGGCTGTTGCTGCTTTTATCTCCCTGGCTTTGTTTATGGGAAGGGAATGAGCGCGTGGCTGCCAACGATTTACTCTGGCGAGGGCACCCCTCCAGGAACACTTTTACTGCTGTCACGTGCAGCCCCTTCCAGCAGCTCCCCACCACCAGCAGCCGTGGCTGCGGAGCCCCAAGAGCGGCCACCGATTCCTGGGAAAGTCCCAGTGTGTCCCAGCGGGCGGCCAAGCAGCAGAGCAGCTGCAGGGAGAGCACGGCCTGCCCTGCTCAGACACCTTCCCACAGCTTGGTCCTCCTCGGGAGGAGAGGGTCCAGCTGGCTCTGAGGTACCCTAAAGGCTCTGAGTCCCATCCTGACTGGAATCCTCCTGGTGTGAGGTGGGCAGGCCCTGGCACAGGGTGCCCAGAGCAGCTGGGGCTGCCCCTGGATCCCTGGCAGTGCCCAAGGCCAGGCTGGACACTGGGGCTGGGAGCAGCCTGGCACAGTGGGAGGTGTTCCTGCCCATGGTGGGGTGGCACTGGATGATCCTTAAGCTCCCTTCCAACCCAAACCATTCCGTGATTCCCTGCTGGGCTACAGGAGGCTTTTCCCCACCTTCCCACACCACAGAGCTCCTGAAGGCCCTGCTGTGGCAGCCATAGGGACGGGGGACTCCAGCCTGGGGATGGCAGAGTAAAATTCCCATGCCAGCAGAGCCCTGAGGCTGCACAGGTGCCCTGGGCAGGAGCTGCCCTGTGCTGCCCATGGATGTCCTGCCCCTGGAGAGCTCTGCTGGGTTCGGGGCAGTGTGGGAGGCCAAGAACTGGCAGAGGCTGAAGCCCCAGTTCCCAGCAAACGGGGTTGGTGTGTTTTCCCTCACAGCCCTGCTGATGGATAATTGGATTGAGAGCAGCCAGCATCTGCTCAGGGTTATTTATTGCCTTTAGGAGGCGAGCTTTATTGGGAATTATTTCTGTCTTATCTTATTTTTGGTGCTTGTGTTGGGTCTGAGCTCTGGAAACATCTGGATGCGCCAGAGGGGACTCTGTGAGGGATCAAATGTTTGCCAGGCAAAAACAGCCCTGGGCTGGGCTTTGCCAGGAGCCTCCCTGCTCCAAGGCTGGGTGAGGCATCATCCTGCACTTCCCAGGCTGGACCACGGTGTTCTTTGCCAGTTTGACATGGGATGGAGGGACAGGACACAGGGAACGGCTTCCCACTGCCACAGGGCAGGGATGGATGGGATACTGGGATGGGATTCCCCCCTGGGAGGGTGGGCAGGCCCTGGCACAGGGTGCCCAGAGCAGCTGTGGCTGCCCCTGGATCCCTGGCAGTGTCCAAGGCTGGGCTGGAGCAGCCCGGGACAGTGGGAGGTGTCCCTGCCCGTGGGATGTGCCAATGACACATCCAGGTCATCTCCCAGCACACAGAAACCCCCTCTGGGCCCATCCCCCTCTCTGAGCCATTTTTCCCTTACTTCATCAATCCAAACGTTGAGGATTTTGTTCCCTTCAGTGCAGCCTAAGCCCCTTTCCACAGGGCTGCTGCAGCAGGGCTGGGACTGAGCCTGGCCAGGAGCTCTCCCTGTCCCAGGAGACCAGGCCAATTCGGGTTTTTTTTACCTCACTCTTATTTACTGCAGCTCTGCCAAGAAGGTGCTCAATGTTTTACCAGCCCCACCAGAGTCTGTCTGCCTGGAGATTTGATTCAGGGCAGCTCCTTGCACGGGCTGGCACAACCCCAAACCCTCCTGATCTCAGCCTGTTTGGAAAGGGACTCAGCAGCAACGAGAGCCTGGGATAGCGGAAGGTGTCCCCGTCCACGGCGGGGGGTGGAATGAGATGAAATCTAAGATCCAACCGAATCCATTCTGGGATTCTGTGGTTCAGTGGCCACGTCCACAGTGAGAATAAAACAACATCCTGAGCTCTGCAGGCTGCAGGAACCTCCATGAGTCACCTCAGCACGGAATTCCTCCCCCAAAAACCAAAGGACCTTCAGCCATATCCCACTCGCCCTGAATCCATCAGCTGGCTTCTCCGGTAACGCTCTCCCTGCCATGTCATCGGGAAGGAATTTGGGCTCTGTTTGATAATCAGAGAGGGATCAGAGCAGCACTGAAACCCTCTGACCACAAGGATTTCGGCAGGGCTTTCAAGCTCGTGTGGCCGCTGTCCAAGGAGCTGCTCCTTCCCGGGCATCCCCAGCCCCACTCATAAATCAAAGCATTCCAGCCCCGGTTTCCTCTCTGCGTCCATGAACGCTCACAGAGGTTTCTTCTTTAAAAAATTTAATCTAGGCAATTGTTCAAAAATGTTAAAATTACCTGCTCCTTTTATTCTCTAATGACAGCCTGTGGAGGCGTAATTTAACCCAGACCTGAAAATGTCTGGTTTAAGGTTAAAAAGTCCTCCAAGCTGAACTTCATCCAGCAGCAGCCATGAGAAATCAAACTTGCCCAGTGTTAATTTTTTAGTTCCTCTCATTAATGAAGCCGTGGAGGATCCCAGGCCAGGGGGTCCAGCTTTGTGTTACCCCAACTTCACATCTTCAGTGCAAGGTTTCATCTGTTTCATGTCCAGTCTGTCTTCTGGAACCAGAGCCCAGTGAGGATGGAAAATCACAGAATATTGGGATCGTTAGGGTTGGAAAAGACCTGCAAGATCAAGTCCAGCCTGTGACCGAGTGTCCCCTCTCCCACTAAACGTGAAGTGCCACGGGGATCCCTGTGGATCCCTCTGGATCCCTTCCTGCTCAGGAGATTCCATGATGATGATGATGATGATGATGATGATGATGATGATGATGATGATGATGATGACGGTGATGCTCTTGTCCTTGTCTCCAGCAATGCTGTTGCTGGGAATCCTACAGCCCATGAGGAAATAGCCACGCTGGGTGCCAAATCTGTAACCTAAACATTTCAAAGCAAGGAGACCACCGTGCCTCCACCCCCAGCTGATTTATCCCAGTGGTTTCCTGGGCATTCCCGTGGATTCTCCTCAGCCATTACTCACTTCCTACCTGTGACACTTCCTTGGGGATGGGGCCACATCCCAGCCCCCACCCCCAGCCCTGAGGGAGCACATCTGGAGCCACAGGCAGCTCCCTGCTCGCTCCACGTGGGTGCCACAACCCCGCAGCCACCCCAGCCCTAAGTGCTTCCAGGAGGGAGAATCCCGGCTGCTGCCGGGCCAGCAATGGGAGCCAGAGTCTCCCTGCGAGCAGATGTCCCACAGGGAACGTTCCAGCCTTCGGTTCCCCCATTAAAAACGTGTTGGGAGGGATTTGACGACTGGGTTTGACAGAGGGAAGAAACCCCTGCGGGTCCTGGCAGCGGCGAGGATTTACGAGCTGGGGCTTCGCTTTGGGTCGCTCTGATCGTGGGATGTAGGAAAGGAGCAAAAAAAACCCCCAAAACAAGGAGGGATGGTGTCTGCATTCCTGCTGCCTGAATCAGACCTGTTTCCTGGCACATCCAGGCCCTCCCCACCTGCAGGGACTTGGGGAAGGTGCAGCAGCGGCTGCACCGATCGGCTCATCCCTGACATCCTGAGAGCCACATCCTAAACCAGCTCCACTCTCCCTCCCCTCTTCCTCAGGGGTGGAAATTCTTCCCTGTCACTTGTGAGCAGTTTTTAGGGGTGTGGTGGAAGTTTTGTCCCAATTTGCTAAAGGGCAGAGTCTTTCCAATCCTTCATAGGGATTTTTTGGGGGATTCTTTCCAGTTGCTTTCTTTGGGACCCAGGGTGAACGGAGGCCTGGGATGAACCCAGCCTGCCTCAGGTACCCCGGCTCCCTCCCCTTCATCTCCCTGGAACAGCATCCCCTCAGGCTGGGAAAGGAGGGAAGACAAACCTGCCAGCCCTCTGCCTTCCTGCAGGGTGTGGACAGCTTCCAGAAACGCTTCCAGACACGCCGATCCCTCACCAGGGATTTAGGATCCTGACTATTTATTGCCGCGGCAGGGAATGGGAGCCACGTGGCCACCAAGCCCGGGGGTGGGCTTTGAGGGAGCCAACCTGGGGCTGAGCATCTCCCGTGGGCCCCGGAGCTTCCTCCTGCTCTCCCTGCTCTCCCTCCTCTCCCTCCTCACCTGCTCCAGGCCCCGCTCCCAGGCCACGCCACCGAATTCCCGGCGCTCCCACCTGGTTCCTCGCTCCATGCCTAACACAGACGTGCCTGGTGTTTCTCTTCCAGGCAATATAAAAATGAAAGGAGAAAAATTATAAGTTATTTCAAAGCCCTTCGCTTCAAAAACATCCAAACCAAGTTTAGGCAGCGGAGCCATAAACGTTCCTTTTATTGCACACACAAAGTTCCCCTCTGCAACACGATTCCTCTCAATTTATGGTTCTCCCAGAGCTATTAATTCAGCCCAGGTCTTTTCTTCTTTTTTTTTTTTTTTTTTTTATTTCCCCCCTACTTTAAGTCAAATAATTCATAAAGACTTGACTCTGGAGTGTGCTTTATGAGCATTATTATGATCACTTGAATGTGGAAACGCCTGTGAAGTTATTACGGGAGTTTTATTATGGCACAGACTCCCCGGAGGGGCAGAACAACTCCATCACACTCTGGAGGGAAGAGGCCTCTTGTGAGGCTCTTTATTTTCCCAAATAATTAGGATTCTGCAGCCCAGATTTCCCTGAATCCACTCAATCACAGTCCCTGGGGTGTTTTGGTTTTGCTATCACTGGCCAGAGCAAGATGAGGGTCAGGTCTGCAGGTTCCCATGAGATTTTCAGATCCAAACACACAAAAAAACCTCCTAAAAATATTTTAAAAATAAAAAATTACCAGAGGACCACCACCAGGGCCATTGGATTGTTGGGCTTGATGATCTTAGAGGTCTTTTCCAACCTGGTTCTAGGATAAAAGGTGTAGAAGAGCAGGTAACTGATTTCCTTGGAGTTCCCAGGTGTGAAGGAGGCCTGCAAAACCCAGATTGCCCTGGTCACAAAGCAAACACAACTTTTCTGTCATCCTGGCCCTCATCACACACTGCTGAAAGCCAGAAATTCCCTCGTGGGGTGAAAGTCAGAGCTGGAAACCACTGGAAGATTTTAGGGAAAGAGAGAACCTGACAGCCCTCAAACCACACCGAGGGGGAAATAGGAGCTCACAGAATCAAATGGATTTTCTGGGATGGCTGAGCCTTTCCTCAGGGCATCCCAAGAAAGGGGCTGTGCACATTCCCTGGATTCTGCATTTCTCCTCCTCATTCTCCCATGGAAATCCATCACTGGGGGCAGCCACGGCCCCGGAGCTGTGAGGCCAAACATCACTGGGGCCGTGTTTGGATTCCCCGGGACGTGCTGTGGGATGACACCTCCTCTCCAGTCCCTCAAACCCCAGGATCTTCCCCAGGACCACCCAGGAAGAGCTGCAAAAGGAGCCCACGAGCCCTGCCTGCTGCTGGAGCACCACTGCTCCCCAGGAAATCCATCTTTTTCCTTGGAAAGAACTCCCCCAGCAATCGCCTTCATATCTCCAAGGTGTCTTGCAGCCACGGAGGTGCAAATATTTATCCATACTTGGGATTGCAGAGTGAGGCCTGACTAAGTGTTCCCAGACTCTGGAGCAGTTGTTGTTTTAAGACCTGAACCGTGGACACCTGGCTGGAATTAATCAGGGAGCAGGGAGGCAGAGCAGAGCCCTAATTAACCCTTCCCACATCAATGTCAAGGGCACGGGGGCAGCCTGTGTCACCTGTCAGCAGCCTGGGAATCCCAAAGCCAGGAATGTCCTGCCCTGCTCAGGGTAGGAGCTGGAAGCAGGATTTATCATGCTGCTGTCACCACGGGCAGGCTCCCTGTGCCTCGGGAAGAGCAGCAGGAATAAATGTTCATGAGCAGATAATAAAACACGAGAGCAAAACCACCTCCTGTCCGGGCTCTGTCAGCATCCAAGAGGAGCTGGAGCCTCTCCTCAAGGGACAGGAACCACCTTGCCCCGCGTGGTTTCGAGTAGAAAGATTGGATAATTCAAGGAGATTGGGTATGAGGAAAAATTTCTTCATTAGATTGGATATAGGGAAAAATATCTTCATCAAAAGGATGGCCAGGCCCTGGGACAGCTGCCCAGGGCGGTGCTGGAGTCCCCATCCCTGGAAGCATTCAGTGAATGTGGCTGTGGCGCTTGGGGACACGGTTTCCTGGTGGCCTTGGCAGTGCTGCGCTGCTGGTTGGGCTCCATGATCTCAGAGGGTTTTCCAACCTCAACAATTCTGTGATTTCACAGCTCTAACGATTTCACATCACCAACAGCTCCCCATGAAGATCAAAAACCGCAGCCCTTGAGAAGGGATCAAGCCCAAGCCCACAGCCTCTCCCACTCCAGCTCCTCTCCAGCCCCACTGGCTGATCCCAGGAAGGGACAAAAGTCCGGGAAAGAGGATTAGCATTGGCACAAGGTCCCTTTTCCCCTCCACGGAGGAAGGAATTGACACAAAAATTGGTCCTGTGCAGGGCCAGGAGTTGCAGCTGCTGATCCTTGTGGGTCTCTTCCAGATCAGCCTATTCCATGGATAAAGCACAGCCTGGAACTGGAAGGCATCGCCTCGATGGCCATTGGGCACTGGGACAAGCCCAGCTAAACCTGGCTTAAAACAGAGCTAGAACAGAGGGGGGACTCCCAAACTGCAGCTGAGGAGGAGACAGCAATCCCAGCAGTCAATCCATCGGATTCCTCCCCAAATCCACGAGGGAAGCTTTGTTTTCTCTGCCGCTCACCCGCGGCGTCCCCGTGCTGCAGAGCAGTCCTGGCTGTCAATGCAGAACAAAACCCAACTTTATATCCTAAAGCAGAGGAGCAAACCCTTCCTGGCCCTGTTCCTGCAGGAATTAGCCCATTCCAGCCTCGGAAAGCTGCATTCCTGACCGATGTTGGTTTTCACGGCCCATTTGCTCGTTTGCTTCAATTTCCCTCCCTCCACAGCTCCAGGAACTGGAGAACTGTGGGGACAGAGATCTGGAAGGAGCTGGGAGCTGCTTCCTACAGAGGATGAGGAGGAGGCAGCAGGAGGCTGGAGGAGGATGCACAGACCAGAGGAAGGGGAGAAGCAGAAGAGCACGGCCACTGCAGGGAGAGGGAAGCTCAGAGGGAATATTTGGAGAGAAATTACTGATGAGGCGGCATTGGGGTGGGAAGAGGACGTGGGTGGGATGGAGGAAGGGTCAGTCCCAGTTCATCTCCACTTCCCTGCTTGCACCCGAGCAGGATCAGGCTCCTCTCCTCTCCTTCAGTGCTGGGATGGAAGAGTTTGGGCTTCCAGATCATCCATAGAGCAGGTCTGAACTGGCAGGCTCAGAGTCCAGGATCAGCTCCCTGGAGAGGAAATCGGCGCCAAAGCAGCAGGAAATGACCCCAAAAATGAGCCAAGGGACGTGGTCCTCACACAGGATCCCTCACTGCTCCTCTCTAGCAGCGACCACAACAAGGCCCAGAGCCACACAAGAACAGGACAAAGAGATTTGATCTCCTCAATCCTCTCCCTGTCTCCAGCTGTTTCCAGCTCAGAGGAATTCCTGAGCCAAATCCTCGGTGACCCCTCAGCAATTTCTGCCCCGTGCCCTTGCCTGGTCTCCTCTGGACCCACATCAGCTTTAGCGCCCACAGGCTCCTTTACTGGATCCCGGGACAAGATCCAGCACTGCCCATGGATGTTGCTCCCCCAGCCCTGGAGCATTCCCTGGGAGCCCAGGTGGGATCACATCCACCACTCACCCTCTGGACATCTGCCCAGGCCTCCGGCCGCTGCCTCCCGCTGCAGCCAGGAGCTGGGAACGGAACAAAGGCAGCAGGAGCTGGACACATCCTGGAGAAACTGCAAACACCAGGAACTTCCAAAACCTGCATCCTGCACCGGCAGCCCCAGCCGGGCCAGCAGGTGTGGCAGCAGCCAAGGACCCGGATCCTTCTCACCGCAGCGACCTCGGCACCAAACAATCCCCACCCCGAGCCAGGGCCAGCCCCAGGTCAGCCAAAACACCCAGAAAAAGGTCCCTGGACAGCTCTGTTTACGCCTCTCCGTGTGTTCTCGTGCCCAGGGAAGTCAGAGAGGCCGGGGGAGGGAGGATTTGCTGCTGAGCGCCAGGGTGGGGGTGAAGTTCTGCTCCTGATGAGATGTAAACAAGCCCCGGGAGCAGGTCAGGCCTGGTGCCCCCTTATCACGAGTGGCTTCATCTGGAATAAACACCAGCCCCGGGTCAGGGCCATAATCTCTCCCAGATGCTTTTGGGGGCCTGATCTGAGGCTTCAAACCTAAACTGGGGGGGTCAGGTAACCCCCACCCGCTGCTTTCTCTCACCAGAGTCAATTTTCAGCCCCAAAATGTCGTCCCTGGTGCAGAAACTCCAGGATGGTTCCTGTGGGACGTGGCTGTGGCTCTCCTCCTCCACAATCCCAGCTTGCTCCAAACCCCATCCAACCTGGCCTTGGACACTTGCAGGGATTTCTCAAAGCCTGGACTGTGCAAACAGCTGCTCTGGCCTTTAGAGATTCAATTAAAAAATTAGGAAAAACAAGATTTTTCCTCTTTAGGTCAACCCAGAGTGAACGTTCCCATTTGCCCCAGCAAACCAGGGTTGGTTTTTTTCTCTTAAGTGGAGTCAATGAAAACATCTTGTTCTCCCCAAAATAAAACATTTCTGGGTTTGCAAATGCATCTTTGAAGGCTCCTGTGGTCCCCTGCTTTTTTTAATTAAAGGCAGGCAGATTTCAGCTGGGAAATGCCACAGCTCAATAAAAGGCAAAGCATTTAATTTCAAGCATATCTCAAACAAAGCTGCAGCTTTTCATCCCCAAAATACCCTTTTTTTTTTTTTTTTGGTTTGAGTTGTAAATAATTTCAAAGGACCCAAAATAACTTTTATTTTCCCTCCAACAAAGGTTTCATCTTAATTCCAGCTGGCCAAGCTTCCAGTGATTGGAGCCAAACCCTTCCCTGTGGTGCCCAGTGAGTGGACAAGAGGCCAGGGCATGAGTTGGGACCCAGAAATTCCTCTTAAACAGAGCAGAATATATTTTCTTTTTTTTTTTTTTAACTTAAGGGTGGCCAAATGCTGGGGTAGATGGAGCAGGGCAGCTGTGGGGTCTCCATCCTTGGAGAGAATCAGCTCCTGACCTGGAGAACCTGGAGAACCTGGAGGAGGGAGCCCATGGCAATGTCATGAGGGTCAACAAGAACATTGCAGAGCCTAAAGGGGCTCCAGGAGAGCTGCAGAGGGACTGGGGACAAGGCATGGAGGGACAGGACCCAGGGAATGGCTTCCCAGTGCCAGAGGGCAGGGCTGGATGGAATTTGGGAAGGAATTCCTGGCTGGGAGGGTGGGGAGGGGCTGGGATGGAATTCCCAGAGCAGCTGGGGCTGCCCCTGGATCCCTGGCAGTGCCCAAGGCCAGGCTGGACATTGGGGCTTGGAGCAGCCTGGGACAGTGGGAGGTGTCCCTGTCAGAGTAGGGTGGGACTGGATGTTCCTTAATGTCCCTCCCGACCCAATCCAGTCTGGAATTCTGTGATATCGGCTTTTGGAAACACCATCAGAGCCCGTCTTTAAGGAGCAGCAGACTCAGGCTGGGGGTACACTCACCATTCCTGCTTTTCCCTTGGAGAAATCCCGCGGGAATTTTTTTCCTGCATCCATCTCCTGGTGCGCGGGGACCTCTGCAGCCCGCGCTGCGCATCGCCCGCAGCCGGGATCGGGATGGAGCCGCGGCCGGGATCGGGACTGGGCCGGGGCCGGGATCGGGATGGAGCCGGGGCCGGGGTCGGGATAGAGCCGGGGCCGGGATCGGGATGGAGCCGGGACCGGGATCGGGATGGAGCCGCGGCCGGGATCGGGATGGAGCTGCGACCGGGGTCGGGATGGAGCCGCGGCCGGGATCGGGATGGAGCCGGGACCGGGATCGGGATGGAGCCGGGGCCGGGATCGGGATGGAGCCGGGGCCGGGGTCGGGATGTATTTATGGCTCTGGGTCGCTGCAGAGTGTCGCGATCATCACTGCCTGAAAAGGAGCAGCAAATCCAGGGAAATAAAAGGAGGATGCTCCCATGACGGGCAGTGTCTCTCCAAAGAGCCACGCCGTTCTTTCCTCCCCTTCACGGGAGTTTTTGGCTCTCGGGGGATGGAAAACGCACTCTCAGGTAGCACAAAAACGTCATTCCAGGGGAGAGTGCATGTGGGGAAGGGAGAGAGGCTGGAAAAGGGGAAAAAAGCTGCTTGGGAAAATAGCCGGCAGCGGGAAGGATCCGGTCCTGCACCAGCCATTCCCTTGCGCGGTATTGCCCCCTCCGGATCGGCAGGAGTTGGGCTCAGCGCAGAATTCCCACAACGGCAGCGCTGGAAAAGCTCCTCAGTGGAGCTGGGGACACCCCAGCATCCCTGAGGAAAATGGAGTCCCAGAAAGAACATTTTCCCCGGCAGAATGAGCCGGGCTAACGCAGCGCGTGCTCAGTGAAATTCCTCCGGGATCGGAGGGAGCTTGGACAGGGAGCAGCACCTGCTCCAGGGCCGGGCCAGCAGCCAGCAGATGGCATTCACAGGCTGCCGCATCCCGGCGGGTGCTCCCGAGTGCGGCCAGGCTTGGATTGCCTCGGGAAACGGGAGAAGAACATTCTTCCTGTGAAAATGAAGGGAAAAGGGGAAACGTGCACCAGAGCCAGAGAGGATGCTGCGGACTTGGACAATTCGCCTTGGAGCCATCAAGTGTTAGAGAATTCCTGGTGTTTTCTTCCCATGGATCTTCTGTCAGCTTCCAAGAGAGAATCCCAGACTGGATTGGGTTGGAAAGGACCTCAAAGCCCACCCAGTGCCACCCCTGCCATGGGCAGGGACACCTCCCACTGTCCCAGGCTGCTCCAAGCCCCAATGTCCAGCCTGGCCTTGGGCACTGCCAGGGATCCAGGGGCAGCCCCAGCTGCTCTGGGCACCCTGTGCCAGGGCCTGCCCACCCTCCCAGGGAACAATTCCTTCCCAAGATCCCATCCAGCCCTGCCCTCTGGCACTGGGAAGCCATTCCCTGTGTCCTGGCCCTCCATGCCTTGTCCCCAGTCCCTCTCCAGCTCTCCTGGAGCCCCTTTAGGCCCTGCAAGGGGCTCTGAGCTCTCCCTGGAGCCTTCTCCTCTCCAGGTGAACATTCCCAGCTCTCCCAGCCTGGCTCCAGAGGATGCTCTCTTTCTGTGAATTATTGAACACAACCTTTTGGCAAAGATTTTTTTTTTCCCAAAATTCAACTTGACCCTGCCCTGGCACAGCTCGAGGCCGTTCCCTCTTGTCCTGTTGTTGGAGCAGATCCCGACCCTCCCCAGCTCCCCCCTCCTGTGGGGCAGAGCCACAGCCCAGCTCTGAAACAGTGAAAATCTCAGCTTCTTCGGAAGTGCAAAGGGGCCAGGATGGGGCTCGGGTTGTGGGTGCAGTTCTGGACATCCTGGGAGCAGGAATTCACTCCCCGAGGATGAGCAGGAGCAGCTGCCCGGTGTCTCTGCCCAGAACCCAACCAGAGCCCCAAAGCAGCCCTGCCAGCCGGACCATTAAATCCCACACCCCACGCCGCGGCCACCTTCCGCTTTCTCAGGGAATGATGGTCTGCACCCAAATCCCACCCACCCCTCCTGCGGGAGCCGATCCTGCGGGATGACGAGCATCCCTGGCTCCCACTGAGCGCTGCGAGGAGAGGGTGGCTCAGCCCTGGCAGCGCCATCCATCCGCCCGGAGCCAGAGTGCGGGCAGAGATTCGGAGCCGGGCAGCCAATTGGAGCGGCGCTGGCACAGGGAGGGGGTGCTCGGCTGCTCTCCCCTCCCCTCCCCTCCTCCAGACCCCCCTCCCCGTCCCCGCGGCCGCCCTCTCACACAAAAGCAGGGAATTAGCTGACTTAGGGGAGCGGAGGCTTCGCCAGCTGCGGGCGGAAAATCATAATAAAATACCTTGGAGGGGAGGGAGGGAGGGAGGGAGGGAGGCGGCCGAGGAAGCGGCGGCCGTGGAGGAACACAAATAACTGCCCTCAATCCATCCCTGTGCCCGAGCACATCGCAGAGCAGCGGCTGCTGCGGGGAAGGCCGACCTAGATGCATCCCCACGCTCCTCCATCCGCAGGCGGATCCAGGGGCTGCACCTGAATCCATCGGGAGGAGGAATGCCGAGCTGGGGTAGAGGCAGGATCGCCTTTGTTCCTCGCTGAGCACCGGCAGCGGTGAGTACGGCCCCGGCCGGGCGAGGCTGGACGCCGGGAGCATCCAGCCGGGATTTGCTCGGCTGTCTTCTCCTTTTCTTCCTCCCTCCATGATGCCTCCGGGGCTGGCAGGGAGCAGCTGCCAGAGGCGGGGAGGGGGGGGGAAAGGTGGGATTTTCCAGAGCCTGGAGGTGTCTGGTGCAGGGAAGGCAGGAACGGAGACAGACGTGGCCGCAGGCTCGCTGAGCCAGGTGCGGCTGGGACAATCCGGGAATGACAATAGTGGGAATGACAGCAGGGAGGGAGCCCTGCAGTGCTGGCAGCCAGCTCTGCTGATCCCAGCGCCTGGAACACAGAGGGATGCTGGATTCACTGGGGCCTCTCCACAGGTTCATCCCTTTAAAGCAAATACACCTGGATTTATCTCCTCCAGATCATGCCCAGCCTCCAAAGGAAGCAGGAGAAGGCCTGGGAAGAGCTGCACAGCCACGGTCAGACTGCTCAGTGCTGATCTCCTGCGCTGGGGACAGACAGAGCAGCCCCAGGAATCACCCCGCACCCCTCATCCTAAAAAAAAAATATGTTCCCACCTACCCAGCCAGTGCCTGGAATAATCCCAGTGGGAAGGCTGAGCTCAGGGAACCATTCCAACCCACCCCGCAGTGGTTGATGCTGGGCCCAGCACAGGAGCTGATTCCACCTGAGGATGCTCCAGAGCAGATCAGGCCTGACCCTGTTCCCTCGGGGCAGGATCCAGCTGGGAATGGGGTGTCTGCTCCCCCTGAGCAGCCAGGACTGATCCCGAGTCCTGGGCCAGGCTTTGTTGGGAGCTGCAGGCCCAAGGAATTGGGTACAAAGGTTTGAATTTCTCTGTCTGGCAGGAACCTTCCAGTGAAGCAAAAACCCCCGTGTATGGGGTTCTAAGGGCCCTGGGGTTCAGTGAGGGTGAAATCCAGGATTGCTGGATCTGAACCGGTTCCCACCAGCGCAGGAGAAAGGCCAGACTGGGAACACACCCCCAGGCTGCCCTCAGCTGAGCTGCTCCAGGTTTTTGGAGTCTGGTTTGGATCACATGGAGCAAGGTGGGGATGTGATTCCTCAGGGGACATCCCTGTGAGGCCTCCTCACCCCCCTCCACATCCCCGTGGGAGCAGGGACACGCAGCAGTGCCAGGGCTCTCTCTGCAGAACCAGAGCCGGTAATTCCCATCCAATCCAGAAATGTGGGATCTGGGAATGTCCCAAGGTAGCCTGGGAGGAGCTGGCCCTGCTCTCCCCTCTCTGCCACATCTCGTTCCCCTCGGCAGAGGGGGATTTTTGAGGAGATTGGGTTTGGAAGAGAAGCAGGAAGGGCAGGATGTGTGGATATCAGTGCTGCTCCCGAGGGAGATGAGCTGGGATCCGAACAGACCCACAGCTTTGACCCAGGGCCAACCTCACCTCCTCCTTCTGGTCCAAAATGTGCCAAGTCGCCCCAAAATCCCGAGTTTTGCTGCTTTGTTCTGCACAAGCAGCTCTCCCACTGCTTTTCCACGGAGTGTAGCTGCTCCCAGGTCGGGACGCTCCATGCCAACCTCTCTGCCTCCCTTTTCCAGCCTGAGCCCTTCCTGGAGGGATCTGCTGGCTCCAGCCCCTCCCTGAGAGCCATGGGAACCACGGAGGCCACGCTGCGGATGGAAAACGTGGATGTGAAGGAAGAATGGCAAGATGAGGACTTCCCCAGGTGTGTTCCCCAAAAAACAAAACCAGGAGAATTCTATTTTTTCCTGTGAGAAACCATCAGGGCAAGGAGTGGGAGGGTCCTTCCCACAGCCCCAGGGGCAACAGGAGCCTGGACTCCCACAGGAATTCAGAATTTTTGGAGCTGCTCTGAGTGCATCAAAAATTTGGGGATGCTTTTGGCAGCCCTGCGTGAGCATGGGAAGGAGGGAAAGGAGCTGGGTGTGGAGCACTGGGAGAGTAGGATGGATACAGGGATGCATAAAGGGATGGAGGATGGAGGCATGCATATGGGAGTGGATTTGTAGATTTATGGACTCCTTCCAGCCTCTGAATCAAGCAGTGTCTTCCCAAACAGAGCAGTGCTGCTGTGCCAGGGATTTGCCACAGGAAGCGCAGCCATTGGGATGCAATGGATCCGAACGGGTGCCAGCTGTGGGAAATGAGGTGTGTAGGTGACAGGAGGTGCCAAAGTGGCACCTTCCACCTTCAGAGCCACTTCATCAGCTGCACAGAGGTGCCAAAACCCATCCCTGTGAGCCCCGTGTGCTCTGAATTCCCTGCGCCCAGCCCCATTCCCAGCGTTGTTCCCACATCCAGGCTGCCCAGGGAGGGTGGGGATTCTCCCTCTCCGGAGACATTCCAAACCCACCTGGATGCATTCCTGTGTCACCTGCCCCAGGTGGCCCTGCCCGGGCAGTGGGCTTGGACTGGGGGATGTCCACAGGTCCCTTCCAACGCTGACAATTCCAGGATCCAGCTCCGAATCCCGCTGGGCACCCGGAGCACGGCCAGGCCCAGCCCCTGCTGCGGCTGCAGGTGCCTGGGGGCTTTCAGGGCTGGCCCAGCCGGCTCCAGCTGCAGCCCACAGAGCCCCAGTATTCCCAGACACGGAGAAAGGGGCTCCTGTTCCGCCGGGATGAGCCTGGCTCTGTTCATCCCAGCTCCAGCTGCGTCCCCGTGTGAGCCCCTCTGTGCTGCATCCCACAGGACTCCACTTGTCCTCCCGCTGCCTCCCAAGGGGCTCAGCCAGCCCCGGCGTTCCCAGGGTGGATTTTATTTCCCTCTGAGAGCAGAGCTGCTGGATCTGTGCCAGCCTCAGGCTCCCCCCTGGTTTTTAATGGAGTGAAAGGAGAGGGAAGTGTGGAAAAGAAAGGGATGGATGGATGGGAATCATGGAATGGTTTGGGTTGGAAGCGACCTCAAAGCTCATCTCCCTTCCAAGGGTGGGGACTCCTTCCAGCAGACCAGGCTCCTCACGGACTAGAGAAAGGAAATCGAGGTGCAGAAAGGAAAACGTTGTCCCAGAGCTCCCTAGAAAATCCAGGATAAGGCTGATCTGGCTCCGGGACACCTCGGCACCAACCCAAGCATCCCCCGGGAGCTCTGTCCCACACTGCCCATGCCAGCAGCAAACTTCCCCCAGCCACGACCAAGCCTTCCAGCGAAATTTCTCCTGGAAAGGCCTCGGCACCACCAAACCCGGGAAAACTCCTTGGAAATGAAATGAAAAGCCAGGAAGAGGGAAAGGGATGTGAGCGGGGCCGGGATGAGGCCGGAGCCCTCGGGACGAGCTCCCCAGCCTCCTCCAGAGGGATTCAATCAGGAATGATGCGAGACAGAGCCCAAACAGCCCCCGGGCAAACGAGGGAAAGCCAGCTGGGTTCTACTCGCAATAAAAATAAATAAATTGTCCTTTTCCAGCCGCTTCCCCGCTGGAAGCGCTGGAATAATAGGGCAGAAGCTGCTGCATGTGGGACAGCAGCTCTCCAGCAGCTGATTTGCTGCAGAGCTATTTTTGCCTGGCTGCGATCAGCCAATCTTGCCCCGAAAAGAAAGAGGGAAAAAAAAAAAAAAAAAAAAAAAAAAAAAAGGAAAAGCCGTATCCTAGACAGAGATCTGGGCCGGGAAAACAGATCCCAGCCGCTCACTGGGGGCACGGGGCGACATTGCCAGCATTTCCTGCCTGGGAAGCCGAGCCGCGGGAGCAGCTCCCGGCTGAGCGGAGCGGGCGGGTCCGCGCTGCCGCCGCTCCCGGGGCCGATCGCCAGCCCGGCTCGGCCGGCCCGGGGCGGGGATGCCGTAGCCGAGGCGCGGGCGTGCGGAGCGGGAGCATGCTCACTCCTGCATCCCTGCATCCATCCCCGCATCCATCCCCGCATCCATCCCCGCATCCCGGCGTGCCCGGTCCATCCCTGCGAGCAGGGACCGCCCGGGCCCCGCGGAAGGGGCTGGCACGGGGCAGCGGGGACGGGCACGGAGCAAAGCGGAGCCCCCCGACCCTGGGGAAAAGTGCTGCCCCCCTCCCCCCCCCCCCCCGGATTTGGCATCCGGGGCTGAGCGCGTTCGGGAAGGAGGATTTCCGCGGGAGGCAGTGATTGGAGCAGCCTTTGGGAAGGTAAGGAAGGCTTTTCCTTCATCTCTGGCTGGTGGATGCTGTCCTTAGATGAATCCCGGGATGAGGGAGCAGCTGCGGGTGCAGCACGTACTCGGCAGCAGCTGCCCCCCCTCCGCTCCCCATTTTGCTGCTGTGTCACCAAACCGTGCCAGGCTCCGGCCGGGTAAACAACAGCCAGGCCTCGCTGGGGACAGGAGCGGGAGGAGCTGGAGGGGACAGAGGGATTTTTCCGACTGCTCCGGAGTGTCCGGGCAGCCCCCGGGGTCCGGGTGCCTTTGATCAGGCCCTCAGCTCTCATAAATATACAACGGCCAGCAGCGGAGGATTATCCCTTGATCTACATATTTATAGGCTTTAATTTGGCTGGTGGCCCCGGTGCCACGGCAGCAGGAAGAGGAGCAGGGCTGGATCCTGTCCCCGTTGTCACCTCCCTTCCTGTGTCGCTGGGCCATCAGGCTGCTGGACAGCGACCTCCGCACAGGCCCATCCTCATCCTTCAGACTCCCGGATTTCTCCCTGTTCCATCCCGGGGCTGTCCCAGCAGCAGGATTCCACAGCTGGAGGAATGAGCTCTTCCCTGGAAGGAGGTGTCTTAAACAGAGATTTGACAACGTGAACTTGGAGAGTTGGCGGGGTTTGGGCAGGAAGTGTCAAACCCAGACAATTCCAGGGCCAAGATGAATCCCAGCTCCAGTTAAGGGGAAAAGCATCTGGGAATGCCCAGGGCGGGCAGTGGAGAGTGAGGCTCAGCCACAGCAAAGGTTCCTCGCCGCAGTCCAGAGCCAGATTCCCACTTCACCCACCCCAGTGTGGGTCAGGAGCAACTCCAGCAGCTTCCAAAGGGTGACAGCCACACCCTGTGGATTGATTTTAGCAAGGAAAACCTTTAAATCCATTGATGCCTCCAGCCTCCAGCTGAAGGGGCCGTGATTTGAACCAGGAGGGTGCAGGAGCTGAGCACGAGAGGCTGCAAATCCCAGGAAAGGAGTGGTGGGCTGGCCTCTGGCTCCAAGAGAGGGGTTGGAGTGCTGATGCCTGGATTTTAGCATGGAATGAATCCCTTCCAAACCTCAGCAGGGGCTGGGAGTTACCCAGTGGGGGCTGAGGTGACCATTCGAGGTCACACGTGGGGTTTGGTCCTGCCCTGCAGCACCAAGGAGCAGCTGCTTCCCAGGAAAGGTAAAGCTGTGATGGATTGGGATCAAAGCATCCCTCCCTGTGGATTGTGGCCATCCCAGAGCATCATCAGGGAATGGGGATAGAGCACCGAGCACAGAGGGGCTCCCTGGTGCCCAAATGAGGAGCCCCAGAGCCTGGCACTGCCCCTCAGAATTCCTGTGGAGGGAAAATGTGGATAATATGGAGAAAGGGAATTCTGCCAAGGTCGTCTGGGGTCAGGATTTGTTCCCTTGGCTGGATTTTTCATCCCCTGGCTAAATGCAGGGATAGTTCGGAGGTTAGTGGGGATTTCCAGGAGGGAAGCACAGATCCTGGAATCCCTCAGGATGAGCTCTGGGAAAAGAGACAGGGCAGAGCACACAAGGGGCTGGGCTTTTTCCCTGCTGTCTCCACTCTCTTGGAATGACTTTCTCCTAAACATCCCCTGCTCTCTCCTGTGGTTTTCCCTCGTGTCCTGCAGGCCTCTCCCAGAAGAGACGGGGATGGAGTCGCTGGGCAGCCCCACGGAAGACGAGACCACGTCCTGTAAGTACCAACCTGCCTTCCCCAGAGCCCAAAGGAAGCCGAGGCCAAGGGGATGGCAGCTTGCAGGCGGGGAGAAAGCCTTGGATTCTCCACAAAAAAAAATTCTCACGTGGGAGAGGAAACCAGCAGGGATTTGGATTTGTTCATCTTTCCCGAGAAGCTGGGGGAGGAAACTGGGATCCCAGGAGTGTGGGCACTTCCATCCCAGTGCCTTCCAGTCCCTGATCCACCACCCTGAGGGTTCCATATCCATATTCCATCATGGAATATCCAGGATGATGTCTTGCACTGCGGACCCAGGCCCAGGATGCCCTGTCAGTTGTTTTCCTTTTAACTCCAGCTCCCCCCAACACTTTGAACTTTAACGGGGCACATCGGAAGCGGAAGACACTCGTTGCACCTGAAATCAACATTTCCCTGGACCAGAGTGAGGGCTCCATCCTCTCTGATGACTTCCTGGACACACCAGATGACCTGGACATTAACGTGGATGATATCGAAACTCCTGATGAGACAGATTCCCTCGAATTCCTGGGGAATGGGAACGAATTGGAATGGGAAGGTAAAAGGCTGGTTCTGGGCGAACGTTTGCAGGGGTTGGGGTGGTTTTTAGCCTCATTTTAAAGATTTTTGACACAGCAGCTGAGGACTGATAAGCAGAGGGAGATTCTGAGGTTATTTCTATCGTATTTGGGCAACGGAGCAAGACTAAAACCCATAAATTTGCACAGATCACGGCTGGAGGTGAAACGCGGTCAGAGCATCATCCCCAGGGTTACCAAAGCTCTTCCCACATTCCCTTCAAGGCAGAACTCTTTGTCCCTTTCCCAGATGACACCCCCGTGGCCACAGCCAAGAACATGCCCGGGGACAGCGCAGACCTGTTTGGGGACGGGGGGACAGAGGATGGCAGTGCCACCAACGGCCGGCTCTGGAGAACCGTCATCATCGGCGAGCAGGAGCACCGGATCGACCTCCAGATGATCAAGCCCTACATGAGGGTGGTGACACACGGAGGTGAGCGTGGGGAGGCCACAGCCCGGCTCCCTGCACTGCTTTGGGTCCCTCTGTGTCAGGCTGGAGGGGGTGCCAAGGGTGGTGTTTAGGGGAAAAATCTGTTTAGGGGGAACAAACCAGTTTGTTTGGTACCTCTGCATGGCAGAGAAGCACAAAAGTGCTAAAAATATTTAGTGATTGTAGTGAGGTTTGAATTAACGTCTGGAGGGACTACACCAGTCCCTGAGCTGCTCCAGGGCCCACACATCCACAGTCAGAGCTATTTCCAAAATCCAAGCAAAACCAAGGAGCAACCCAGCTTTGAAACCCCCAAATTCCTTCCCTCATCCCCAAATCTGCATTATAGCCAAAACAAGAGGGAAATCTCATCATGAAACAGGTCTGAAGGGGGCCAAACGCTCACCTGGAGCTGAGCAGAGACACAAAAACCAGCCCAGGGCCAAATTTCGCTGCTGTTTTCCCCTCAGCTCTGACACCTTTCCCTGGAAAGCGTCACCTGTGTTTCTTTGGCAGGGTACTACGGAGAAGGTCTCAACGCCATCATCGTCTTTGCTGCCTGCTACCTCCCAGACAGCAACCTGGCTGATTATCACTACATCATGGAGAACCTCTTCCTGTGAGTGCCCAGAGAGCTCCGGGAGGGACAGGAGCACGAGGGAAACGCTACAACAGTTTCCCTGTGTTCATGGCACCGGGAATCCCAGCTGGGAATGGTCGGGATCCAAGCCCAGCAGTGCCAGTGTGCAGCTGCAGACGGGAGCGAGTGTCGCTGGTGGGACACTGGCCCCAGCTCCGAGCCCAACAAGCCCAACCATTCAAACATTCCGGTTAATTATGCCAGGGATGGACTCACATCCAGGCTGGAGTGTGGCTGGGACACTCCCCAGCTGGGAGGTGCTGCTGCCGGGCAGGGAATGGAGCTGGGGTGTCCATCAGAGCTGGTGATCCCTGAGGAACACCCCGGGAGACCAAACCTCTTCCGAGACCTGCAAAGAAAGGGGCTGGAGGTGGTTCAGGGTGACACACAAGCACTTAAGAAATCTAAAGGATGTTTTTTGAGTCTCATTTTGGTCCCTTTTGGTCGCCCCCCGCCAGGTACGTGATCAGCAGCCTGGAGCTGCTGGTGGCCGAGGACTACATGATTGTGTACCTGAACGGGGCCACGCCCCGCAGGAGGATGCCAGGCCTGGGCTGGCTGAAGAAATGCTACCAGATGATTGACAGAAGGTGAGAATGCTGGTGGTGGGGCCTCTTCATCCTTCCCAGGCCTTTTCCCATCCTAGAATTCAAAGGAAAATCAGATGCACAACTCCTGTTCTTCAACAGGAATGAGTCTGCCCCAATCCCATATTTCTTAGACTGAGCAGGTGCCAGAATGGTTTGGGTTGGGAGGGACCTCAACAATCCTCTCATTCCACCCCCCTGCCATGGGCAGGGACACCTTCCACTATCCCAGGTTGCTCCAAGCCCCGTCCGATCTGGCCTTGGAATATTTTGTCAGCAATTGGTTTATAAAGACATTTCCAGAGAGCCAAGCAGAGCAGCGCTCCCACAGCCTGCTGTGTCTGGATGAGCTTCCTGAGGGATTTTGTGTGGGCACACCAGAGGGTGGGCAGCACCAAAACACCTGCTAGAGCCCAGCACAGGACAGGGGAGTTTGGGAAATGTCCTTGGAATGTGACGCTCTGTCCCTTGACTTCTCCCCAGGCTGCGGAAGAACCTCAAGGCCCTGATCATCGTGCACCCCTCGTGGTTCATCCGGACCGTGCTGGCCATATCCAGACCCTTCATCAGGTGAGCAGAACAGCCCCAAACTCAGCGGGCTTTGGAGTGGAAGTTTGGAATCACAGAGTCCTGGAATATCCTGAGCTGGAAGGGATCCACAGGGATCATCCAGTCCAGCCCCAGGCCGTGCACAGACACCCCAACAATCCCACCCTGGGCATCCCTGGGAGTGGGGTCCAAACGCTCCTGGAGCTCTGGCAGGGTTGGGAATGTGCCCATTCCCTGGGGAGCCTGGGCAGTGCCCAGCACCCTCTGGGGGAAAAACCTTTCCCTGAGGTTTTCCCTTTTCCATCCCAAATCCTCTGGCACAGCTCCAGACGCTCCCTGGGGTTTAATCCCACAAATCAGATTTTAAGCTCACCCTTAACTGGGGGTGACCAAGGCAAAGCTGCCATTTGTGCTGCATCTCTCTGATGCTTCCAGTGACACCTCCAGAGGTGTTTTTAGGAGCCACAGGGGTGGCACTGCTTCTCTCTCTCTCTCTCTCTGCCAGTGTGAAGTTTATCAATAAGATCCAGTACGTCCACAGCCTGGAGGAACTGGAGCAACTCATCCCCATGGAGCACGTGCAGATCCCAGACTGCGTCCTCCAGTGAGTGTCAGCGGCACCCTGGGGCACAGGTGGCTCTGGGGAGGGGCAGCACGGACATCCTGCCAGGGGCTGAGTCAAAATCCATGCACTGGGAAGGCAGAGCCTGGGGCAAGCCTGGTTTTACCCAAGGAAGAGCCTCAGACTGCGGCAGCTTGGAGCTTCTGTCCCCCTCAGAGCAAACACTAAATGTGACTCAAAGCGAAGAGCAGCACTCAAAGAACGTTTCCTCTCTGTTGCAGATATGAAGAAGAGAGGATCAAGGCCAGAAAAGAAAGGTAAGATTAATTTGGGGAGGGATGGGATGGAGAGTGGCTCCTCTCCAAGGCCAACCCATCACCCCAGGAAGGCACTGGAGTCTCCCTCCTTCCCACTGGGGGATGGATTTCCAACGGGATTTGTGTTTACAGGGCAGAGGAGAAACAAGACATGACTGAGAGGGAAAGGTAACTCTTTCATTTATCCTTCCTTTGGACAGTCTTTGGGGATGAGAACAACCCCATGTCTTGGTAGCACCCCTGGGATCCAACAGGACATTCCCAGAGTGTTCTGGAGCTGGTAAAGGCTGGAACTGTAGGATAGGAAAATTCTGGAGGGGTTTGGAAAACAAAATCCTTCACCAGCATAATCTGGCCTGGTTTTGGCCCTGATCAGAGTGATACAGCCTCTCCTCTTACTCTGTCTGACTCTGAGGGGCACCAGGGAAAGATCCACTGGCTGAGGCTGGATTGTTCCAAGAAATAAACAGGAGCTCAGGGCAGGAGGGGGGATTGGTTTGTGGTGGAGATTCCCTTATTTTGTGCCGCTTCTCTTCTCAGCAGGCCCATGCCCCCAGCAGAGGATCAGGAAACCAGGTTTGAGTTCTTTGTGTGTCTGTGACAGATTCCATGGCATTCGTGATCCATGAACAGGAAAGCCAAGCCTGGGTTAGGCCCAGGATCCCCCAGCCCGGTGTCACCCAGCAGGCATTGTCCCCTCAGCCCATGAAAGCCATGACTGGCACTGTCTGTGTCCCCAGCACACTTCTGTGAACGATTTCACCCAAATTCACTCATCTTTTTGTTGATCTAGTGGCAATAATGGCATTTTTTACCTCAGTTGGCTTCCTGAAAATCACTGCTGTGTCTCTGTTCCTGCCCAGCATGTCCTGAGTGGAAGCAGCACGGATGACCGGAGTAGGAGAACGAGCAGCCTGGCAGTCACCCACCTCAACGACCTTTGGGTACAAGACCTTGCCACCACCTTATTCCAAGTCCTGCAAATCCCGGAGCCTGCCTCCTCTGTCTCCAAGATGCAAAATCCTTCAACCTTTTGGGAAACATTTTCCTTTTAAAAAAAAAGAATGATGAGCAAAGAAACAAAAAAGCCCCACGAAACGAAGCAAGAGCGGCACTTTTCTGGACAGGTTCTGGCGTGTTTCGGGAATGGTCTGTGGAGAGCATTGGCACAGCGCAAATACTCACTGTGTATCCTCGTAGTAAGTCAAGAGCATCCTCCAGTCCATGAATCCCCAGCCCAGACAGAGAATTTATTTTTGGTTTAAATTATAAACCCTTCACTCGCTGCTGGCCAGCGTGGAGCCCTTTTACTTTGAGCTGCTCCCCCAGGTTCCTCCAGGACATCTCAGAAGCTGCCACCCCAGGGAGTAACGACTACAGGCAACGGAAAGAGCCTTTCCCTCCTTTTTACAGCCAGTGTGTGTTTCTTCCTGGAGGTACCAAGTGCCCACGGCCTCGGCACCGCTGCAGCCACGGCCGCCTCGCTTCCGTCGTCGCCGGCTCCTCGTTAACTCGTTCCCGTGAGGAAATCCCGTGGTTTGTTCCTGATTTGTCCCATCCCGGTGCGTGAGGCACTCTGAAGGAGTCCCACATGGAATGGCAGCCTCCACAGAACCTTCTCCTCCACGCACACACACCAAAGGGGCTGGGTTTAGAAGGAGCCTTACGGACAGGGAAGTTTTCCACGTCTTGTCTTCGTCTCGATGTCACGACACTGGACAATCACTCACTGCTGGTACCTCCTACGAGCTGCTAAAGTGTTGGAAGTTTCCCTCACGAGGGCCTCATCCATCAGCATTCCTGCCTGGAGTATCCCCGTGGAGGCTGCAGGGCTGGGTTCTGGAGCTGAGAGATGCAGGTGTGACACTGACTCCTGGAATTCGGATTTCGGACTCGTGAGGATTCTGTGAGCAAAGGAGGGGAAGAAAGAAATCCAGGAACAACTGTCTGGCCAAAATTCTTTGGAAAATCCTGATTTCACCAGAGCCAGCTTGCAAGGCCTCAGGGTGCCCAGAGAAGCTGTGGCTGCCCCTGGCAGTGCCCAAGGCCAGGTTGGACATTGGGGCTTGGAGCAGCCTGGGACAGTGGGAGGTGTCCCTGCCATGGCAGGGGGTGGCACTGGGTGGGATTTAAGGTCCTTCCAAACCATTCCAGGATTCCATAACCAGGTAAAGCCCCTCACAGACACCTGCAGATGAAGAATTCCCTGCCTATGTCACCCCTTCAAGGAGAATTCCGGCAAAGCAGGATTTTTCCTGAAGGTGGGGATGGCTCCTCTGGACACACAAAGCTGCTTTTTCCTTCCTTTCAGTGAATAAAACCACTCTGGAGGAGATCCTTCTTTCCCCAGATGCTCCAAGGAAGCACCAAATGTACTTTTTAACCTTCATCCTCATTTGAGGCGTTCTCTTCACACACTGCAGCCATGGATGGATTTCCTGCCCGCACCTTTGCATGGAAAGCAGAGCACTGCACCCACAGCACCAACCCAGAGGTGGAAGATGGAAAAAAATTCCACTTTTCACCTCACTGGCACGTCAAAAACAAAGCACCAAACAAGCTCATCATAAACCAGTTATTGGCAAAATATTCCAAGGCCAGGTTGGACGAGGCTTGGAGCAGCCTGGGACAGCAGAAGGTCCCTGCCCATGGCAGGGGTGGCACTGGATGGGATTTAAGGTCCTTCCAACCCAATCCTGGGATTCTACAAGGAATTCTGTGCTGCAGGGGAAGAGCAGCCCCTCCAGGTGTTTCTGGAGATCAGATTTGTTCCAGGTGACGCCTCCCCGCCACCCTGAGCTCCCAGCTTTGTGTCTGGAGACAGAAGCAGCAGCCAGGAATTCCCAAATTTCCAGTGCAGAGCTGGGGATCCTTCACACTCGGGCTGCCAGAGGGACTGAGCAGCCCGCAGAGGCGAAGGAAGGACTTTGCTGATTAAATCGATTTTAGTTCTGCCTATAAACAATCACAAAGCTCCTCGTGGTCCCACAGTCTGTGAATTCCCTGAGAATACTGAAAGTAGATTTTCCTTTTTTTTCCTTTGGAGATTGTTTTTTATGGATTTAGAGAAAAATCATCAGCTTTCCACTGAGAACGTGACCCAAGCTGGGCACTGCAAAGGAATTTGCAATTCTATAACGAATAAAGTGGATAAAACATGGGATGATGGGTCAAAAATCCAACTCCAGAAAGCTTTTGTGCATCAGAAAACATTCACAACCTCATAGAAAATACTGCTGTCATGGAAAACACGGATGTGGGGGATAAGGAATCCCAATCACCTTTCTCGTGGGGGCTCTGGGCCCTCAGCAGTCTCCACACCAGAATGTGCTTTTTGGTTGTTTCAGAACAGAAACACTCTGTCTGCATTTCCAGAAAAAAAAAAAAAAAAGAATGAGCAGATCTGACAATGAAACTTCACATTTTTCCAAGTAATTCCTTCAGAGCAAGGGAATTTCAGCTGGGAAAAGGACAGATCCCCAAGTTCCCTTCACGAGAAGAAGGCGGGCAATTGTTTCCACACAAAAGTAAATTTTTAACTTCTTGGAACCAATTATTATTATTATTTTTTTGTTTGTTTCAAAAAGTGCACTTTCTGATGGAGCACTCCAAGTGGTGTGCATGAGATTTTAATTTTTCACAGAGTTTTATGAGTGTATAAAGTTTATGTTCCTGGATGGATGGATGGATGGATGGATGCCTGGATGGATGGATGGATGGATGCCTGGATAATGTTTTTATGTCTTTTCAACGCAGAGAAGAACCTGCAGCCCCATCGAGGAGAAATGATAAGTGTCAAAAGTGCATTTTATAGCAGCAAAGAAAAAAAAAATTCATTCTCATTAACTTATTTCAACCAGTGCTTTTAGGCGTTGATTGCAAAACAAAAAGCTACAAATTCTTGGACAGAAACACCAAAAAATGTCCCAAAGGTGGAGTGACAAATCTCAGTTGGATGGGGAGAAACCTGCACTGTTGCTGGTAAAAGTGCATTTACAGTAGAACTCTGACCAGTATATATAAATATATAAATATGTCGAAAGAATAGAATGAAATAAACTTCATCCCTTTAGCAATACTGCTGCACTGCTCCGTGTCCCCAACGTGCACCAGGCCCTGGTCCTGCCTGGGAAAACCATCCCTGGAGGGTCAAGGTTTTGGTTTATGAATTCTCTGTATTGCACTGAGCAGTTTCTGCTCTGGTTTGACCTTTCCTGGGATTTTTTCTTCCCGGTGAATCCCTGGGAAGTCACATTTTAGCTGCGGAAAAAGTTCTTTTACTCCCATCTTCAGAGAAATCCTGGTGGTTTTACTCATTGTGTGTTTAATGGCCGGACTTCAATTCACATCAGCCTGGAAAATCCAATCTCTTCCTGTACTGTTGATTCCAGAGTAGGAATTTCCTTCCCCTCTCTTTGAGGATTTATCCCAGGCCCTCCTCAGCTCCAGACAGCCCCAACTTTTCTGGTTTTTCCACACAGAATCACCCAGATTTGGGACTGTCCAGTAATTTTTATTCTGACTCACAAGGAAGGCACAGGAACCAAACCTGGGATGCTGCTGTAGATTCCAGTGGAATAATTAATCCCATTTTTTTCTGTACAGTGCTGTGTCAATGTGAGTGGGTATCTAGAGCTTCCCTCGTGGCAATTTTTCCATCTCTTTTTTTCCCACAGACGTGCAGAAAAGGTTTTAACGGCGACAAATCCTCTATTTGAGAGGTCTGGGGATTCAAACACCCAGGAGTCAGGGACGGGCTGGTGGCAGTGAGCTGGGACTGGCCTGGCAGCAGCTGAAAGGGACAAGAACTGGCTCTAAACACAAAAAGCACATTTTTCTCTTTTGTATTTCCTTCCTTCCTGGCAGCCAGAAGCGCAGCACGTCTTGGTCAAGCGGAGTTGAGGACTCACCATGACAATAAACCCCAACCCCAGGGTTTGGTTATTTTTTTTTCCTTTCACCCCCACCCCAGCTGTACAAACGTGTGAAATGTCATTTCCTGACGTGGTTGTAATTAGGTGGTTTGTGCTAGCGGACTGTTCATCTGTATCCAGAGTTTTGCTTTGTATTATTCCATAAAATCTGTGGATATTCAATTAAAATGAGACTAATCCTTCAGCCAACCCGCATCCCCTTCCTTCTGTCAGTAGATTTTGTTTCGGCTTTGGCTCCATGTGGAAAATATGAGGACAATTTTTGTTTGGATGTTGTTGCCTTGAAGGAAGGCATTCGAGGGCCTCCCTGGAAATTCTGACACTGCAAAATTCACATCTCCAAGTGGTTTTACGAAATTAACTCCTGTTCTGGAGGATTCTTTCCCAGTTTCCCTCAGCTTTAGGAAAGAGCCATGGAAAAAATCCTATCCTTGGGTTTCTATCAAGCTGTACAGAACCCTGCTTGTCTCAAGTTGTTTAATCTCATGGTTTTTTAACATATATTTTGATTATCCAATTAATAACCTGATTGGGAATTGAAAAAAACCCAAACCAAAACCACTTAAACAGAAACAAAACCCCAAGCCCTAATAAACCGTTTAAAATTTTTAATATTAATAATATTTAATATTATTTTTAATATTAAAAATAACAAGTATTTACAGGAAAATGCCTGAGATGTCTAATTTGAGTGGGTTTAGATAAGTCATTAACATAATTAACGAGTTGGAAATATGAAGATATACAAGCCTAATCCTCTAACAAGCACTGATGTATTCATGCTGTGAATTCTTTCAGGAAATCCATATTAATTTAAACTAATTTTCAATTAGGGCTACACCTGTGCTCTCTGTCTGTATGAAGCAGATTTTTTTGTTCCGATTTTATTTTGTCCCAAAAAAACCAAATCCTACCAGGATCAATAACTTTTTTTTTCTGCTCGTCCTCCACTTTTTTGTTTAATTTCTATATAAAAGTTTGTAGGGGTTGCAATTTTGTAGCTCAAATATTCAATTTACGGGGTCAACAACCACGTGGGAGCTTTGGGGTGACCAAATTTTGGCTTTCCAGTGCCTGAAGGGGCTCTGGGAGAGCCGGAGAGGGACTTGGGCCAAGGGCTGGAGGGACGAACACGGGGAATGGCTTCCCAGAGGGCAGGGTCGGGTGGGATATTGGGAAGGAATTCTTCCCTGTGTGGAATATTTTTTTAAACTAAAGCCTGGGTTTGCCTCCAGAACAGAAAAAGCCTTTCCCAGCTGGATCTGAGTCGTGCAGCCTGAGCGAAAAGGCAGCACTGCCACCTCCCCGGTGCTGGAATCTCCTGTGTCGCACGAGCTGTGAGCTGAGCTGCCACCGAGTGGGAATCTCTCCTCCCACAGGCTGTTCTTCCCTGACAGTGACTGCGGCTCCTGAATGGAGAAAGCTCCAGGGAAAGCTAATTCCAGCGCAGAATATTCCGAGGGGTTTCCCATCCTGGCTGATCTCGGTGCCTCACAGACACAAATCGAGATTCCCAGATTAAGACGAGGATTTCTCCCGAGCGATCAACCCCCACATGAGGGGTGAGGTTCATCCTGCCTTGTTTTATCCACCTGGAAAGGGATAAATCAGTTTAGTTTCCCTCTGGATGGAGGAGTCGATTTTAGAGATGATTTCACCTGCCTGGGGCTGAGTCACTCTGTGGTGAGGCCTCTTGTCTGCACTGAAGGGGGATAAATCAGTAAATACCCAGTTCTACACCACTCACATCTTTCAGGATTCATTTAATGAATCACAGCCAAGGGGAGGAAAACAAAGTGATGATGTGAGTGGGAAAGAGGGAAAGGGCTGGAACATTCATTCCTTTTCCAGCACACACTTGGATCCCTGACCTCGGCACCTTGGGTTCAGTTCTGGGGATGTTGGAGGCTTTCTCTTGCCTCCACCTTTTGTTTAAGAATCCACCACGATCCAAAGCTCCCCAACAACCCCACCCTGTCCCAGAGTGGGATCCAAATGCTCCTGGAGCTCTGGCGGGGTTGGGAATGTGCCCATTCATTCCCTGAGGAGCCTGGGCAGTGCCCAGCACCCTCTGGGGGAAGAACCTTTCCCTGATCTCCATCCCAAATCCCCTGGCACAGCTCCAGCCGCTCCCTGGGCCCTGTCCCATCTCGGTGAGGTCCTTCCTTCCCTCCAGGACAGTTTTCCAGGCCAGTCCCACTTCCCAAAGCAGTGCTACACCGGTTATTTTTCCTCATCTGTCTCTTCCTTGAGGGCACAGCTGCTCCTCAACCCTGCCTTGTCCAAGCTCTCCATGTGACCTCTCCCACGGGACCTTGTCACCAGCGGCAGCCGTGGCAGGGAATGTCACCCTGACGGTGGCAGGTCCTGGCTGGGAGCCACCAGGATGAGGTGCCAGCCAGTTAAACCTCACACTAACTAACTTTGCTATTCCACTGCCCTCATTTTGCTCACTCTGAGCTGCTGCAGTTACTGAGGTTCACAGCAAATTCTGCTCTCCTGACGCTTCTGTTCCCCTGCTCTCCTTCAAACAGGGAGGCTTTGGGAAGCTCCACAGCCTTGGAGAAGGACTCTGAGCCACCCAACTCCCCCTGAATTCTGGAAAGAATAAATAACCCCAAATTTCAACATTCCCAAGTGAAAATGACTCCCATTCCTTGCCTCTGACGTCCCCTCCAGGCAGGAGGAACCTTGGCATAACCTTGCTCATCCCATAAACAATGTCTTATGATTAATGAAGGATCAAAATTCTGAATTAAAGCTGCAGAAGAAATGAGTCATATTCTGCAGCAGAAAGGTCACCGGGCACCCAGCACCTAAACAATCCCAGGGGAACAATGCCCCGGTGGCTCCATGAATATTAAACTGCCTCCTGCTAAATTTAGCTAAGTTTGAACAAAGAATATTAATATGAACTTTTAGTAAACATTAGTATTCTAAAAATAACGTTTAGAGAGGGAACATTGCTTGTCTTTGATTCAGGCTCGCTGGTGAATGGCATTTGTATGAGTAAAGTGTCAGGCAGATAACATATCTCTGGCATAAACAAGCCCCAAAAAAAGGAAGTTTCAGATGACCAACACGTAGCTCACCCAGAAACGGGGCTAAAAAAAGCCTTTCTGAACATTTGGCATTTGCATAACTCATATTTTTATGGGTTGAGTGAAGTTTGCTGGAGCTGGGAAGTGTTTAAGTGTCACCACTGCTGTCAGTTGTTGTTGGGCCGAGGTGGGTTTTGCTGGGAAGGAAGGAGACAGCTGGAATGTGATCTCCAAATACAGGCAGGCACTTGCCACATCCAAAGGAACAGCAGCTCGGAGGCCAGGCAGGAATGTGGGAATTTGAGCTATGTGGGTGAATTCCAGCTCCCAGGATGGCTGGTGCATGAGCAGGAATAGGGGAGAGAGAAAAACCACTCCAGGGAGCCTAAAAATGAACCGGGGAAAAGGCCAGAGGAGAACTGAGGGGCTGGAGAAAAAGGTTTAAAAATGAGATTTTATACTGAGGAAAAGGAGCTTTTGCACTGAGGAGAAATGAGCTTTTCCACTGACAGGAATAGGGTTTGCAGCTGTGAGCTTAAAAAAAAGCCCAACAGCAACAACAAACGGGCCCCGTGTCCTTCAACCCTCCCGTTTCCAGAAGAAACAGAAGTGTTGACATTCCTTATGGAGATAGTGGGACACTGCTCCGGGTTCCCTGATCCCAAACAACCCAGCCAACCCCTGCTGCTCCCACCACAATTATTGTCTGCTTTCAATACTAAAAATCCACCGTTTCTTTTGATACAGCTTAAGCCACATCCTCATTTTCCCAAGGGTGGAAACCCCACCTGTATTCCTGAGCCACGTCCCTGCAGGCAAATCCAACTGGGCAGAATACAAATTTCCCTCACTGGGATGGCATGTTCCAAAAATATTTGGATTAGCAGGTCTGCAGTGCAAAGAGAACTGGAGCAGAGGTGGCTGGGGTCGGCGTCCCCTCGTAACTCTGACACAGCTTTGGAGCCTCCTGGTTTCTTTTTCCCTTCACGTAAGGTCAAATGTGGTAAAATAATCCCTGGAGTTGGATTTCTTAACCCAGACAACTTCCTAGTTCAGGGATGGGAGAGAAAAGCAATAAAAGGCATTAAAAAAAATTGAGTAGGAGTTAATTTGAGGCCAATTTATCAATTTTTTTTTACCTTAATCAGCTGAGGGGGTGATGTGGGGACTCCCCTCTGCAAATGCCAGGCAGGGGCTGGGAATCCAGCTTCCCTGAGTTTGCTCAGACTCAGGAATCCAAGCTCCAGATTCCTCTGGAATTATCATTTTACCCTGGCATTGATGGTGAAAGTGTAACTGCAAGTGGTGCCTCCAGGAACAGCCAAATGGTCTTTTCATATTCACCCTAAATAATAATGACAGTGGGAACACTGGAACTAAGACTGGAAGAGCTCATTTGCTGTATTCCCATCCATAATTTCACCGGCTTCTACCTTAAACCCAATTTCTTTTCCTGCCTTCAACATCTTCCCTGCAAGACCTCCAGAATCCTGACCTCTGACAGTTAAAAATTTTCCTAATTTGCAGTTCATGTTTATTCACAAGCAGCTCGTTTTACCAAAGCCCTGGCAGTTGAGGAGCAGAAAACAGCTTTGCAGAGAAAAATAACATTTGTTTTTGTTTTTTTAGCTCAACGGACACAGCTGGGGTGAGACAAAGGCGGTTTGAGGCCACAAACCCCTTCTTCAGGCCTGAAACAGAAAAAAAACCAAGTTAAACACATCTCAGGAGTGGGTCTGAATAAAAGTTAATGATGTCAAACAGAATTTGAGGAAAATTATCCAGAAAACAGTGGGGATATGAATAAGGAGTGGGATGATGCCATGGGATAAAATGGGGCGAAGGAGATGCCAGATCCCAAACGGTCTGGAGGATCCTATATTGGACTACTTAGGAAATATCTGAACAAACAAATAAATAAATAAATACTCCTTCAGAAACTTCCCTTGGAATCCTGGATATTTGGATCCTACACTGTGAAAGCTGCAGACCTCAAGGCAAAACGTCAAACAGGACCCCAAATACCCAAATATTGGTGTTACTGAGTTTTTTACCATCACTTTACAACCCACTGTAGGACAAGGAGCCTTTAATGCTTTTAACAGTGACCTTTTAATCCTGCCACGGGGTGGTTCTAGAAAAAGGAAGAACAAGGCAGGCAGTGGTTTGGGTGATTTAAGCTCTGTTTCGACAAGATATTATTTAAAAATGCGTATTACAGACTTCAAAAAATATTGTTGAAAAGCCTGGTATCAGTCAGAGAACCCCAATTAAGAAACATCTGGAATAATTCAAATTAAAGCACAGGTTCCACAAGGTGTAGAGAGAACTTACCTTAAAAAGCCTTGTTTTATAGGAGTTAACTGGGGAAGAGGAGGCTCTCTGGAGAGAGAACAGGTTAGGAATTTGTGTCTATTCACAAAAATAAACTGTTCAAACAATTCCTTGGAAAGAGCCAAAGGGAGACATTCCGGGAAGATTCACTCCACATTCCCTTCTCTGAAAATCTCGACTGAAAGAAGAAAAAAAAAAAAAAGACAAAATTAAATTTAATTCCCCCCACACACCTTTTTTTTTTATTTTATTTTTTCCACCTAGCAGAAGTTTAGAGCAAAATTCCTTCCCGTGACACTCCTGGATGAGTTTCAAATAATCAGATGGGAACTGGGGAATAAAGGAGGGGAGACAGCAAGGAAAAAAACCCCGACTTAATTATATCCCGCACACCTCTGCGGCTTCCCAGGCTCCCGAGGGGATGCTGGAAGGGGGTGACATTTCCACCTACCCCATGACTAATTTAGGCAAAGGCAGAGCTGGCCAAAAAGTTATTTTTGGCCACGACAGCGACGGCAGCGCACGGGGCCAGCGAGGGAGAGGGACAGGTGCAGGGCCAGAGTGTGACATGGGGGTGGGCTGAGCCCCCAAAACGGGACACGGGGCTGGGATGAACCCCCAAAATGTGACACCAGAGGGTTGAAGCCCCCCAAAATGTGACATTGGGGTGATGGAGCCCCCTTAAAATGTGACATCGAAGGGTGGGATGAAACTCCCTGAAAATGTGACCCTGTAGGGATAAAATTGCCCCCAAAATGCGACATTGGAGGGTTGAAAGCCCCCAAAATGTGAATTGGAGGGTTGCCTGAACCCCCCCCAATTGTGGTATCTGAGGATCGGCTGAAACCCTCCTAAACTGTGACAGTGGGGGGTTGAAACCCTGCCAAAAGTGTGACATTGGAGGGGTGGAACCCCAAAAATGTGACACTGAAGGGCGGGCTGAAACCCCCCTAAACTGTGACAGTGGGGGGTTGAAACCTCTCCGAAAATGTGACATCGGAGGGTTGGAACCCCACAAAACGTGACTTGAAGCTTTGGAACCCCACAAAATACAACACTGGGGGGTGGGCTGAACTCCCCCAAAATGTGACACTGGGGGGCTGAATCCCCCCGAAATGTGACACTGGAGGGTAGAACCCCCCCAAAATGTGACACTGGGGGGCTGAATCCCCCAAAATGTGACACTGGAGGGTAGAACCCCCAAAATGTGACACTGGGGGGCTGAATCCCCCAAAATGTGACATTGGGGGGCTGAATCTCCCAAAATGTGACACTGGAGGGTTGAACCCCCCCAAAATGTGACACTGGGGGGCTGAACTCCCCCAAAACGCGACACTGGAGGGTTGAACCCCCCTAAAATGTGACATTGGGGGGCTGAATCCCCCCGAAATGTGACATTGGAGGGTTGAACCCCCCCAAAATGTGACATTGGAGGGTTGAACTCCCCAAAATGTGACACTGCGGGGTTGAACCCCCCCGAAATGTAAAACTGTGGGTTTAAACCCCCCTAAAATGTGACATTGGGGGTTGAACTCCTCAAAATGTGACACTGGGGGGGTTGAACCCCCCTAAAATGTGACACTGGGGGGGTTGAACCCCCCCAGGAGGTGCCCTCGGAGGCTTGGCTGAATCCCTCCAAAAATGTGACATTGAGGGTTGGCTGGACCTGCCCAAAACGTGACATCGCGGCTCATGATGGTCACAGGGCTCCTGCCCAGCGCCGGGGCGGGGACACGGCCCTATAAATCCGCCCCAAATGCGCCTTTTCCCTCAATGAAAGGGTCAGGGAGGTAAAGCGGCGTCTGACGGAAGAGGGAACGGGGGCAGCGGAGTTTTTGTTCCGCTGCAAGTTCTTTCAGCCTTCCCAAATTGGTTTTTTTTTTTTTTTTTCTTCCCCCCCCCCTCGCCACATTCCGGCTCAAGCAAAATGAAATATATTATAGGCATCGGAGGGTAAGTGCCTGCTAAAATTGGGGATATTTCGTGTTTTTTCTGTTTAATTTTTGTGTGGAAGGTGGTTTGAGACTTGGGGATTATTTATCTGGCTATAAAATAATGTTGGGGATACAGGATTTGAGAGATGATGCAACTTGCTGAGTCTTAGTTCGTGGTGCTTAAATACAGAGAGCTCTGCAGGGTGACATACAGTTTTATATATCCCTTAATGTATTTTTTACTTTATACTTTTCGATGTACTTTTATTTTTTATATCCTTTTATATTTTTTTATAACATTAAAAGGATGGATGCTGCTTCAGCAGAGTTTTGCAGGGCAGCACATCCTTTCATACAGACTTTTATATATATTTTAGATACACTCTATATATTTTTATATGTTTATATATATATACAAATTTATACTTACACACACCTTTATATATTTTTAGAGATACTTTTACTCATAGTTTTATATATCCTTTTATAGGGTTAACAGGAGGGATGCTGAGATGGCAAAAACACCCTCTCAAGTAAATTTAGAGGCCAGAGAGACCAAAAAAAAATATTTTAAAGGCTTCTCTGAAGGACAAAGAGAGGGAAAAAACCCGTTTATAATAAAATAGGGTAGTAGTGTATAAAGGGCATTGATTTTCTTTTTAAAAAGCAGGATTCAAGGAACCTGAGTGTGTTTGTGCTGGGACGGGGCGAGAGTGCGGCAGGACGGTTCGGGAAATGGAACAGGGAAGGGAATATGGTTTATTATAATAATAATAATATGCCACTGTGGGATCTGTACAGCTTTGGGATGAAAAAAATGAGGAATAAGCCAGGGCACAGGAAGGTTATTCAGGGTTTTTACATTAAACGGGTTCCGGGGGTATGAGGGAGTGAAGGCAGCTCGGCGGCTCCATCTTGAGCAGCGTGTCCGGCGGGGCCGCGGCTGTGAGGGGGCGGCCATGGCGGCCCCGCGCTCCCCTCAGAGCCCGCGGCTGTGAGAGGGCTGCCATGGCGGCCCCGCACTCCCCTCAGGGCCCGCGGCTGTGAGGGGGCTGCCATGGCGGCCCCACGCTCCCCTCAGAGCCCGCGGCTGTGAGGGGGCTGCCATGGCGGCCCCACGCTCCCCTCAGAGCCCGCGGCTGTGAGAGGGCTGCCATGGCGGCCCCGCACTCCCCTCAGAGCCCGCGGCTGTGAGAGGGCTGCCATGGCGGCCCCGCGCTCCCCTCAGAGCCCGCGGCTGTGAGGGGGCGGCCATGGCGGCCCCGCGCTCCCCTCAGAGCCCGCGGCTGTGAGGGGGCTGCCATGGCGGCCCCGCGCTCCCCTCAGCTCCCGCGGCTGTGAGGGGGCGGCCATGGCGGCCCCGCGCTCCCCTCAGAGCCCGCGGCTGTGAGGGGGCGGCCATGGCGGCCCCGCGCTCCCCTCAGCTCCCGCGGCTGTGAGGGGGCGGCCATGGCGGCCCCGCGCTCCCCTCAGCTCCCGCGGCTGTGAGGGGGCGGCCATGGCGGCCCCGCGCTCCCCTCAGCGCCGCCGTTGCGCGCGCGCGGGAACCGGCGCTGCCGTTATACGCGGGCGAGCGGGAGCGCAGCGCTGGAAGGGGCGGGGGGGGCGCTGACAGCCAATCGGCAGCCGGGGAAAGGGCGGGGGGGGCAGTCGCAGCCAATCGGCGGCCGGCGCCGGTGGGGCGGGAAATTCAAACGGGGGGGGGGCGGGCCGGGCGCGGGTCCCCTCAGGGACCCCTCAGGGGCTCCGCTCCCCTCAGGAGCTCCCGCCCCCGGTCGGGGTTCGGATTCCTCAGGGCTCGGCTCCTTCAGCGGTGCTGTCTCACCGCGGGTCCCAGCGGTTCCCAGACCTGATTCTAATGTGGTTCTTCCACCTCTGTCTCGCCCCGCTCCGTGCAGGGTCACCAATGGTGGTAAAACCACCTTGACCAACAGGCTCATCAAGGCGCTCCCCAACTGCTGCGTCGTCCATCAGGACGATTTCTTCAAGGTAAGTTGAGTCCCCTCTTCCTTGCAGTGTTAATTGTACATTCAAGGCAAGTCAGTTTTGACAGCTTAGGAGCCACAAGCTTTCTGATTTTGTGGGGGTTTTGATATATATATTTAATTTTTAAATGACTGGACAGGTGGGAAGATCCTGACCTTTGCAAATGCCACAGGAGCTTGGCACGACCCAGCTCAGAGCAGTCACAGCAAAACCACCTTTGAGTGTTAACAACACATTTAAATCTAGTACTGATTTCAGTCAGTATTTACTGTGCTCTACATTAATTATTTTCTCCATGCTGGGATTTTCCTTCTTCTTTTACTAAAGTAAGAATGTGACTTCTAAATGATACTTCAGGATTGAAACACCTCTGTGCTGGTTTAAATACAGAAAGGGGGTTTTACTGGAGAGCTTTGATAGATCTGCATCAGAACCCAATTAAGTATTGTAGAGATGAATGCCTGGGAGTGCAGAATGTTACTAAACCCTGCACCATTTCATGGCAATGATGATATCTGAGCACCCCACCACAGGTGGAAGTCCAAGAGATGCAGGAATGGATTTGGAGCAGTTGTGGGTCATCCCCAAAACATGAAGTGCTCCAGCACCTGCATCGTGTGCTCAGTGTGTCCTGCACAGATTTGATCAGATAGGAGCCCTTGGGGGAAGAATTCTGTTTGATTTTCCATAAAAATCTGTAGCTTCGTGTGACTGCCAGCACAGTGAAAGCTGTAACTGAGCGACCACAGTGCTGCTATGTCCAACTTTATTTTTATTCGAGGAGTTAAAATACCTGTTCTTGAGAAATGTAGATATTCAACCCATGTTTGCACTTAAAATTCTTATATATTGATTTACAAACAATGCCCTGTAGTATTTTGCCAACTAACAACGTACCGAGTGATTAATGTAAAGGTCGTTATCCAAAGTGGTTTGAGTGAGCCAAGGGAACTTTCCAGAGCTCTTGGGGTTGGGGAAAGCTGGGAATGTCGGTGTTCTTGCAGCCCGAGGTGGGGCTGTGGCTGTCAGTGCCCAGGGGTGGTTGGTGTTGCAGTAGTGGCCAGGTGCTGATGGCATCGTAGGGAACTGATCCCGCTGAGGTTGCAGCAATGTTTTATTGCTCACTATATTTCAGCCACAAGATCAAATAGAAGTCGGGGAAGACGGCTTTAAACAATGGGATGGTAAGAGCAGTGTTCCCTATAGGATGCAGTAATGTATATTCTTTTCCTAAGTATTTCTTTTTCATTATTAAAAGCTTTAACAGTAAATTTCCATAATTGTAACTTTACTGAGTTCATTCTATTTCATACTTTCGAGCCCGTGGTGTTTGATGGTGTTTGATGGTGTCCCTTTTTCCCACCCACCCCCTTTCTCCCGACTAGTGTTGGATTCCTTGGATATGGAGGCAATGGTGAGCACAGTGCGGGCCTGGATTGAGAACCCAGTGAAGTTTGCCCGTTCGCACGGGGTGAATGTCACACCTGGCTCTAAAGAGCCAACCTCCCAAGATATCCATATATTGGTCATTGAAGGCTTCCTGCTTTATAATTACAAGTAAGGTTTGGAGAACTCTTTGTGGTTTGCCAGGGAAGATCCTCAAATCCCTCGTGCCAGAGCTAAAAACACCTTTTTACTAATTTCCCTTTCCTGCCTTGTTCTGAATTCTCACCCCGGAGGGTTTTCTGCTGTAAAATGTAGAATTAACCCCTGAATGCTGGTAGAAGTGAGGTGAATGTAAGGTTCTTATTTAGGGCACAGCCCTGAAGTCCAGGGGAGTTTTAGAGCAGGATTTGAGTTGGCAGAGGGGTGCAGCTTCCCCTCATCCCCCCACCTTGGTGAGAACAAGGAGATAATCCATTCACTGCCTGGAATCTCTGGGAATTAAGGAACAGTTCTCTCCTGTGCTTGTTTAACACTGACTACATTGAGCTTAGTAAGAGGAGCAAGCTGTGGCAGAGAGAACTCCCTGGATTTTTGGGGAAGAACATGGAATCCCAGAACGGTTTGGAAGGGACCTTAAAGCCCATCCAGTTCCAAGCCCCTGCCATGTTCAGGGACACTTTCCACGATCCCAGAATGCTCCAAGCCCTGTCCAGCCTGGCCTTGGACACTTCCATGTACATGAGCCGAGCAGTTGCCCTGTCCCAGATTTTGCTGCAAACTGAGTTTGGGACGATCTAGGAAGAGCTAGGGTTCCCAGTCCAGTGCCTGATCCTCCACAGGATCCCCTCTGATCCCCCTCAGGACCAGTGGCAGGTGTTGGGGTGGGAAAAGCCCCTGTTGTGCCACCCTGATCTTCAGAAAAGAGGCTTTCCGTGGTTTGGAGTTAACAAAACTGTGAGGGAAGCACTTTACCCTTGGGTTGTCTTCAACAGACACAAATCCCGTAGAGGCAGAGATTCTTGTGGTGTCTGGGGTGATTTAATGGTTTTTCCTGTCATTAAAAGTGAGATAAACACGTTCTGTCCTTGTCCCCTGCCCAGACCTCTGATAGAGCTGTTCGACATCCGCTACTACCTGGCAGTGCCGTACGACGAGTGCAAGAGGAGGAGGAGGTGAGAACACTCCTGGATGTGCTCTGCTCCTTTACGTTGCTCTTAGTCATGGAATCATGGAGTGGTTGGGGTTGGAAGGACCTTAAAGGTCATCTCATTCCACCCCCTGCCATGAGCAGGGACACCTTCCACTATCCCAGGTTGCTCCAGCCTGCCCTCAGACACTTGGAGGGATGGAGAGTTCACAGTTCCTGGGATGTGTTGGTGTCATGAACTGGATTAGAGTGGGAAATTTGGATAGAAGTGGAGAAAGAGAGAGAGTTTGATGTGGTGAACTTGGAATTACAGAGTTGTTGGGGTTGGAGAAAACCTCTGAGATTGAGTCCAACCATCAGTCCTGACCATGTCCCCAAGTGCCACATTCAAACACAGGGATGGGGACTCCACCACTGCCCTGGGCAGCCTGTGCCAATCCTTTACAATCCTTTCCATGAAAATTTCTTTTCCTAATATCCAACCTAAACCTCAGGCACTCCTGACATTCCTCTTCCATGCTGTTATTCCCAGTACACGGAACTACACCGTTCCTGACCCCCCGGGCCTCTTCGATGGACACGTCTGGCCCATGTACCTAAAACACAGGAAGGAGATGGAGGACTGTGGTGTGGATGTGGGTAAGTCTTCCCCAAACAAATCCTTCAGCCTTGGAGTTGGAATTTAAGGAATTGGGTGATTTAATTCGAGGAAACTTTCACTGTGATGATGCAGGGTGCTATTTTTGCTCCCAAGTTGTAATCCTGGCCTGCTCTGGATAAATACAGGCAGTTTTAGAGCTAAGAACTTATGGCCTTTGCTTTGTACTCTTTAGGACTTAGAGGGGATAAAAATATTCAAAAGAAGGAATTTGTAATGGAATAAGGATTTCACAGGCCACTGTGTTTTCAGGATAGTTCTGTTTTTCCAACAGAAAAACCAGCTGTCATTTGGGTCAATAAAATATGAAATACTTTAAAACTAATCTCCCAAAATCTTGGTTTGATGGAAAGCCCCAGCCTGACTCCCCCTTTTTTCTCCCAGTTTATTTAGACGGCCTGAAGTCGAGGGATGAACTCTACAACCAAGTCTTTGAAGACATTCACAACAAGCTCCTAAATTGCTCATAGGTAACTAAAATCCAGAGGGCTGGAACAGGAGGGACTGTGCTGGGAACAGCTTGGGTCTCACCCTTTTTCCCTTCCTGCTTTCCAGGGTCTGGGGAGATCTGGAAGATCTGTGTACAGCGCGATGTAAATAATACTTTGGAAGTGGGGATGGGGGTGATTCATGTGAACTCCTCTCCCACTGCCCTTTGGCAAGTCCCTTCTGTATATAGTTGAAAACTGAGGATAACTTATTCCCACCGGATGGACAGGATCACCTTGGTGGGGTTTTTTTTGTAATTGTTTTATATTCCACTGGCTTACAGACAAGTTGGAAATGGCATTTTTATAGCAGAGCAGGTAGAGCTGTGCTGGGAAAATGAGAGAGCTCCTGCTTGGGTGCTCCTGCAGACAGGAAGGCTTCGTGCAAGGCTTGTTTGTAAAATCATCTCTTCAGTTCAGTAAAAATCCACTTCGGTCTCCTTTTGATGTCCTGATTTAATTCAGCGCTCAGCTTCATTGCAATAAAAATGGATATGAAGCTCATCCAAAACACAACAGCAGCCCCTTTTTCCTGGGTGTTTGACATTCCAGCTACAAGTGGCTTCAAACCTCCTTCCACATGCCACTGGGTGGGTTTGGGTGCTCACATAGGCCCCCAGCCAGGTGGGAATGGCTCAGTTTGAATTTAAATCCATGAGGTGAATTGGGGGGATTTCTCAGGGAATGAGAAATGAAAATTGTGCTTTCCTAGAAACCATTTCAGGCATTAATACTGAAACCATCCAAATTTCAGCTTGAGAGGGCAGTGCCAGGGGAGCGACATCCCTGCATACGTGTGGTGCCTGCCCATAGAAAACCTGTGGGATGAGCACTGGGAGCTCTCAGACACTGAAATAACTTGCCTGGGGGGACCCTTCCCAAGGTTTTGGGGCCTGAATTAGAAACAGTGCTCTGGAAAAGCAGCTGCCACAGATTAGTGAGGAGTCACCCAAAAACCCACCAAGGTGGGGGCTTCCAGCCTGGTGCTGCAGCAGAGGGGAGCCAGATCCATCTCCTTGTCCTTGTCTTACACCGATGATCTTCCAACGGTCCTGAGCAGGGATCCCATGGCCAGAAAGGGCTCTGGGTCCTGCTGGCACCCCCTGGCTTCCCCAGCCCATAAAAAGGGAGATTTCCTGGTGTGCAGCACCGAACGTGCCTGGGGACACCCACCCCACTCTGATTACACCATTCCAGGGCCAGGGACGCCCTGCTGTGAGCTGTCACCCTCGTTCCTACACGGAGCATTTCCCAGGGCTCAGCTCCCTGGCAGGAACAGGAGATCCCAGGGGGATTCAGCAGTGGCTTCTAAGGGGGTTCCCTGTGCCTTCACGGGTCGGTTTAAACCATGCAGAAGCGTCTGGGGTTTGAGAAGACTTAAAAGGGAAAAGCCCTTGCTCCCACCTCCTGCCAAACTCTGGGAAGCAGAAATTGAAGCCTAAAAAAGGCATTTTGGTATCTCTGTACACAGAGAATGAAACGTCACGGGTTGGTGGCAGCTCCGCCTGCAAAGAGGGGACTGGAGCAGAAGATCCCAGTAACGTCACAGCACTGGAATCCCCCCACAGCAGCACATCCCGTTCATTCTGCACACGAGTTCCTACAGGCTTTAGGATTAGTAGACTCATGAAATCATGAATCACACCCCATATTCTGCTTTTTAAGAGCTATTTTGGTGTCATTTTGTGCATCCACGTGGGTGAGATTCCCCTGCTGCTCCGGGGCAGTGCAGCTCCTTGGCCGGGGTGAATGACCAGTGAGTTCCAAGAGCCTTTTGGGAGTGTGAAACCCAAACCCTCAGCACGAGGAGAATCCGGGAAGGTTTCTCACTATGTGAACTTTGCCCGGCTCAGGAACAGCCAGGGCTATAGGATTTCCATACATCCTTTCACCCACTGCCTCTGCCGACAGAGCTGGGGCTCCATCCAAATCCACACCCTAAAGCCTCCCCAGCCCCCCAGGACACAGTGCCTGCATGGGGCAGGATGAAGGCTCAGGTGTCCCCACACCATGGCCAGAGCCCGTGGCTGTGCCGGACACTGGGACAGCCCCAGTGACGCCATCGCCCGTGGGAGCCAAGAGCCTTGGCAGGGAACACCAGGGCAGATTAAATTATCAGCAGGTCCACGTGTCCCATGGGTGGGGAGGAAACCTACACCTGTTGGGACGTCAGCAGGGACAGGGACGTGGGGCACAGCCCGATCCCCAGGGAGCCGCAGGGGCCTCAGCAGAGCGACAACTAAATCCTAAATGGAGCAAATGCCCTGGGCCCGGAGCTGAGCCGGAGGTGAACCCACCGTGGCCAGCCAGGGGGACGCCTGCCAGCCCTGGGATTTGGCTGGTGATTCCCCAGATCAAATGCAGCTGGATCTTGGCTCCACGGGGCACACAGGCAGTCAAAAAGCCCTCGGTGCTCCCAGGGGAAGCCTGATCCCTGCTGTGGTGTTCTCTGGAATGTGGTGCTCTGGGACCTGGCTCCCTCTGTCCCCAGGAGTGAGGGATCTGAGGCAAGAGGGCCTGGGGGCTGCCCCAGCCTGGGAACACTCCACAAACCATCCCTAGACCTCCCTCCATGCCCACAGCGAGCGCACCTGCCAGCATTGGGGCTCATAAGGAAAAAAAAAACCTTTTCCCTCCCAAATTAAGGAAATTCTCTGAATGGGAGCACAGTGCGGGAGTTGTCACCACGTGGCACATCCTTATCCCCCTCCCAACCCCTGTTCCCCCATGGCAGGAGCTGAGGCAGCTGCCCCGCTACACAGAAACCTTTATTCTGGGACAAGGGGGAACGAGGGCTGGGACAGGGGGACAAGGGGTGCAGCACCCCGGGGGGAGTGCGGGGCACAGGGGCCACCCAGGGGGCTGAGGAGTGCGAGGCCACGCAGGGATCAGTCCTTGGTCCCAGCCCACACGTGGCTGCTGCTGTAGTGTAGAGGGGGGGGTCTGCCCACCAACCCCCCCACGGGGCGCTGGGGCAGCTCGGGGACCCAAGTGGGGTGGGGACGAACGGCCCCGAGCGCGGCAGCGGTGACGGGGAGCGCGGGGACACGAGCCAGGCAGGAGCAGCACGCAGGAAGCCAAACCCCGGGGCAGCACAGCCCCAGGCCCCGAGGTGGGGGCTCCAGCGAGGCACAGGCCCCCCCCGCATGCCGGCAGGGCCGGGGGACGCTGACCGGGGGCTCCCGGGCGAGCGGGGGGACCGGGGAGCGCCGGAGCCCCTGGGGCCGGCCGGGTTAGCGGATGCTGCCGTCGCCCTCGCTGCTCTGCAGCTTCTCCCGCTCGATGGACCACACCAGCTCCTGCACAAACTTCATCTCCGAGGCCACCTGCTTGGCCAGGGCCTCGTAGTGATTCTCCAGCTTGCGGTAGCGCCGCTTGAGCCCATTGGCCGCCTGCACCACGCTCTTGGTCTCCTCCTGCGCCTGCTTCTTCAGCGCCTCCGTCTTCTGCAGCTCCTGCCGGATCTGCCGCAGGTCCTGACTGATGCTGTCGTTCTCCTCTTTGTACCACGACTCCTTCTCCTCGTAGATGGACAGCAGCGCCTCGATGTCCTCCTGGAAGGACTTCTTGTTCCTCTCCAGCTCTCGGAGGCTCTCCTCGGCCGCAGCCACCTCCTCCATGACCTTGGAGAAGCGCTCGAAGTTGATGTAGGTGTTGTTGGGGGGCATGCTGGAGTGGGATTTGATGGTGTACTCCTTCAGGCGCGTGGTCTTCAGCCGGCGCCGCTCGGGCTTCTTGCAGCTGTCCTCGTTGCGGACGTTCCTCCTCTTGATCACCTGTGGCAGGGACAGTTGTGGCTCCAGCACCCACCCATGGACCCCCGGCAGTGACACCAAACTGGCCCCACGGGGGTGGGGGAGCAGAAGAGCCCCAGCCTCGGGGGGTCAAACACCCAAGAAGTGCCGATTCTTTAACTTCTCACCTTAATCCAAGGGTGCTCCAGGCTCTGGGCGATGGTCATTCGCTTCCTGCAAACGCAGCAAGGCTGGGATCAGGGCAGAGGCTTTGCTCCTCTTTCCCTGTTAAAGCCCTGGAAAAGTGACTGGGATCCTCTGATCACCTTTGGGGTCAGGCTGAGCCTGGACAAACTCACTGCACTCAGGGCCCCCCCAGGCAGGGCTGCATCCAGCCCCCAACTCCCCAAACTGCCTCCCAAGAGAAACACAGGCAGAGGATGCCCCGGGAACCTCCCAACCCCACTGTTCCTTCCCAAACCCTGAGCCCTGGGGGCCCAGCTCAGCCCTCAAACCCTCCCAAACCCCAGTGGAGCTGCTGCACCCTCAGGGGGATCTGAGAATTCACCCCACGCTGGTGCAGACAGGAGAGAGGGAGCTGCCTGTACACAGCAGGTTGGGCAGGGGGGCTGTCCCCTCTCCCAGAGGAACCCCCGGCTCTGCTCCCCATCCCTCACTTGGGGTCCTTGACAAGCAGGCGGCGGATGAAGTCCTTGGCCAGCTCGCTGGTGTTGCTGAAATACTCCTCGTCGAAGTCGTAGTTGACAGCAGAGATGTTGGTCAGCGTCTCCTGCTTTGTCTCCCCCAGGAACGGGGAGGCTCCGCTCAGCCTGAGGAGAGAGAGGGTTGGGATACCCCAAAAATGCTCCAGCCTGAGGTGGGGGGCTCATCCTGCAGCCCTGTCCCCCCCAGACCTGCCTTATACTCACAGGATGTAGGTGATGACCCCGATGCTCCTGGAAGAGAGAGGAAGAGGAGGCTGAAGTCACACAGAGCTTTTGGCACGAGGGGAGATCCACCGGCACGAGGGGAGATCCACCAGCACGAGGGGATTGGCTGCTGGAGCCATGGGGAGGGGCTTCGGGAGGGGAATCACTCACCACATGTCGGCCTCCAGCCCCAGGGGTTCGTAGTTCACGATTTCCGGGGCTTTAGAAGGAAAGGGGAGAAAATGGGTTTATTGTGGGGAAGGAAGCCTGGCCCCATGGACACATCCTGGCAGCAGCACCAGGGTGCTGGGCATCTCTCCAGGATTAATCCAAAGCTTTCAGCATCCTGAGGAGCCCCCAGGAATGCTCACCCACAAACTCCGGGGTCCCAAAGATATTCTTGAACTCATTCCCAGCCTCGATCTTGTGGGCAATCCCGAAGTCGATGAGTTTGATGCGAGGGTTTGGCACGTTCTTGTCCAGGAGCATGATGTTCTCTGGCTGTGAGGGGAGAGGAGCTGGGTCTGTCCCTACACACCAACCTGTGGGAACTGCCCTGGGCTCCTCATTCCAGAGCAGAGGGTGTGCCTCAAGCTGGGAGAGACCCCAAGCACCAGCCCCACTGCACTGCAGGAGTGCACTCGTCCCCACTCCCCAGCGCTGATTCCCAGAGCTCACCTGGGAGTTTATCCCTGCTCCCAGTGCTGAACACGGGGTGTCTACAGCTCCCAGAGCTCACCTTCAAGTCGAAGTGGGCGATGCGCTTGGAGTGCAGGTAGTGCACCCCGTCCAGGATCTGCTTGAGGAACTGCGTGGCCTCCTCCTCCGTCAGGGATTCCTTCTCCGCCAGGAAATCGAAGAGCTCCCCTCCGGACACCAGCTCCAGGATGAGCACCACGTCCGTCTTGTTCTCGAAGATGTCGTGCAGGGTGATGATGTTGGGGTGCTGGATCTCGCGCAGGATGTCCACCTCGCGCTCGATCTCCTCACGGCTCACGCCCCTGCGGCTGGACGACAGCCGCCGCTTCTTGATGAACTTGGCCGCGTATTCCAGGCCCGTTTTCCTCTCGCGGCACTTCCGGACGATGGCGAACTGGCCGCTGTGGGGTGTGGGGAGGAGGTGAGGGGCGGAGAGGATGTCCTGCACCACACACTGGAAGCAGCACGAGGATGGGGGACGGGAGGATGCACTGTTTCCCCCCAGAAATGCCAAGAATTGGGATCTGGTGATTCCCGCCTGCTCCCGGGCTTTACGCACCCTGGCACCGCCCAGGATGGAGGAAGGAAATTCCTCCCAGGAATGTGGCAGCTGCCAACCGTCCCTGGGCTGTTCAGGTGCTGCTGTGGCCAGCCAGGGTGGGAGATGCCCATCAGCCCCCTCTTCCAGCCAGGAGCCCCCAGGAGCAAATCCCAGAGCCCAGTGGTCCCGGAGGACCATAAAGCTCTGATGGAGAAGGGCAGTGCAGGGGAAATGACTGAAGTCAGAGTAACTGCACCTGGACCTGAGACTCCTCTATACCTTCATACATCCCTGGATCATGGCCGGGGACACGCACATCCCCCAGGGCAGAGTGGGATCCATCCATGGGCACCTCATCCCTCCCCATGGCTCACAAAGAACCACAGCCACAGATGGACAAGAGAACCTGCAGCAACCCCTGGAAGTTCTTCTGCTTTGAAAAAAAAACACTTAAGTGACCCAAAACGCTTTTGCTGCCCAAGTGCCCGAGGAGGGGCCACGGCGTGGGGCCGGTGCGGCCGAGGCAGTGCTGGAGGATCCCAAGGCAGCTCCCCCACTGCCGCCTCTGCATCCCGGCTGATTAAATCCCATCTGCAGGCACTGAGTCACCCTGGATCCCTCCCACAGGCACAGGGCCAGGCGAAGCCACTGAGGAGGGCCGGAAGCCGCCAGCCCCGGACTGAGCTGAACGGGAGCTCCACCGGGAGCGACGTTAATTAACACTTTATTTTAACCTCTGCCTGTCAGAGGTGCCTGTCTCTGCACAGCTCCAGCCCTGCTGCCTGCAGAGGGAGAACCACAAAGGAACCAGCAGCTGCATCCAGTGAAGGTCCCGGCCCAGTGCTGGGGCAGGCTGTGCAGCGATGGAAGCCCCCCCAGAACACAGTGGGATGTCCCTCACCTGCCCAGCTCTTCCCCCATCTCATAGAAGTCCTCCACGCTCTCCTGGCGGAAGGTGGACATGGCTGCGGGGCCTTCTGGAGCGGGAGCCACCCCGGTGCTGCCAGCGCTGGATGTCGGCAGAGGGGAGCAGCCGGGGATCAGCACCTGTGGCACCGGGAAAAAGGGGGGCTCACACCAACACCCAGCACAGGGATCCTGGCTCCTCGGGGATGCACAGCCCCAGGCCGGGCAGGCCATGGGGCAGCTGTGGCCGAGGTATGGGTTAGTCCCGGGGATGCCCCCCGGTCTCACCACACCCCAAAAGCGGGGGACAGAGAAGGGAAGGGGGCCACAGCTTTTCCCTGCTCCACAGGCCCCACACCCACTGTCCACCCAATCCTGTTCATCCCTTTTCTGGCCCACTTCCCCTCCTATCCCAATCCTCCACGGACCCTCCCTGCCCCACAGCCCCCCCACCCAATCCCCCACAGGCCCCACACCCACTCTCCTCCCAATCCCTGCCCATCCCTTTCCTGCCCCACAGCCCCTCCCCATTCCAATTCCCCAGAGCCCCTCTCACGCCCCCCAATCCCTCCCCATCCCTTCACTTCTCCACACCCCCCCCATCCTAATCCCTACGCCTCCTTTTCCAGCCCCACGGCCCCTCCCAATCCCGATCCCCCACAACCCCTCCCTATCCCACAGGCCCCACAACCCCCCAGTCCCTCCCTACCCCCTTCCCCACCCACAGCGCCTCCCAGCCCCACAACAGGCCCCACAACCCCCTCCCCAATCCCTCCCTTTCCTTCCCCACCCCACAGGCCTCAACCCCCACACACCCCCCTCTCCTCGCACCATCCCTCCCCACCCACCCTCCCTCCATCACCCCTCTCCCACCCGCACAGCCCCTCACCTTCCTTCCCACCCCACATCGCCCCTCACAGACCCCTCATTTTCACCCCCCGTCTCTCCCAACCTCAGCCGCCGCCGCCGCCCGCGTCGCCGCCGCCACATTCCACCACAGCGGGCCCCGCCCCCTCCCACACGAAGCCACGCCCACATCGAAGCCACGCCCACATTCGCATCACTCCCATTCACCGGCAAAGCCCCGCCCACCCTTGGCCCCGCCCACCTTCCGCGAGAGGCCCCGCCCCGCCGAACGGCGGGGCGGGGCCTCTCGCGGAAGGTGGGCGGGGCCAAGGGTGGGCGCGCGCTGTTGGCGCCACTCTCTGACCCCCACCAGAGGGCGCCACCCTCGTCCTTCAAACCACCCTAAAAAAAAGTCGCTTTTCGTCACCATTTATCCAATTTTTATTAATTCCAGTGGCACTAATACAGGCGGCGATGGGCACGACGGACAGTCACGCTGCAGATAAGGCATCCTCACCCCCTCTGTGTCTCTCTCTCTCTCTGTCTCCCCGTTTTCCTCATCCTCCTGTTCCCCCCCACCCCCACTCTGGGCCATTCTGCAGCAGTATTTTTTTTTTTTTTGAAGTCAAATAAATACAGAATTGGGCAGATCTAGTGGAAATGTTTTAGTTACAATGGCAAAGATGAGTCATGTGCAACACAGAAACCTATAAGGCTTTTTTTTTTTTTTCTTTTTTTTTTGTCATTTGTTTTCCATATTTGAAGTTCTCAAAATCGCTATGAAACCCATTAATTAACAAGATGGTGGTCACGGGCGTCTAACCCTCTCCGCATGGGTGATAACGCTAATTAATTCAATTTTTCCTGTTCTCCCAGAGAGTTCCATGAGTTTCATTAGAGTTTGTCCAGGAAGTTGTCGAGGGCAGGGATGCCTTCCTTCAGCCCTTTGCGTTTGCGGGTCTCGGCCACCACCTGGCAGGGTCGGCTGGCGCTGTCGAAGGGGTCCCCGGGCAGGATCTGCCAGTGGTCGAAGACGCACTGGGGGAAAGCCTGGCCCCCCGTGTTGGACCTCAAATCTGCTGTGAAACCTGGGAGGAACACAAGAGAAAAGGTGAGGTGGGATGGGAATGGTCATAGTTCGATGTCACTTCCATGGATAGACCAGAGGAACCCAAAGCAGCTCCCAAAAACCTCCCGAGATTCCAACCAGTGTGAGGTGGGGATGGAAAAAAGGCTCCAGAAGACCTTAGAGCCCCTTGCAGGGCCTAAAGGGGCTCCAAGAGAGCTGGAGAGTGACTTGGGACAAGGCACGGAGGAACAGGACACAGGGAATGGCTCCCAGTGCCAGAGGGCAGGGCTGGATGGGATATTGGGAAGGAATTGCTGGCTGGGAGGGTGGCGAGGCCCTGGCACAGGGTGCCCTAGATCCCTGGAAGTGTCCAAGGCCACCCGGGGATCGTGGAAGGTGTCCCTGCCCATGGAAGGACGTGGAACTGGAAGACCTTGCAAAGTCTCCCATGCAAAATAATCTGCAACCTTGGTCTCCTCTCCCAAGCAACAAGTGAGAGGACCAGAGGAAACACCCATAAATTGTCCCAGGGGAGGGCTGGAGATTAGGAAAAGTTTCTTCTCCAGAAGGGTGGCCAAGCCCAGGCACAGCTGCCCGAGGCAGTGTCAGAGTCCCCATCCCTGGAGGGATTTCAAAGCCATGAGGATGTGGGGACATGGTTTGGTGCCGGGTGAACAGCTGAACTCAAGATCTCCTGAGCTCCTTCCCAACGCTCTCCCTTCTCCCTCCCAGGCTGGCTCCAGGACTCACCGAAGGACTCATTGACAGGCAGGTAGGCCTTGACCACGAACATGGGGGTCCCAGCCACCTGGGTCTCCTCAAACACGTGGCCACGCTTCCTGTTGAGCACCCCGTAGATGCCTCCGACCACCTGCTCCGGGCACTACAGGAGGGAGAGGAGTCAGGACTGCACACCCACCTCTGTCCCCCCCACCCCTGCGGGCTGGCAGGGGCTCCTCACCTGGATCTCCACCAGGTAGATGGGCTCCATGAGGCGAGGCTGGGCGGTGAGCACGCAGGCGTAGAGGCAGCGCCGGGCCGTGGGGATGATCTGGCCGCCGCCGCGGTGGATGGCGTCGGCGTGCAGGGTCACGTCGTGCACGTCGAAGCGCACGGCGCGCATGTTCTCCTCACACAGCACCCCCTGCGAGGGCACAGAGGGGGTCAGACACCACCAGCCCAGGGCAGGCAGCATTCCCACACCAGGGTGCTGCTCCCCGGGCTCATAGGAGCTCCATGGAAGCAGTTCCTAGAGCACCAAGGAGCTGCTTGGCCACTCCACCTCCTTGCTGAGGGATGAACCTTCAAACCTACAAAGGCTGGACTTGTGGAAGTCTTTCCCAACCTAAGGGTTCTGGGGAGCACCAGCTCCCACCTCTGGGCCACCACTGCAGCACCCTCATGATCAGCTCTGAGGTCCGAGCCACACGAGCTGACACCCATTGATGGTGCTGAAACCCAAATATTTGGCCAGGGAAAACAGGTTTTTTGTCCCAGTAATGTCAAAGAAGTTGTTGGCTTGGAATCTCCTTCAGACCGAAAGTAGTACACAGGAGAATTAATCCTTCCTGTTGCTGTTCCCAGTCTGTCATCTTATCCTGCAGTCCTCTCCTGTCTAACCCTGAAAAATAATTGCTACGTAAGGCCAGATCTCTGTCAAGACTCTCAGAGCACCTTTCCCTCTGATGCCAGTTGTGCTCTTCACCTGGACTGTTCCTGCCTCAGAGATGCTGCATTTTGCTCCATGAGAAGCACAAAAGCCACAAAGTTCAGTTCATGGTACTACGATGGGTTTCTCTGCAATGCTGGGAGAAACCTTTGAGGCTGAGTGTGCCTGAACTGCTACAAGACCTTCACTCCAGCTGCCACCAAGTTTTGTTTAACCTACAAGATGCTGAACTACAAATTTTTTGCAGCGTGACCGTTTTTCCAAACGAACAGGAGGATGAGCAGAGCCACGGGCACCACCCAAACCAAGACCCCAGTCCTCACCTCCTTGGTGGCCCACTGGAAGCCAGCCACCACGCTGTCCTTGATCTCGTTGAGGTACTGCACTCCCTTGGTGATGTCGGTGAGGATGTTGGGGCCGGTGCCGTCGGGCCCGAAGCACCAGATTTTCCTGGCCTCGGTGACGTCCCACTCGTACTTCTCGGCCAGGTACCGCGCCCGCTGCTTCAGCTCCTGCCGGGCCGACACCTCGCCCTTGTCGATGTCCTCAGCCAGGCCATCGGGGAAGGGCCGGGCCTTCATGTACAGCCGGTTGTGTTTGTTGGGGGACTTGGAAAGGCACATCACGTTGGACTCCTCGCTGACCGTCTCGCGGTAGGACACCACAGGATCCGATTTCTGCGGGGACAGAGAGGGGCTGTGAGGCACCAAACCCCAGCCAAACCCCCACGCCGAGCTCAGCGACCACTCAGCCTCTCTACCTTAATGGGGATGCAAGCGTGGTCCTCCTCCAGGTCCTTGAGGCAGATCTCCAGGTGCAGCTCCCCGGCGCCAGCGATGATGTGCTCCCCAGACTCCTCAATGATGCACTGGGAACACCAGGAACAGCGGGTGAGGCTTCGGAATGAGCCACAGCCAGAAACATCAGCAACTCTCTGTGTTGTGTCTGACCCACAGAGCTCCTTCCAGATGCTCTTCCCACTGATCTGGGGGTGTCACAGCACCAACCCAGGGTGCAAGGCAGCACTTTGGCAGGGCTGGGACCAACACTCAACTCAAGGCTTTGCCAGGACTGGAGGCAGCGGGCCCAGCACTTGTCCCCCTGGATCCATTCTGGCCACTCACCTGCACCATGGGGTCAGACTTGGCCAGGCGCTTCAGCCCCTCCACCAGCTTGGGCAGGTCGGCCGGGTTCTTGGCCTCCACGGCCACGCGCACCACGGGGCTGACGCTGAACTTCATGACCCTCATGTTGTGGGCGTGCTCGAAGGTGGTGATGGTTCCAGTCTTCACAAGGAACTGGTCCACGCCGACCAGCCCCACGATGTTTCCACAAGGCACGTCCTCGATGGGCTCCACGTAGCGGCCCATCATGAGAATGGTCCTAAAGGGAAAGGTGGGTTAGCGAGGTTGGGAAGGGGAGCAGATCCCACTCAGCAGAGACTTGCAGCCCATAACCAAGCACACTGACAGGCCTCAGACACAAAAGAAGTCCTAAGACAGCACCACAACCCCAAAGCACACCCCAGCCAGGACATACCTTTGAATTGGCTTCAGGTACAGATCCTCCTTCTTGCCAGGTGTGTAGTTTGGTCCCATGATTCTGACTTTCAAGCCAGTTGAGACGAGACCAGAGAAGACACGGCCGAAAGCGTAGAAACGTCCCTTGTCGGAGGTTGGCACCATTTTGGAGATGTACATCATCAGGGGGCCTTTGGGGTCACAGTTCTTAATGCCTGGGAGGGGGAGAGAGAGACACCAGCTTAGCCCAGAGTTACTGATGTATCTGGCACCAACCCCAAAACCCCCACATGGGACCTGCACCCACTGTCCCAGCCCAAGGGCTTCTGTCTAGACAAGAAGAAATGGAGAATGCCTTCCCACTGCCAGAGGGCAGGGATGGATAGGAGATTGGGAAGGAATTGTTCCCTGGGAGGGTGGGCAGGCCCTGGCACAGGGTGCCCAGAGCAGCTGGGGCTGCCCCTGGATCCCTGGAAGCGCCCAAGGCCAGGCTGGACATTGGGGCTTGGAGCAGCCTGGGACAGTGGGAGGTGCCCCTGCCATGGCAGGGGATGGGGCTGGATGACTCTCAAGATCCCTTCCAACCCCACCTGTTCTGTGATACAATGGAAGATCACACCACCAAGAGATGTTTTCAATAAATCCAGGCTCAGCTGAACCCTCTGGCTACTCTCAGGTTACTCAGCCAGTTCAGTCCTCCAGAACAGAGCTGTGAGCCACTAAACCTGTTTGGCCCATGCTATAAAAGCTACAGACTCAAGAATTCCAGACACTCTTGAGTCATTCACGTGGACAACAAGCCAGTTAGAAGTCTGCTGGAGCTGAGGCCTGGCTGCAAAGCAGCAACTCATCCTACCTATGGCAGCCTCATCGTCAGGGGGGCCCTCGTAGAGCAGCTCGCAGCGATACTTCTGGGCTGTGACGGGGGAAGGCAGGTGGATGGTGATCATCTGCAGCAGGGCATCTCCAGCTGGCAGCCACCGCCTCATCACGGCCTGGGCAGAGCAGCAGGACCCAGTCAGAGTGTTCACAGCGGGGATTCACCTCCCCGTCCTTCCCCACCTCCCAAGTGGGTTGATGGTGACACAACTGGAGCAGCACAACTGCTCAGCTGCTCCCCAAAGGACTCAGACCAGCCTCACCTTCAGCAGGGGTTTGCCCTCCTTGTCCTTGTCCTCACTGTCCAGCTTGATGTCCAGTTTCTCAATCAGTTTAGCCGCCTCTTCCTTCTTGAAGTTCATGATTGCATCGAAAACCTGCAACAAGAGCAGCCGTTGGCAGCGCTGCCGTGACCCGGTTTGGATCTGCAGCGGCACCGCTGCGCCTGCAGAGAATTCCTGTTCCTCCTCAGCGCCCAGCCTCCCTCCAGCAGACACAGCCCATCTGTCCCAGGGTACCCAGATGTGTCAGACAGCTGAATTTCTTCAATCAAACAAGTCAGGTCAAAGTGAAGAAATTTTCCATCATCACGCACGGAACGGATGCGGAGAGCGGGAGGCGCCGGCCAGGGAGGAACCCTGAGGAACTCACCTTGAAGATGGGGTCAAGGATGAGCTGGCAGAAGGTCCTGGGCAGTTTCTTTCCATCAGGGCTGGTGGCAGATTTGCTGAACTTGCCGGTAGCAGGGTCAAAGTATCTGCAGAGAGAAGGAAATCAGACAACTGTCCATGCTTAGGTCAGCTACAGACACATGGCTTGTTCTGCCTGCTCAGGAAGAGGCATTCCTTGCCTTCCCCCTCATCCACGTTTCCAGCACTACCAAAATGTTCTTAACTCCTGTTAAATCAGGCACAACCACACCCTCCCCCTTCACCCACCCTCTGCAGTGTCAGGCTGCAGCCACGCAGAGCTGATCTGGAATTCCAGTCACCACCATTCCCTCCTCACCTGTCTCCCCACAGCTTCTTCATCATGTCCTCAACTTTCTTGGCACGCTCGGCTGGGCTGAGCTGGGCATCCCCCTTGGCAGCAAACTTTGCCACGTACATCTCAGCAAACTGCTTCAGGGTGAAGGCCCAGCCGTGCAGGCCCGAGCCGAAGCCCACGGTCCCGAGCACCGGGTCAATCTGAGAGGGAACAGCAGAGCTGGGTCAGAGGAACAGCTCTGAGTCCATTCCATCCCAAAAACACTCCAGTAGAAAGAGTCTTGGACACTGGGACTCTCAAGCAGTTCTGTCCCACTGACCACCTCTGAGGTCCGGGACAGGCACCATTTTAGCTTTGCACCACAGAACTGGGCTGGTTTTCCTCCACTCCCACCAGGTGTGTGCTCAAACAGCTTAGATCCACGTGCAGGCAGGATTCTCATCCTTCCCAGGAGGATCGGGAAGGCATGGACACCTCCAGCATGCAAGGATACATCAAAAGCTTCTTCTCAGAACCTGTGCCCACAGCCCTGCTCCCTTCCCAGGAACCCAGCAGGAGCAGAGCAGGTGGGAAGGGACCTTAAAGCCCATCTCATTCCACCCCCTTCCACTATCCCAGGTTGATCCAAGCCCCGTCCAGGTTGATCCAAGCCCCGTCCAACCTGGCCTTGGACACTTCCAGGGATTGGGCAGCCACAGCTGCTCTGGGCAACAATCCCAGCCTTTATTTGCTCAGGCCTTGAACAAGAGCTTTGGGAGGGGAGCCAGCGAGAGCCCCAAGCCCAGGGAGTTCAGGCACCTTTGAGATTCCCCCTTCACTTCTCCGCCTGGGATAAGGAATGATCACTGAGGAGGGAACTGCTCCCTCTCACCATGGTGGCTCATTCCAAGCCCAGCGCTCAGAGCCACCCCTCACCATGATGTTGCCCATGGGGCCGCTTTCTCCCTCTCCGTAGGTGGAGATGATGACGTTGACGTTCTCCACGATGCGCTGGAAGGTCTGGTACAGCTCTTCTGGCTCCAGCTGCAGCTCCAGCAGCGCCCGGTCCATCTTGTTCATCATCAGCACGGGCTTGATCCTCTCGGCGATGGCCTGACGCAGCACAGTCTCTGTCTGCACGCACACGCCTGCCAAACACAGGGAATTAGTGGGGAATTAGTTATGCTCCTCTCCAAATTCCCCCAAAACTGCTCCAGCTGCAGAAAACCTTACCAGAGACACAGTCCACAACGACCAGGGCACCGTCAGTGACCCGCAGAGCTGCAGTGACCTCTGAGGAGAAGTCCACGTGCCCAGGGGAGTCAATGAGGTTGATCAAGAAACCAGAACCATCCTTGCTCTGCTTGATGAAGGCCAAGTCGTTCTCAGAGAGTTCATAAAACAGAGAAATAGCTCTGAAATACAGAAGGAACTATTAGAATTATGATCTGGGTTAATCCTCCCTAAAGCTCAGAAACATTCTGCCCCACACAAACAGCTGCCACCACTGGATGTGGCACCCAGTGCTCTGCTCTGGTTCACAAGGTGGTGACTGGTAACAGGTTGGAGTCGATGACCTTGGAGATCTTTTCCCACCTAAATGCTGGGCTCCAGGATTTCCTGAAGTGTACTCGTGGGAGACCAATGTGGGAGATAACAGAAGCACAGGCTACAATCTGCCCTTCCTAAACCATGACATCCTCCAGCATCCCAACCTCCTCCAACTCTCTGCAGTTCTCAAGCACCCAAAGAGGGTTCCATTCCCAAATGAAGGATTTAGGGTTTTTCTACTAATCCCATCTATGTTCTCCACCCCTTTTCAGGACCCTCAGGATCCTCACAGCCACCAGATACATCCCCAGAGATGCTCCCAAGAGTCTCCACACCACATCCACAGGACATCCAACAATCCTGGTGCTAAACTGGGAGGGGGAAGCTGCTGCTTCCCCAGTGCCCACCAAGGAATTGCTCAGTGGCTGAGCAGAAGCCAACCAACACTTGGTGCATCATTCAAGACCCTCAGGAGCACGAGATGAGCTTCTGGACTAGAGCAGAGCCCTACAGCGTCTTCTTCCACCTCCTGGATGAGTCAAACTCCCCAGAGCTCAGCTCAGGGAACACCAGGAGCCTGAAGGGAGGGCACTCACGTGGATTTGATGGTGATGCACCGTTCCTGCTCGTCCTTGCGGGTGTCGGTGAACCGGGTCTCCCCGGCACGTGCCGAGGCAATGATGCCGGCCTTGCATACCAGGGAATCCGTCAGCGTGGATTTGCCGTGGTCCACGTGGGCGATCACGGACATGTTCCTGATGTTGGCCTTTTTGTCCATGATGGCCCGTATCTGGTCTACTGTGAAGTTCACCTTGAGGGAGGAGATGAGGGGGACTCAGTGTGTACGGAAACAGCTCTGGCAATTCCAAGGAATCCCAATCTCCCATAAATATCTGCCATGGCCACGGTGACACCAACTTTGCCTGGGTGACAACACAGCCCGCAGCAAAGGCACCGCAGCGGGGCTGCGGCACCAACCCCTCCCTGCCCCAGTGTCCCCCAAGCCGCGGTGTCAGCGGGTGCTGGGCGCAAAACGTCCCCAAAACCGAGCCCGGGCAGGTGCCGGTGACAGTGACAGCCCAGACCGCAGCGTTACATAAGGCACGACCGGCACCGCAGCGCCCCGTCCCCGGCGCCACCACCGCGCTGCCACATCAGCGCGACCGCTCCAGCGCCCCGCGGGGCAGCGGCAGCCCCGGCACCGACACCGGCGGCTCCTGCCGGCGCCGGGGGTGACACGGCCGCCCGGGCCGGCCCCCTCCCGCCGCCCCACCCTCTCCCCGCAGCCGCGGCCCAGCCCGGCAGCACAGGCCGCAGCCGCCGCCGTGGGATCCGCAGCGCTCGCGGAACCGCCATCCCCGGCGATACAGGAAGCGCGACGGCCGCTCATCCCCCCGGGAGCGGCGGCGGCCAGCAGGAGCTCACCATGGTGGCGGATGGCGGCGGATGCTGCGGGGCGGGGGGGTCGCGGCAATGGCGGTGGCTCGGCCCTGTCTCGGCCCTGTCTCGCTGGCGAGCGCAGAGCGGGCGGAAGAGAGCGCTGACGTCAGCCGGTGCCCTCTTATAGGGCGGCACCGCCGGGGGGCAGGGCCTGCGCCGAGCGCGTGCGCGGCCGCGCCGCTCTATCCGGCGGACTCTATGGTCGGGAGGCTGTTCCGCCTCGCCGACCACGTGCGTGTCACCGCGGCCGCACCGGGACTACAGCGGGGCGACACCGGGGGAACAGCGACCGGGCTGCAGCGAGGGGAACGTCCGCCCGTCCCGCTGCCGGTGTGGGAACCGGCCCGGGGCACCGGGGTCGGTGAGGCCGCCCTCGGAGCGGTGAGAGCCCCGCCGCCGGTGTCACCGAGCGGCAGGCGAGCACGAGGGCTCGGCCAAAGGGAGAAGGCGGTAGGGCTGAGCCCGGTGTCAGCGTCGGTGGCAGGCACCGGTCCCGGGCACCGGTGGGTCCGGCCCGCCCCGCCCCGGTCCCGCAGGGTGCCCGCACTGCGCACGCTCCGCGCGCACCGGGGGTACCGGTGCTGCAGCGCCCCCTGCGGGCGGGGAGGAGCGCGGAGGCACCGGGACCGAGCGGGGGGACCCGCGGGACCGGCACCGGCCTGACCCCCCCGCCGGGCAGGGGCTGTCACGGAGCCGCAGGGCTCGGGCTCCGAGCCGTCGCCGTGCGCCCTCGTCGGCGTTAAAGCTCACAAAAATCATGGAGTCATGGAATGCTCTGGGTGGGAAGGGACGTGAAGGAACATCCAGTGCCACCCTGCCAGGCAGGGACACCTCCCACTGTCCCAGGCTGTTCCCAGCCCCAGTGTCCAGCCTGGCCTTGGACACTGCCAGGGATCCAGGGGCAGCCCCAGCTGCTCTGGGCACCCTGTGCCAGGGCCTGCCCACCCTCCCAGGGAACAATTCCTGCCCAATATCCCATCCAGCCCTGCCCTCTGGCACTGGGAAGCCATTCCCTGTGTCCTGTCCCTCCGTCCTGTGTCCCAAGCCTCTCTCCATATTTCTTGTCAGCCCCTTCAGGCCCACAAATAAGTCACCCCAAAACTGCTCCAGGCTGAACAACCCCAATTCAGCCTAAATCCAAGACACGGTCCCCAGACGGCCTCACCGGCGGCTCCCAAATTCCCAGCACATTCCCAGCCTGCCTGTGTCAGGCAGGGACAGACAGGACAGCGATGGAGCTACACCCAGGACGGATTTGGCCCCGGCTCTCCCACTGTGACAGGATGAATTATCGGCCTTTGGGGTTTCCATAGCAATCCAGGATTTTTAGCACCAACCCTGGCTTTTGCCAGCCTGGAAGGGAAAGCTGGGAAACCTGATTAACATCCTGGTCTTCCTGAGAAACTGTTAATTGCCTTTTCGTTTAGTTAGTATGTGGGGTTGATGGCAAGGAAAGTGCTGGAAAACCTCTCCCAGTGCAGCGTTCCACCCCAAACACTGGAGTTACCCCTGAAGATCATCGAGTCCAAACCCTGGCCCTGCACCAACACCCCAACAATCCCACCCTGTCCCAGAGCGTTGTCCCAACACTCCTGGAGCTCTGGCAGGGTTGGGAATGTGCCCATTCCCTGGGGAGCCTGGGCAGTGCCCAGCAGCCTCTGGGGGAAGAACCTTTCCCTGAGATCCATCCCAAATTCCCCTGACACAGCTCCAGCCATTCCCTGGGCCCTGTCCCTGCTCCCAGAGAGCAGAGATCGGAGCTGCCCATCAGGAGGAAGCTGCAGGCTGCAATATATTATCTATATCTATCATTATACATATTGTTATTATCATTATTATTATATAAAAGGTATTTTTAATAAGCGATGGGTTAATTTGCAGAAGGGGGCACAAACGCTGACTGGGGCGGGACGGCTGGGGGTTCTCTGGGATGTTGCTGCCACGGAGCCGATTTTGGCCAGGAGATTCTCTTCCCCAGCCCAACCTTCCGGCGGGAACCGGGGCACCGGGACCTTTCCCCAGCCCCCCCTTCCCGCGGGAACCGGGGCACCGGGACCTTTCCCCAGCCCCATCCCTCCCCTCTCAGAGCCCGCAACCTCCTCCAGGATACCCCCAGCGCTTCCCTCCTCAACGGGGACGGCCCGCAGGACTCCGGGACGGCGGCGGAGCCTCGGGCCGAGCCCACCGGGCTCCACCGACCCTGCCCTGCCCCGGGGCACCCACCTGCCGCCATCTTGGGGGCAGCACCCACCGCCTGCCCACCCGCTCCCCCCTCCCGTAGTGCCTGCGGGGCCGCCTCCGTCCCCGCCCCCGCCGCTCCCATCCCCGCTGCCCCTGGTGTCCCCCCGGTGCGTCCCCGGTTTACGGAGCGCGGCCCCTTTAAGACTGCCGGGAGGGCGTGGCCTGGCGGGGCGTGGCTCGGGGGCGTGGCCGGGGAGCGAGGAGCGCGCGCGCGGATTGGGCGGCGCTCGCGGCGCGGCTCCGCCCCTCAGCGCGGGGGCGTCACGTGACCCGGCGGCGGCGCCCGGCGCGGTGGACGCTGGAGGCCCAAGATGGCGGCGGAGCTGGTGGAGGCGAAGGTGAGGGAAGCGGCGCCGCCGCCCCGCCCGCGGGGCCCGGCCGGCACCGGGCGGCTCCTGGCGAGGGGGGGGACGGCGGGGGGCGGCGCTGCGAACCGCGGGGGCGGCGCTCCGGGGCCGCCCCCTCTCCTTTTCACCTCAGGGGCTGCCCCGCCCCGGCCTCAGGGCCGCAGCCCCCGCCGGATCTACCGGAGCCGAACCGGGCTGGGCCGGGCCGAGCCGCGGTGCCGCCCGCCCTCCTCGGGTCTGCCCCCGGCCCGGGCCTCCCCCGGTAATTCCCGGGATTAAGGATGGCTGGTGCTGCCCCCGCGCCCCCCGCCCCGGCCGGGCCCGCCCCGGGTCCTGCTGCCCGGTTCGGCGGTGGGGCCGCTCCGTGCGGAGCTGTCCGGCGGGCGGGGGTCGGGGGAGGCGCTGGGACGGGCAGTGCCCGGGGCTGGGCCGGCCCCTGAGGCTCCTCTGGGATGGGGTGAAGCAAATCCATGCTTGGAGTTGTGTTTCCAAGGCGGTTTTTGCCTCGCTTCAGGCCCTGGGGGTTTTCCCGTTTCCCTCGGGATCCCAGTTCTGTGGGAGCTGGGACAGCGCCGGGGAGCGGCCGGTGCCCCCCGGGGCAGCCGGTGCTGAGGGCGGTTAAGGAGCAACGGCAGCGGCCGGGGAGCGTTCCCTGGGAAGTGTTCCCAAGGAAGTGTTCCCTGGGAAGCGTTCCCCGGCTGCAGGATCAGCTCCTCAGCAGGGATGCGGCTGGACGGCCGCAGGAATCCCATCGGGAGAGGCTCGGGGTGGGGGGCTCTGCCCTCCCCCTGCTCCTGGGATTCCGGAGTGCTTCCCAGGCGTTGTGGTCGCCTCGCAGGTTTTTGGTGGGATCTGAGCTGTCCCACACGAGGCTTCCTCGGGGGAGGAACACCCAGGAGTGTCGGGAGTCTCAGCAATCCATGTGCTCTCCCTGCTCGCAGGGGGCAGGTCGAGCCCTCGGTGGCACGTTTGCTTTGTCTGGGGTTTGTTGTTGTGTTGCTGCTCAAATCTCCTCATCCTGCTGGGCCTTAATTCCTCCAAAATGGAAACTCTTGGCTCCAACTCCAAGAGTCCTGGGTGAGGTGCTCTAGGAGCGATTCCTACAGGAGGAATTCCTGTCTCTTGTGCTCCTGGGATGCCCTGGTACCTCCTGCTGCTGTGTCTTGATAAATTTATCTTTCCAAATACACCTTTCATCCTCAAATCCCGCGGGGAGAACAACACACTCTCCATTTCCTAACACAATTTAATGATCCTGGTGGGATTTGATCAGACTTGATGATCTTGGAGATCTTTTCCAACCTTAATGATCCTGATTCTATTTTTCAATTGAAGAAAACTGAGGCACAAAGTAGATTTATCCAGGATTTCACAGGTGGTGTCTGGTGGAGCAGCACCAGGAATCCAGAGCTCTGAAATCCTGACTTTCTGGCAATTAAACATCTTTTCTCTCCTCTTTAGTCATCAGTCCTTTTTTTCCCCTCATCAGAGATATTTTGGGACACATCACGACTCCCAGAAGTTCTAACTACAGACAGTGACATAACAGCTTTTGGGTTTCCAGATTAAATGACATATGTAAGGGAAAAGGAGAAAATCAAATGGCATTTTCTCTCTCATCGAATTCCCACACATCCAAAAGTGGCTGTGAAATGTTTCTGGAAACACTTGTAGCTTTCTTAATTAAAAAAAAAAAAAAATTATAGTCTATAGCTGTTTCATTCCAGGAAATTATCAGATCATTAGATTCCACAGAAACCTATCTTTTGTGCTTTCTTTTTAATCATTATTTAATTCAGGAGTGGGGTAGAGGTTGGGGAGGAGAGATCTGCTGGGTCTTTGCTGCTGGATTTTTTTTTTTAGTGAGGTTTCTTCTTGAATTCCCATATTCCCCACAAACCAGGAAGGATGTGGAGTGAATATGTGTGGATATCTATCAAGTTTATTTCCAGGACAACTTGAATTTTCAAACCCATTTACTTTATAAGCTCGTTTTTTGCAATTTTAAGGCTGTTTGGTGTTTAGGGAACTGAAATGCCAGCCTGGGCAGGCTGGAGCTGTGCGTTTAGCAGGAAGGTTTCTTGGTTTCTGATGGGAAGTTGTCTTCTGGCCTTTGAATCTGCTGACAGTTACAGGCCTGAATTGCTACAGAGAGGGGATTTTGGAAGACTGAGATGGGCTTTGCTGCTTATCAAGCACTGAAATTGATAATTCCCGTGTGACACCAAGGCAGCTCCTGGCTGGGATCACAGGGAAGTGCTTGGCATTGTTCTCCTGGGAACACATTGTTCTCTGTACTAATCTGAATATCCTTCCATACTGTAAAATATGTGATTTCTTTAAAGATCCCGTGACGGTAGGGAGGATTCTGGAGGGGTTTTCCCATTCAGGTGCCCTGAAATACAGAGCTGGTGGCCCCAGTTCCCCTCAGCCTCACTCAGCTTGTAGTGATTTTCTTCCTCTGCCTTGTACTGTCACCATTTGGGATGAAGTTTTCCGTGTTTCCCTGGGAGGTTTGGATGCCTCAGGCTGGTGAAGGAGTTCATGTGCTCTTTCACAAGTGAGGCCTCTTGGTTTAGATCTCCTTTGAGGTCACTCCTGCTTCCTGCTGAGCTGTTTTGAGGATGCTTGGCATCTATCAAAGGGATTTTTGAGTCATTTGATGACTGTCCTGGTGGTTCTGTACTTCAGGTGATATTTCAGTGGGTGATCTCTGTGTTTGTGTTGCTCAAACAGGAGATGGGAACCAAATCAGGTGACAGCAGCGGGTCTGAACAGATTTGGGGTCTTTCTTTGAGGGGGAATTTTTAATATCTTGCCTTCTAGTTATAAAGTGAGAACTGAACCTTTGCCTTTTATAACTATGAGAACATCTTTTAATTTTTTATCCCCTAGAACATGGTGATGAGTTTCCGAGTCTCAGATCTTCAGATGTTGCTGGGTTTTGTTGGCAGGAGTAAAAGCGGACTAAAACACGAACTAGTGACCCGAGCTTTGCAGCTGGTCCAGTTTGACTGCAGCCCTGAGGTGTTCAAGAAGATCAAGGAGCTCTACGAGACCCGCTACAACAAGAAGGGCTCGGACGTGGCGCAGCCGCCGCCGCCGCCGCAGCACCGGGCGGAGGCCCTGCCCCTGCACTCGTCCTACGACCGCGGCAGCGCCGTGGCTCGGACTCTGCCCACCACCAACATTGACTATCCTGCCCTCTATGGCAAATACCTGAACGGACTGGGCAGGTTGCCCCCCAAAGTGGCCAAGCCCGAGGTTCGCCTGGTGAAGCTGCCCTTTTATACCACCCTGGACGAGCTGTTGAAGCCGACAGAGTTAGGTGAGTTGGGAGTGCGGTGGTGGTGGTGAAAAACCTGTGTTTTCAAGGAGCTCTAAATCACGTGGCAGGAAAGGCTGATGGATGTGGTGGTGAGATCCCTCCTCTCCTCCAGCTCTCTCCTCTCATGCTTGAAATTTACGGGGGAATATTTATCTCTGGGCTTGCCGGTGCTTAAAGGCAGCTGATAAAAGAGGGAGAGCGGCTTTTCACACTGAGAGAGAGTGCTGGGAAGGGGGGAACGGTTGTAAACTGAAAGAGGAGAGATTTAGATGGGATATTGGGAAGGAATTCCTCCCTAGGAGGGTGGGCAGGCCCTGGCACAGGGTGCCCAGAGCAGCTGTGGCTGCCCCTGGATCCCTGGCAGTGCCCAAGGCCAGGTTGGAGCAGCCTGGGACAGTGGGAGGTGTCCCTGCCTGTGGGATGGAATGGGATAATCCTTCTGGTCCCTTCTAACCCAAACCATCCTGTGCTCCTGTGATTTCCTCTCTTTCCTCAGACCTGGAATGAGGTCACTTTGGGATGTAACTTGGAATCCCACCTTGTTTGGCTCCTGTGGAATATGGTGCCATATTCTACACTAATGCTGGTTTTCAGCACTAAAAATCCCTGACCTGAAGCATCCTATGGGTGAAGGAGGGTGGGAAACTGTATTTTTTACTATTTTTTGGTGTTTGTCACAGTTATTTGTGTGTGGTGCTGTGTATTTTGAGGGGTAACCAGTAAAACTGGAAGAAGAGCTTTTTCCCTGGGGTGTGGAGACTGATTTTTCATTATTTTAGTTTGGAGAAACAAAGAGTATTGTTAACTGCTGTTAAATAGAACGTTCTGGTAGCAAATTCAGTGTGTCAGAGGAGAAGTTGTGTTCTGCTGAGTGTCTCATAAATTAATGTGGTAATGTCAGAATTCTCTACTAAATGATTCTACAACTTGAGCTGGTCTGGCTTTGCTGAAAAAATATTTGTTATGGCTTGGAGGAGAAAAATAGATAAAGATTTGATTGTGCAGAAACAAAAAGAAAAAGGACTAATTAGTCAGATTTTATATAATTCCTTCTTCATTTGAAGGCGTTAATGCTGTGACAAAACAGCTGAGTGGTGACAGAGCCAAGCGAAAACATTATAATTGTTTGGGGAATGGGTTTGTTCAGTGTTAAATGTGTGTTAGTCAGCAATTCCAACATGGGATTTTGAAGGAAAACGCATTTCCAAGAGGTGGAAGCATCCAGGGACAGGAGAGCCTGGACACGCTCACCGTGGTTACCAGATTTTGTTCCAAGTTGACATTAAACCTCCCCTACATCAGCTCAGAGCTGAGGGCTCATTAAATGCAGCCTCTCCCCCTGGCAGGTGACACCTCCCCTGGGCCAGCCTGGTCCCTGGAGCGTTCCTGGCTGGTTTTCCCTTCTGGTGAGAGCGGTTTCTGTGGAGCCAGCAGGAGCTGGGCACCAGCAGATGTTCCGGTCTCGTGGTCCCAGCCAGCCCCCAGAACCCAACGACTCTTCCAGACCCTTCTTTTATTTCCCCAGCCTGGTGTCCTGCAACTCTAATTCCTTCTGGGACACTGATGGGAATGAAGAAGCCTTTGTGAATCCCCAAAATTGGGGTTATCTCAGCCCTGTGTGTCTCAGCTGCTCCCCTTTGCTACCGAGCTCCTGGCAAACTCAAAATGTGCCACTGCCTGATTTAAAACCCCAGATCCAGTTAGAAACCCCTTTCCCTGGGCTACAAAAGGGATATTTTAAGCATGTGGCCATGGTTGGAAGTAGGGGAGGTTTAAATTATGTGTTCCAGGCTTCAGCTGGAAGCACATTCCTTAATGAAAAGGCTCTCCTGCCTCTTGGAGATGATTGCCTTGGGATCAAAGGTGAGGTGGGTGCTGCCTCCTTTGGGCTGCAGGGCAGCAGAGTCCCTGGGGAATTCTCAAATAACTGTTATTCCTGCCTCAGCTAAAGGTGCTCCAGTTAAAAACAGATAAATTGGGTCCATTGTGGGCCAGCTGCAATCCCAGATTTGGGCAGTGCACACCCAGTTGGAGGGAATTTAAGGATGGAGTTTAATACCTGTTTTCCCTGGCTGCTCAGTAACAGCTGAACCCCTGATCAGGTACCCTGAGGTTCCTTCTCAGATTTTGGGCTTCTTTTCCAGCAGCAGTTTATATTTTTTATAAAGGAAGAGAGAGCTGATATAAATGCAAAATAAACCATGAGCAGCTTCTCACTTTTCCTGATCCGGTTTGCTTTGTCTTTGTGTGGCTGAACAATCAGCAGGACACAGTTTATGGGCAGGTTCTTAATCAGAAACATTAAAAGTACTTTTTGTTATTGACCTTCTCAATCATCACTTTCTGAAAATACCTCATAAAATGCTTTATTTTCTGCTGGTTGTTTTAGCCAGGAGATATTTGGATGGAAACTGGAATTAAACAAAAGTTCCATAAAGATATCTTAATTATTACTTTTAAAATTTATTTTTGCAAGCTCCGTTTGCATTTTTAAAGCAGAAAAGGGACCAAAGGGAAGCACCTGGAGTGACTCAGGTTGTCACCAGGTCTTCCAAGAGCTGCTGAGGTTTCATCCTTCCTTTATCTCCTCTTTTTCATACAAAAGTGCACTTTCCTACTTCTGAAATTCTGTTGGCTTTGAATAACCTTGCAATGGAAGTGATGCAAAGCAAAACACACAATTCTTGCTAAACAATTAAAAAAAAGCTGTTTTAGCACTTCCTCTTTGTGTTCCTCCCGTGACTTGCACCAGCTCAGGGTCTGAACTTTGCTTGGAGACACAAAACTGGAAATAAAACATGTTTGAGTTGAAGTAAAGGTTGTAACAGAAGTTTCCCACATCTCAGGCTTCATTTTCACCATATTAAATGCACTTGATGTTAAAATTATCAGTGTGCAAAAGGCCACAGTTAATGCTGGGTTCCAGTTAAGCCTCTCTGAGGGTGAGCTGCTGTCCCACCCTCAAGGTCAGGGGGTTGGAAGTCATGTTTTGTCTCTTCCAGCTGCTTTTTGTGCTGCTTTTTTATTATCTGAGCTAATCTTTTTTTGTTGCTGGGGTTGTTTTCTTTCTTTTCCAGAACCCGCCTGCTCAGTCTGGTGGTTTCATGCTTTTGTGTCAGGCTCAGGTCTCCTCTTGGGCTTCTTGAGGATGTGGTCACACTGTGACACCACTGATGTAGTGAACTGATGGCTCTTGAATTATTTGGGGGGAGGAAAATAATGAAAAAAGAGAAAAATCAAACTCAAAGCCTGTGCTGGTTGTACTGAGCAGTGAGCAATCAATGAGCAAAGCTCTAATCAAAGCAGAATTGCCAAAACAGGTGAAAACTGCAATTCTGGCACAGGGTTGTGGGAGAAAACAAGACTTGGAGATAAACAGAGCATGACAATCACCTTGTGCTCAGAGCTGGTGTTATCACTTTGATGGACACTCTTTTCTTCCCTGCTCAGTTCCACAGAATAATGAGAAGCTTCAGGAAAGTCCGTGCATTTTTGCATTAACACCAAGACAAGTGGAGCTCATCAGAAATTCCAGGTACTTCTCACTGGGTATTAACAGTTCAAGAAAATACAGCTGCATAATTCCATAACTCCTCTGTGTTCCCTCCCTGTGGAAGCTTTTGTTCTCTGCAAGGAAACAGGATTTGTTTGAGGACACCAGGCTGCTTCTCATGTAAAGCAAAGAGCTTTGGGGGGGAGTGGGAGCTACAAATTCACCCATCCAGCTCCTTAAGTTTCACTTGTGCTGCTCTAATCTCCCTCTGGAATGGTGCATTTGGGCAGGAAAAGCGGGATGAAATCATCAATGACCTAAATTCTCTGCTGAGCTGGTGTTGTGAATGTCTGCAGCCTTTCCTTTGCATCCCAGGTTCAAAAGGCAGAGTGTGAGGCTGTTTGCATCTGAAAGGAAACTTCCTTGGTGGGGAGGGTGCTGTAGGAGCTGCCTAAGGAAACATCTTGGATTAGGATTTACCCTGACCTCTGTCAGATGCAACTTTTGAGTCAAACAAAGGCTCTCCTCAGAGGTGGCAGTGCAGGCAGGGAGGTTTCCTCTTGGCTGACCTGCTCCCTTCATGCAGAAGAATTCCTCCCAAAATTCAACATAAAACCTTGAAATATTTCTCTTTATGATAAAATAAAGAGCTGGAGAAAGAATATCTTGGTTATTTTGCCTCCTAGTAAAATACCCTTGGTCTGTCTTCCATTTCTTTCCTGATTGCAGTTAGAATCCTGTCAGGAATAGCCCTGCTGAAGGTTGCAATATTCACAGTGGTGCCTTAATGCTCAGTCCCTTGGTTTGCATGAACAGCTTTAGCTGAATAATTAAACACTGAGAGTCTTGAACACCGTCAGGTAAACCTGACCTTAAAACCCAGTTTTTATAAATTCTCACAAATCACCAGAAGGCACCTGAACAGTTTTAAAAATCCAGAGAAAAGCTGTAGGTTGGTGCATCAGGAAAAAAATAATAATTACAGGACCACTGACATTTGCAGGGGGAATTGTACAATTTAAATAAAGTTCTGGGTGGTAATTTTTTAGAAGTCTATTAAAAAAAATCAGGAACAACTGAAGTCCTTGAGTCTGGCAGCTGGTTTGGGTGATTTTTTTGGGGTAGGGTTTGGTTTTTTTACATAATTAATTTGAAGTTTCTGTTCTTTAATTTACCAGGGACTTGCAACCCGGTGTGAAATCGGTTCAGGTGGTGCTAAGGTAGGTCTGGGCTGGGTTCGTTGAACATCAGGGGCAGAGCAGGGGAGGAGGGAATGTTCCAGCAAAACCCAGCAAGTTTCAACACGGATTTCATGGCTCCAGAGAGAATTTCCAGTGAACTGTTTGTTCCTGGGCCTCACAGAAGCATCTTAAACTCTCCTTTTGAACCTCGAGCAGAAACAGCAGAGTCACACCTGGCTGGGCTCTGCTGAGGGAGCATGGATTGGGATTGGGATGGGGCCTGTGGGAGCTGGGGATGTGCAGAGTGTGGGGATATTATGGGATGTGTTGTTTCCCCCCAGAATCTGCTACACAGACACCAGTTCCCCTCAGGAGGATCAGTACCCTCCCAACATCGCCGTGAAGGTGAACCACAGCTACTGCTCCGTGCCAGTAAGGACTGGGGGATTGGGGAGGAAAATTTGGGGAATTTGGGAGGAAAATTTGGGGAATTTGGAAGGAAATTGCTTTCCTGATGAATGCCAGGGGTATAGAAGTGCACTGCTGAGTTTAAAGCTAATTTTCTGATGGATTGGCCATGTTGTTAATGAACTGTTCTGTATAAAAACTCGATCCTGTTTACTTTGAGCTCCAACTGTATTCAGCTGCTTCTCCCCCCATCCTTGAGACCTGGGGCCAAGTGGAATTCAGTGGAGCTGATCAATAGATGTACCTTGAGTAAAAAATAAATCTCTGTATTTAACCTTGCTGCTTTAGGGCTACTACCCATCAAACAAACCCGGGGTGGAACCCAAGAGGCCCTGCCGGCCCATCAACCTCACCCACCTCATGTACCTGTCAGCAGCCACCAACCGCATCACGGTCACCTGGGGCAACTACGGCAAGGTGAGAGCCCAGGGAATGCCCAGAGCTCCCAGACAGCCCTGCAGAGCAGCCTGCTCATCCTCTCCCTTCTCTCTCTCCAGAGCTACTCGGTGGGGCTGTACCTGGTGCGGCAGATGACCTCGGCAGAGCTGCTGCAGAGGTTGAAAACCATCGGGATCAAACACCCGGAGCTCTGCAAAGCGCTGGGTGAGTGGCTCAGGAAGGGCCTGTCTGCACCTGCTGGGGAACAGCCACCACCATTTACACCTCTGCTTTCCTCCACTTGTATAAACCCCGCTTTTTATCTGAACAGACTTGCTGAGCTGTGTGTGAGTCGTGGGAGGTCACTCCAAACCCGTGGTTCTGGTGGCTCTGCAGCAGCTCTGTAGTTGGATTTAGGATTTGTCTCCGGTCATGTCGTGCCGGTGTCGTTGTGACTGGAAGGGCTTCATGCCTTCACCCAAGTCAGTATGAGCAGCACTGACCCTCGTGATTTCCAAAGGAGATTTCTGGAGCAAGGGATCCTGGTGACAATGTCCTGCTGCCCCAGTCCCTGGGGATCCTTGGGGCTGGCAGTGGGATGTCACCAGCAGCACTTTGATATGTCTTGAGAGCTTCAGAGAAGAGATGGTCCCCACAGATGCTTATCCCAAACCACTCAGGTAAATCATCCTGGTATGAGGCACATGTAAAACATTACTGGAAATGAGGGGTAATTACCTTTCTGAGGTGGAATCTGACCTGGAGCTCATGAGTGTGGAAGATTCCCAGTTTTTCAAGTTGGTGGACAAAACCTTCTCACTGCTTAGGTCTGTGTGGGAGAACTGGCCCTGTGGATCCTGATGGTCTTTGAAACTGTCCAGATCCTGGAAAACTCTTCCCAAGGATAAGAAACAATCAGGGAATCTCAGAATGGTTTGAGTTGGAAGGACCTCAAAGCCCATCCAGTGCCACCCCTGCCATGGGCAGGGACACCTCCCACTGTCCCAGGCTGCTCCAAGCCCCAATGTCCAGCCTGGCCTTGGGCACTGCCAGGGATCCAGGGGCAGCCCCAGCTGCTCTGGGCACCCTGTGCCAGGGCCTGCCCACCCTCCCAGGGAGGGATTTCTTCCTGACATCTGACCTAAATTTCCCCTCTTCGAGCCATTCCCCCTTGTCCTGTCACTGCAATTCCTGATGAAGAGCCCCTTCCCAGCATCCCTGCAGCCCCTTCAGGTACTGGAATGCCGCTGTGAGGTCTCCACTCAACCTTCTCTTCTCCAGGCTGAACTTTCTCAGCCTGTCACTCCTGAGGGTAGATTGTAGTTCATGAGGAAGGTGATGATTCCAGGTGTATCCAGCCTTCAGACACCTGGATTTCGGGGCAGACATCAGCTGTATTTGGTGACTTTAAATAAAACCAAATAAGAGCTATGTCTTATTTCAGCTCCTTTGTGTTTTCCTGCTGGGAAGTTGCTTGGATATCCAGAACTGGCCAACCTGAGGAGCTCCTAAACTTTGCTTTTCTAGCTCTGCTCTGCTCTGCAAATAATTCCCTGTCCCTGAAGCTGCCTTTTGGCTTCGGTCACATCTCACTGCTGACTCATCTTCTGCATAAAATTCTGTAGAATTTAATACAGGAACATGGTCTGAGAACAGATTATGGCTTTGGATCCAAAACAGCTCAGTCCTCATCGGGAGATCCTACAGAATTCTCCTTCCCATGTCTCCCAGTAATTGATGCACAGAGAAGGCTCTTACAAAGAACTTCATAAAAAATTAAGCTTGGATGAAAAGGCTCCTAATGTGAGGAAAACAAGCCCAAATCTTGTAATCTCCTGGGAATTTCACATCTGAGAAGTCCCTCTCTAATTAAAGCTGGGTGTTGCAGAGCTGCATGTAGCCTCATTGTCTGGGGACATTTTGTTATGATCTGAAAAGGTCAAAAGAAATGGTTGACTTGCTCCAAAGAAAAATGGTGATGGAAGTGTCAGAGGCAGTGGCAGACAGCAGTGGGAGCAGCAGCTCCTCCTCAGGAGTTGGGGAGCAGTTCAAAGCTCGTTTTGTTGATTTTTGCACCTTGGTGTGGGACCTGCCCACGTGGGACCTGCCCATCTGCTGCTTTCTTTGATTTCCCTGCTGCTCCTCTGGGTTCCCCTTCAGGCTGCAGCGGCGGGGGCAGGATTCCTCCTTTCCTAACATCTCATTCTTCCCAGATCTGTGCTGGATGGCTGCTGTGCCTGGTTGTGCATGGCTGCCTTGCTCTGAGCTGTCTGCCTGGGTACCTCTGGGCCTGCTTGTGGTTCCTGTGGAATGTTCTGCTGGAATAAAGGAGCTGGCCAGCGTAGAAGCCGAACGGTGACAGCCCAGCAGTGCTGAGAGGAGGCTTGATAACCTGGTGGAAAAAGGATGGGATGTGTTTTCCCTCCCAGTGTGACTGTTTGCTCACTTGTGGGGGGACTTGCTGTGAACTGGAAATGTCAGGGGGAGACATTTCCCCCCATTCAACTGCCACTGAGCTGAGGAGGGAATAAACCCCACCGTGCCTAGGCTGGAGCTGAATCCATGTGCTCATTGCCTCCCTCGCAGGGAAAATGATCTGTACACAGCCCAGGGCTGGGGTGAGCTGCTCCCCCTGTGCTGCACCTTGCTGCCAAGGGCTGAGTTTTGTTAAATGTTGTGCCCTCTGCTCTCCCTGCAGTGAAAGAGAAGCTACGCCTGGACCCAGACAGTGAAATCGCCACCACAGGTGTCCGAGTGTCGCTCATCTGTCCGGTGAGGCCCTGCAGGGTCATGGAATCAGAGTTTGGGTTGGAAGGGAGCTTGAAACCATCCAGTGCCACCCCTTGCCATGGGCAAGGGACACCTTCCACTATCCCAGGCTGCTGCAACCCGGTCTTGGGCACTGCCAGGGATCCAGGGGCAGCCCCAGCTGCTCTGGGCACCCTGTGCCAGGGCCTGCCCACCCTCCCAGGGAACAATTCCTTCCCAATATTCCCTCTGGCAGTGGGAAGCCATTCCCTGTGTTCTGTCCCTCCATCCCTTGTCCCAAATCCCTCTCCAGCTCTCCTGGAGCCCCTTCAGGCACTGGAAGGGCTGAACCCCCGCAGCTCTCCCAGTTTGCTCCAGAGCCGAGGGGCTCCAGCTCTGTTTTAGTCTGGTTTTGTCAAGAACCCAAACTGTGCTCCCAGACCAGCTCTGCAAACTCACAAATGTTTTTCCTTCCAAGGGGATGTGGGGGTTCCTTGCCAGGTGTTCTGGCTGATGCTCTGCTCTCTGGTCCCACAGCTGGTGAAGATGCGCCTGTCTGTGCCGTGCCGGGCCGAGACCTGCGCACACCTGCAGTGCTTTGATGCCGTCTTCTACCTACAGATGAATGAGAAAAAGCCCACATGGATGTGCCCTGTGTGTGACAAACCTGCCCCCTACGACCAGCTCATCATTGATGGGTGAGTTTTGCACCTCTGTGCCCCTTCCCCACTGGGTGCAGCATCTGCCTCTTGGTTGAAGTTCACCTTGGAACTATTGAAAGTTTATTCTGCTGGTGCACAATATTCTGTTTTCAGTGCTTTGCTGTGTTAGAGCAAGTGGGAATGGGCTGGGAGGGAACAGGCTTGTGCAGCACTTTTGGGGTGGGTTTGGCAGCAGCTTTGTTGCCCCCAAATGCTGGGAGCCTTTTGTGGACTGGGACCACTGACATCCTCGTGGTGCTGGCCAAGGACTGGTGGAACAACACATGTGGTTCCTGCCTGCTGGAAAATGATCTCCACCTTCGTGGCTGTGTGATTGGCCTCTACTGCAGGTTCCCTCAAGAGCAGGGAGAGTTTGGAGCGATGTTTGGGGTGCCTCCAGCTCCCCTGGCACAGGGAAGTGCACAGACCAGTCTGTTCCCAGACTCGCCAAGGGTTCCTGGAGCGTCGCTGCCTTTGTGGGCCCTGGGTAGATCCAGGAGCTGTGGCTTTCCAGGCAGCCTGGAGCAGCCTCAGCACAGATAACCTGTTTGCTTTGTCCCCTGGCCAACCCCAACAGGAAAATCCAGTTCCTTGGAGATCTCTAACAGGGGAGGGATGAAGGGGAAGCTGCGAGGGGTTGGATTGTGGAACCCCCACGGATTGGCAGTGCCCGTGTCCTGCGTGAGGAAGAGCAGGATGTCACTGGGGAAGGCTCAGCAGACTTCTGTCCCTGCTCAGGGCTGGGGTTTGGTGCCCATTCTGTTGGGTGAGGGTCCTTTCCAGATTCCCTGGAAGTGAGAGAGGGAAGCTGGCACTCAACTGGAGTCAAGAAAGAGCCGGAGGCTCCTGAGCAAGGAGGGAGGTGGTTGGTCAGGTCTGGGATCCTCAGGGCCTCGTCAGCTTTTTGGGAGCTGCAGCTTGGTGGTTGCTGTGCTGGGTGATGGGATTGGCTGTGGAAACAATTCCTACAGGAGCTGGGGAAAGCTGAAACTCTCCCACTGGGGTGCCACAAAGTCTTCCTGAGCTTGGAAGACTTTCCACTAGGAGTTCTCCTTCCTCCTGGAGGAAAATGCTCATGTCCAGGAGGGAGTGAGGCCTGGCAGAGCAGCATTTCCAAATAAACATCCCAGGCAAACGGTGGGACACAGGGAATAAAGCAAGTCCCCAGTTTCTCTGGAATCAGGGCCTCATTCCAGGTGTATTTTCATGGTTTTCCTGTTGCAGGAGGCTCTGTATGTTGTTCTGGTGGCTACTGTGGGGATTTGGGAAATAAAACTGGGAAGGAAGGGAAGTGCTGCTTGTTGGGTGGCTGACTTCCCGATGCCAAAGGATATCGCACCCTTTGCTAAAGCCTCGCTGGGAATGTCCCTGGGAATGTCCCTGCAGCAGCCCTGGGATGGGGCAGCAGCCTGGAAGCAGTGCCTGGGAAACTGGGTGAAGAGGCAAAGCTGTCTTTAATTGCACCTAATTAAGCTGGTAGTTGATGGTTTGGGTGCATGGACAGGAAGGGCTGGGATGGATCTGCACTGTCAGAACCTGCTCTGGTTTTATGGGGAATAAAGTCCATGACTCCGAGGGCTCTGAGCTCAGGAGCCAGCACCAGATTGCTTTTAAATGCAGAGTCAGTGCACACACCCTGCTGATTGCCAGGGGTGTGACAGCTCCTCCTGTCCCCCCTGCAGGCTCCTGTCCAAGATCCTGACAGAATGTGAAGATGCAGACGAGATCGAGTACCTGGTGGATGGCTCCTGGTGCCCCATCCGAGCCGAGAAAGAGCGGAGCTGCAGCCCTCAGTGTCCAATCCTGGTTCTAGGTGAGTCTCCCTGGGGAGAGAGGCTGGAAACCCCTGGGGGAAATCACAGAATTCCAGAGTGGTTTGGGTTGGAAGGGACCTGCAGGGTCATCCTCCAGTCCCACTCCTGCCATGGAACACCTCCCACTGTCCCAGGCTGCTCCAAACCTCGTCCAACCTGGCCTTGGGCACTGCCAGGGATCCAGGGGCAGCCACAGCTGCTCTGGGCACCCTGTGCCAGGGCCTGCCCACCCTCCCAGGGAGGGATTTCTCCCCAGTATTCCCTCTGGCAGTGGGAAGCCATTCCCTGTGTCCTGTCCCTCCATCCCCTGTCCCCAGTCCCTCTCCAGCTCTCCTGGAGCCCCTTTAGGCCCTGCAAGGGGCTCTGAGCTCTCCCTGGAGCCTTCCCTTGTCCCTGCTGACCAGTCAGGAGCATTGGATCATCCCCTGAGCTGGACACGAGGGGTTTCACTCCGTGCTTTGCCCCCCTCCTGTCGCAGGCTCCTCGGATGTGAACGGGCTGCTGGCCGCTCCCAACGGCAACGGCGACAACGGCAAAGCGACGGCGGACGTTGTGGATTTAACACTGGACAGCTCATCCTCGGAGGAGGATGAGGAGGAGGACGAGGAGGAGGATGATGACGATGAGGGACCCCAGCCCAAACGACGCTGCTCTTACGAGAAAGGTTTAGTCTCTGCCTGCTGACTGCAGCCATGGCTCGGAATTCCCAACGGACAGACTTGAATACTCTGGTGCTTATTAAACTGGAGGAGGGGGAGAACGTCCTCTCCCACCTCATCTCCCTCCCTCCCTCATCTCCTGTGACTTTCCTATTCCAAATTACTCATTAAAACGAGAGAGAAAAAAGAAAAAAAAAAACCCAAACAAAAAAAAAAACAAAAAAACAACACAAACAAACAAAAACAAACAAAACAAAAACCATTGAGCTGCTTCTTGGTTGGAAAACGACCCCACTCAGAGCCTGACCCTGAACTGGAGCCTGAAGTAAGGAAAGTGTCTTAAGCCAGGCAGGATCCTCCCTCACCTGGATCCCGGGATCGGGGGAGCTCCCCTGCACACCTCCAGGACACCCACCCCTGCATCTCCAAAGGCGTGTGCAGTTTGATCCTCTTGTTAATTAACCATTCCTTAATTAATCTAAAGGTTTTGCTGGACGTGTGAGTCCGGGGCGGGGCGGGAGGGGGGAGCGGGGAGGGGTCTGGGGGGGTTCTATAACCCAGCAAGGATAGAGGGGGGGTTTGTAGGGGTGGGGATGGGGGCATGGGGTGCCAGGGGTGAGATGTCCGGTTGGAAGCGCACTGTTCTAGCTCGGAGCTCCAGCAGCTCTGCACCTCATGTAAAGAGACACGTTTGGAATTTTAACCTAATCCCAAGGGAAATGTAGAGATTTGTGCAGTAGTGACTCGTTTTAGTTGAGCAGAAGCCATGGGGGGGCAGGGGGTGGGAGGGGGGGGCTCGAACCACAAATCTGTTGTATTTTTGAAGTGCAATAACTTTGGTGTTTTTGAAGACTGACAAGGGCTGCGCATTCCCTTTTCGTTGAGGTTGGTTCTGGAGGCGGCGGCCGTGACCTGCAGGCCACCCCCAGGCCTGGGGGTGGGGACAGTGACCTGCAGGCCACCCCCGCACCTGGGCACACCTGGCACGTGAGCAGGAGCAGGGCAGGGGGGTCCTTCCAGAAGATGCCAGGTGGGGGAATCTCAGTTTTTAGCCAACTACCTCGGTAACTCCAATTCAGGTTTCTTTGAGTCCCGAGCCCGTCCCGGGCGGGTGCGAGGGCAGGGCCCGGGCGCTGCCGCCGCTCCGGCCCCTCCACTTCTCTGTCCCAGCCTTTGGCCCCAGAGCCAAAGCTCCTCCTGTGCTCTTTGGTGGCAAAACGTTGTTGCTTTTGAGTTTGCGAAGCGTCACCTTTTTGACTTTGTCTTGGAGAGTTTCTGTCCCGGCCTTTGCGGCAGCTCTGCTGTTCCCACTGGCTCCTCCCGGCTCTGGATTGCCCTGGACCTCGCTGGCTTTTCTCCCTGGAGCTGGGATGGCCCCGGAGGGAGCTGGCCCTGCCCCTGGGTGGGTGAGGAGCAGGGGGGATGGCCCTGTGCCCAGTGCTGGGCTGAGACCCCCGAGGGTCTTGGTGTTGCTGGGCACTGCCAGACCCCAAACCCTCCATCCTTCCTTCATCCCTCCGTCTCTTCTGAGTACTCCAAACCCTCCATCCTCCCTCATCCCTCACCCCAGCAGCCAAGGGGACACAGAGAGGGGGGTGTTGCTGCCTTTCCCAGCACTTCTCTCTCCAAAAAACTCCACACATGGCCAATCCCACCTAAAGGGAAAAGCCCCCGAGGTCCAGCCAGAGCTGCCCTAAATCCTCATTGGCCACTTGCCCAAGAGCAAAGGCCCCTCTCCAAATTGAGGAGGGGTCCCCTGCCAGCTTTGGGGGCTCCTCTCCCAAGCCCCCATCTCCCCAGCGGGGTGGGGGTCCCTGAGCCCCTGTGGGAGGGGGATCCTCCCACCCCTTCCTGCCTGGCTGGGTTTTGTCTCCAGACCTGGAATTTGGAGGGGGTGGGGGTTAAAGCCCCCCCGTTTCCCCAGGTCTGGCGGGGGGACCCGGAGCAGCTCCTGGTCCCGCTCCCATGGGGACACCTGCACTTGTTGGCCCCAGGCTTTGCTTTTCCTTCTCCTTCCCTGGCTGCGAGCAATATGTTTTCAGGTTGAAACGGGGGTGGGGGTGGGAAAAGGGGGATGAAAACAACTGAAAAAAACCCGGGTAGAGCTCCCAAATTAATTTTACTGTACAAAGTTCTGTGCTCGCAGCCCTGGCTGCACAGTAGCTTTAGAGTCCAGTTGTTTTCCTAATATTTTTATTCTAATTTAATTGCTTTTAAATTTTCCAGGCCAGGCAACTGTTTGGAAACACCATGCTTGTTTAGTGCTTTCTGTTGGAGTTGGCCAGCTCTTCCTGTACATATGTTGGTTTTTTTTTTTTGTTTCTTATAACCTGTTTTTTTTCTTCTTTGTTTTATAAAGAGAAGAGAAAAAAAAAAAAACAAACAAAAAAAAGAAAATTATTTTTCTTTCCCTCAGTACACATTCTTCAAAGTTCAAATTATAGTGTTTGTTAAATAAATGAAAGATTTACATTTAATTCCGTGTCGGCTTGTTGGGATTTCTGACCCCAGAGTCTCCAGGATCTCCCTGGGCTCCTCAGGGTTTCCTCAAGATCTCTCTGGGGATCTCCAGGAAACCCCTTGGGGTGTCCTGAGGGTCTCCATGAACTCCCTGGAGATGCCCAGCACCTCACCGGGGGTCCCCGGAACTTCTCCCGGGGGCTCTCAAGGATCTCACTCAGCATCCCCAGGATCGTGCCAGGGAAAATCTTCCCACAGGATCTCCACAACCGCCCTGGGGTCACCCTGAGCTCCTCAAGATCTCACCAAGATCCCCCAGGATCTCCCCCAGGCTCCCGAGCATCTCCAGAGGGTCCCCAGGATCACTCCCAGCTCACCCCAAAATGAGCCCGGGGGATTTGTGTCCATGGCAGGAGGGTCCTGGGGCAACCCCGACCCCCTCCCAGGATTTCCCTGAACATCCCAGGATCTCACAGGGTCTCCAGGATCTCCCCAGGATCACCCCAAAAGGAGCTTGAAGGGTTCTGGGGCAACCTGTGACCCCCTCCAGGTTCTTCCCCTGGAATTTGGGGGGCAGCCGGACCCCCGGGCACCTCCTCGGTGCCACTTTGAATTCCTCCACCTCCAGCGGATTAATCATTTTATTTACGAGGCTTAAGGGCCCAAATCCCGCTAAAGCCGGGGCTTTGCCAGATAAACAGCCCGCTTTGGGGGCAGCTCGTTTGTGAAAACACAATTAGCAAAGCCAGTAATCTGCGCTAATTACCGGGCTCCGAGCGCCGGCGGCTGCCGGCAGCACCTGCAGCATGGGGGACACGGGGGACACGGGGGACACGGGCATGAGTGGGCACACAGGACCCGCGTCCTCCCGGGGCCCGCCCGGAGCCTCCTTCACCATCGAGTACCTGCTGTCGGGGCGGGGGAACGGGGCCGCCCCCAGCCCGGAGCCCCCCGGCCGGAGCCCCCCGGGGGCCCCCCGGCCCCCTCCGGAGCCCGGGGACAAACCGGCCCAATCCTACATCGCCCTCATCTCCACCGCCATCCTCTCGTCCCCGGAGAAGAAGCTGCTGCTCTCCGACATCTACCAGTGGATCATGGACAACTACCCCTACTTCAAGAACAAGGTGAGGGAGGGGCTGCGGGGCCGGGGCAGGCGCGTTCCCTTGGGATCTCCGCTGGTTTCCATGGTTTGGGGTGAGCCGAGCCCGGGGTGCTGCTGTGGGGTGTGGGACTGGGCTGGGGGAACTCACCCAGCTCCGCTGAGCCCAATCCATCAGGAAAACGCTTCTGTGGTGTCCAGACGTCGGTGCTGGTGGGGTCGCTTTCTCCAGGCTCATTTTGGAGCCTACTGGTGTTGGCTGATCCCAATCCATTGGGAAAACGCCTGTGCTGGCGGCCGGATCCTGGGGCCGGGTTCTCCAGGGGGCCTCCGGAGCGGAGCGGGCACGGCAGGGCCAGGGGGGCTCGGCCTGGCTGACCCCTGCGGGCCTGGCTGACCCCTGCGGGCCTGAGTGACCCCTCTGGGCCTGAGTGACCCCTCTGGGCCTGAGTGACCCCTCTGGGTGCAGGAGAAGAGTTGGCGCAACAGCGTCCGCCACAACCTGTCCCTTAACGAGTGCTTCGTCAAGGCCGGGCGCAGCGACAACGGCAAAGGGCACTTCTGGGCCATCCACCCCGCCAACCTGGAGGACTTCGCCAAGGGCGATTACCACCGGCGGCGGGCCCGGCGCCGCGTCCGCAGGTCAGGGGGCTCCGGGGGGGCCCTGGGGGCCACCGAGGGGGGGTTTGGGGCTCAGCGCTGACCCCGTGCTCTGTTTCCCCTCGCAGGGTGAACGTCGGCTACTTCCACCCCTACGCCCTGTACGGCCTCGGCTGCTGCTGCCCCTGCTGCCCCCCGGGCCCCGCCGCCGCCCCGCTGGCGCTGCCCAGGGCCCCCCAGTGGCCCCCAGTGCCGCGCTGGGGCTGGGGGCGGCTCCCGGTGCCCCGGGGACCCCTCCTGTCCCGGGCCCCCTTCCTGTGACCCCCCCCCCCCCGGGGACCCCTCCTGCCCCGGCCCCCCCTTCCTGTGCCCCCCCTGCCCAGTGCCCACATGGGACCCCCCTGGATGTGTCACCTGCTCCGGGTGACCCCCGCACCACGCCAAGGGTCACCTGTGTGTCCCCTGTCACCAGTGACCCAGGATGGGGCCCATTCCCGGGGGCTGCACCCCCTGAGAGACCCTCCCACGCCCTCCCGAGCCCCCCCATCCTCCCGGTGCTGCCACCCCCTCAGGACACCCCAGGATGGCACCCAGTGCCCAGTGTCCCCCCCATGAGCAGCACTGGGCAGACTGGGAGGGGGCACTGGGCACGCTGGGGACCCCCACCCTTTGCCTTTGCTACCTAAGAGGGGTTTTCCACTGGGGGAAACTGAGGCACGGCCCCAATTGGGACCGATCCCCCCCACAAACCCCCCTGGACACCCCCAAACCGGGGGTGCCCCAACCCCCCCCTCCCGGCACGCTCAGGCACATATGGGGCTTAAACCCTGCAGCGGCTGCCCCTGCCCTAATTATTCCCTTACTAATTGTCCCTGACGCCCCTAATGAAAATCGCGGCTCCCAGGTGTTAAGTGGCATTAGGGCGTCTCGCTAAGAAAGACGACTCGGCCACTAAATCCCGGGATAAACCCCCAAATCCCCGCGCGTGCCCCCGAACAAGGCAGATTATGACACAAATTAATCCCCTCACATTGGCCGTGCCCTTTGGGGGGGCCGGGGGGGGCCGGGCTGGGTCCCGCGGGCACGGAGACCCCGGGATTTGGGGGATTTTTGGGATGTGGGGTCACCCGCGCCCACGCCCTGCCCCGGCCTGTGGTGCCCACCCCGGGCTGAGGGGGTCTGGGGGGGTGGGGGACACCCCAAATCTGCCCCCGAAGGCTCCTTAAGGCGCGGCCATCTGGCCCCAAACGCGATTAGGGTCCCCCGACCCCCCCGGGCCTCAGCCCCCCCGAGCGGCTTAATGGGGCCGGGGGCACTGGGCGGACTGGGGGGGCACTGGGGGGGCACTGGGGGGAGGGGGCGTTGGGGGGGGACCCCCTGCTGAGTTCCCCAAAATAGGGGAACCCCCCCCAAAAAACCCCAACAGTCCTGGACACCCCCGAAATAGGGGAGATCCCCCCCAAATACCCCCCTGCAAACTCCCAGAATAGGGGGAACCCTCCCAAAAATCCCCTCTGCAGCCCTGGACACCCCCAAAATCGGGGGAAAACCCCAAAACTTCCCCCACCCTCCCCCCAAACCCCAGGGAACCCCCGGGCCCTGCCCTGCTTCCCCCGCCCGGGGCTCCCCCGCCCCAAAAAACCCCCCCCAAAGTCATTAAAACCCCACCAAAACCACCCCAAAACACTGGGGCGACCCCCCAAAAAAGAGCTGCTGCCCTCCATAAACTCCTCCCCCAAGAAATCCAGCGGGCTCCGGGTGTATTTTTAATATATAGTTTATTTCTCTCTTTTTTTTTTTTTTTAATATTTTAAAGCCCCCCCCAAAGTGCAATTTTTTATTATTTTAAATTTTTTTTGTTTGTTTTTTGTCCTTTTTTGTCATCGTTTTTATTTTTTTTTTTCCTCATCTCCCCCCGCTTTATAAAGAACTATCAAAGTTACAATCTATGGAATGTCTTTTCTGTGCTTTATTTATTTATTTTTTTAAATATATTTCTTTCTTTATCCACTTTTTTTTCTCTCTCTCTCCTCCTTTCCTCACTCCTTTTCCTCCCCCCCACCCCCAACCCCGCGAAAATCCTCACCAAAAAAAAAAAAAGAAATTGGAAAAAACACATAAAAACCGCTGCAACCTTTGCGAGTGCTTGAAGATAAAGAATCTCTTTAATAGATTTATAGAAAGACGCAGGAAAAAACAAAAAAAAAAACAAAAAAAACCGGAAAAAAAAAGGGAAAAAAACCGAAAATAAAATTAATATTTATAATAAAGTGGCCCCACCTCGAGCGTCCTTTGGGGTCCCCGGGCCGAGCTCGGTGTCCCCCCCGTCCCTGGGGACATTTCAGCTCTTGCTGTGTGTATATATATATATATATAGAGATAGCATTCGATATAAAACACAATTTAACGCAGCATTTCGCCCCCTCCCCGCCCCACCCCCCCAAAATTTCCGTCCCGTTTTGCTCTTTTTTGTTTGTTTGTTTCTCTTGATTGAAATTGAAATTTGAATTTTTTTGAAATTGTTTTGAATTTTTTTTTTTTTTTCTGCTCGTTGTGAATCAAAACCCAAACGATGGAAAAATTTAGAGAGAGAAATTCAGGGGGTTTTGTCTTGGTTTATTATTAAATGACGAAAAGGTTCCGTTTGGGGGGGAAATGGGGCTGGGGGGGCTCTAAAGGGGGGGATGAAGGAGAATTTTGGGGTGGGGAGGGGGAATCAGCCCTTTCCCTATGGAAAAATGAGGCCCCTCCCGCTTAGTTTGGGGGGCGGGACCCCCCCGGACCCAATTTTGGGGGGGGAAAACCCCAAATTTGTCCCTGCTCAGCCCAGCAAGGGGTGAAGCTCCTCTCGTGGCACTCCCAGACCCCAAATGAGTCGGGAACGGCCCCAAATCCCTCCCCCACCTGTCCTGAGCTGGGACCCCAAAGCTGAGCCCCCCTAAACCCGAATCCATCCCCCTAAACCTGGGCTCAGCCCCCCTAACCCAGGCTCAGACCCCCAAACTTGGGCTCAGCTGCCCCAAAATTGGGCTGAGCCCCCCAAACCTGGGCTCTGCACCCCAAACCCAGATTATTCCCCCCTAAACCCAGGCTGAGCCCCCCCAAACCTGGGTCAAGTCCCCCAAATCTGGGCTGAGCCCCCAAAACCAGGCTCAAAGCCCCTAAACCGAGCTCAGCCACCCCAAAATTAAGCTGAACCCCCTAAATCCAGGCTGAAACCCCCAAACTTGGGCTGAGCCCCCGAAACCAGATTATTCCCCCTAAACCCAGGCTGAGCCCACTCAGACTTGGGCTGAGCCCCCCCAAACCTGGATTAACCCCCCCAAGCCCGGGCTGAGCCCCCTCAGGACATGGGGGGGAGGTGGTTTGGGGAGTTTGGGGGGACACACAAATTCTTTTCCTCTTTTAAATCAAAAAATCCTTTTTTTCCCCCCCATTTCCCCTTGCCCCTGCTTGGCTTCGATCCAAAGGGTATTATTTAATAATTAATTATTATTAATATTAATAATCACTTCTATTATTATTATTCCTCTCTCTCCCTCTCTCTTCCCACCGGAACTCAGCACTTTCTTTGGCAACAATTTTATCCCAACCTGGATCCAAAAAAAAACGACCAAAAAAAAAAAAAAAAAAAAAAATCAAATTAAATGGAAATGAATCAGAATAAAAATGACAAAAATCTCGATGCTGAGCTACGGGGGGGATTTTGGGCTCGGGGGTTAAGGCAGGTGACGGGACAGGGACAGTCCTGGCGGGTTTTGGGGGGGGTTGGAGCTCTTTTTTTTTTTTTTTTTTTTGCTTTCTCTTGATTTATTTTTAGTGCAAACTTCACCTTGTGCTAAAGTGGTGCCAGTGGGGGGACAGGGAGGGACAGGGAGGGACACGGGGACATCGCTGGGGGAATCCTGAGTCTGCTCCTCTCTTCCTCTTTTGTGCTCTTTTTCCTTTGTATTTTTTCCTTTTTTTCCCCTCTTCCTTTCCTTTTTTTTCTCCCCTGGTCCTCCCCAATTTATTTCCCCCTTTTTTCCTTCTTTTCTCATTTCCCCCCTTTTTTCCACCCCTTTTTTTCTTTCCCCCCTTTCTTTCCCTTGTTTTCCCTCTTTTATTTCTCCCTTGCAATTTCCTTCCCCCCCTTTTTTCCTTCTATTTTTTATCATTCCCCTCTTTTTTCTTTTTTTCCCCCCTCTTTTTTCCCCCTCTCCCATCTTTTCCTTCCCCTCCCTTGTTCCCCCTTTTCCCCACACCTGGAACATCCCACCAGCTTCACCCCCCCCCCCCCCCCGGTGCTGCTTCCCCAGAGCTCCCAAACTTCCCAAAATTCCTTCAGGATTGGGAAGGAGGAAGGAAAAGCAGCAGCGAGGGTGGGAAAAACTCCCAGGGAAAAACCGGGCCAGGGAGTCGAGAGGAGCCGCCCGAACCGCGAGCTCCGTTTCAAACCCACGCGGAATTCGCTTCCCCATTCCCAGACCGGAGGGGCGGCCCCGCCCGGAGCCCCCAATTCCAGCCGGGACCCGGCCCCTCCCCGCCGGGATTCGCTGCCCGGATCCCAAATTCCCCGCTCAGGGGAGGGATGCAGATCCACAGGGAGCATCCCGGACCTGGCATCCCGAGTTCCGTGCCCGAAGGGGGAACGGGAGGGACACGAATCCCCGGGATCACCGCGGGCCCCTCTCGTGTCCCGGCTCCGGCTCCCTCCCGCCCCTTCCCGCCGGGATTCGCTGTCGCATCCCGAGTTCCCTGCCCGGGAGCTGCGGGGATCCAAATCCATGGGGAGCATCGTGGCCCCCTCAGTTCCAAGCTGGATCTGGGTCCCTCCAGCGCCTTCCCGGGGGGATTCCCTGCCCAGATCCCGATCTCCCTGCCCGGGGGCAGCCAGAGGGATGCAAATCCATGGGGAGCATCGCAGAGCCCCCATTCCAGCGGGATCTGGGTCCCTCCAGCCCCTTCCCGGGGGGATTCCCTGCCCCGATCCCACTCTCCCCACCCAGATCCCAATTTCCCCGCCCAGGGCAGAGCTGGAGGGACACAAATCCCTCTCCCAGCCCCGATCCAGATCCCATTCCCTGCCCAGGAACTCCTTGGCGAACATCCCAGCCCCTCCCATTCCAACCTGGATCCCTCCAGCTCCTTCCTGGGGGGGATTCCCTGCCCAGATCCCAATTCCCTGCCCCAGGTGGGAGCAGGAGGGATCCAAACCCGCGGGGATCCCGACACCTCTGCGCTGGCACTGGCTAAAAAACATCGAAAAATAAAATTATTTCTACCAAAAAAAAAAAAAAAAAAATCCTCCTCAAGGCTGCCGGGAGCAGCGACCGAGCCACAACCCCCAGGATTCCTGCCTAAAATTCAAGCTTCCATGGATTTTTTTTTTTTTTTTTCTTTCTATTTAAAATTCCCGAGGGTCAGGGCACGTCACAGAACCTAATTAGCATCCTTCCTCCCATCCTCCAATCTCACTTGGATTCTGCCTATATTTGTATTTTTTTTCTAGGTTTTTTTTGTTAAATATATATATATATATACACATTTTTTATTCTTACAAAAATAAATTTAGGCTTTTTTTTTAATAATATTTTTTTTTCTCCGTAGAAGTCGTTTTTTTTTTTTAAGTTTTTTTTTTGACTTGTAAACATCTTGAATTTTGCTTTTTCTTTAAATTAAGATAAAGTGAGCTCAAAGTACCCGTTCCATCGCAAAGTGCTAAGACTTCTTTGTTTTCTTTTTTTTTTTTTATTTTTTTAGCTTTTTTTTGGAATTTTTTATTGCTTTTTTTGTTTTTCTGCATTAAATAAACATCCATCTCTTCCCCCAGCCCCACCACTCACCCCACCCCCAGCACACACTCCCCCTCTCTCACTCCCTCTCCAAAATACATTCGGCCAAAACCTGCTCTTTGCTTTTTCTTTTTGAAAGTAAAAACACCAAAAAAAAAAAAAGGAAAAACCAAAAGAAAAAAAAAAACCAACAACAAAAAAATTAAAATAAAAGGAAGAGAATCTAAAAAGTGCTTTGAAAATAAAAGGGCTTAAAATCTCTCTGGTTTTTTACTTTTTTTTTTTTTTTTTTTTTTTTTTTTTAGCATTTAAAAATGTGCATTTAGAAAACAGGTGACCAACTCAAAGGTGCCTTTTTCCCCCGAGGGTCGGGACCCGCCTCTCCAGCCATAGAGCATCTCTAGATATATATATTTATATAATTCATTTTTGGGAATGGGGCTGGGGGGCCGGGCTGCTCCCCCCTTCCCAAAGGCCTCCTGCTCCTTTAGGGGAGACCCCAAAGAACCCTTTTTCCAAAGGAATCCGGAGGCGTTTTTGGGGCAGCGCTGGGCGGAGCTGGGGGGCAGGGGGGGGGGAGAAATTGGGACCCCCCAGCCCCAAATTCTGCCGGCAGCGGGGGCTGGGCTGACTCAGGCACTTCCTGGGCACTGCGGGGTGGGGACGGATGGGGGGACACGGGGAGGGCCAGGGATGGCCGGGGATGGCCAGGGATGGCCACGGGGATGGCCACGGGGATGGCCACGGGGATGGACACCCCAGCACTGGATCCACGGCACGGCGGAGCCATCCCCGCTGTCCCCACGCCGCTGTCCCTGCTCCAGGTGCTGCTCCCCGTGCCTGTCCCCATTCCTGGCTGTCCCCAGCCCTGGCTGTCCCCACTCCTGCCCTGGCCCCAGCCCTGCCCTGTCCCCATCATCTCCGCTGTCCCCAGCCCCGCGTGCCCGACACAAACCCTGCCGAACCTGCTGCCCTCTCTCTCTCACATGATTTTTTTTTTTTTTTTTCAGGCAATTTCCAGACATTTCCAGCAATTTTCCGGCCGCTCCCCACCTGGAGCCCTCGCTGCCCAACTGAGCCTCGCACGGGGCTGGGGGGATGGACCCCAAATCCTGACCCCGATCTCCTGGGAAGGAGCCCCCGGCCCCCAAATCCCAAACCCCGCCCTGCCACAGCCCTTCCAACTCCTACCACTCCATTTTTTTTTTCTATTTTTTCCTTTTTTTTTTCTTAAATAGATCTCTCTCTGAAATAAGTTTTTTTTTCTTTTCTTTTTTTTAAACACGTGTTTGGACACAAAATAAAGCTTTGGATTTACATGGAAGCTCTTTTCCATGTGACAGAGCCACTTTCCATCCCCACCTCGTGCTTCCCTAGCGTCCTTGCCTTTCCAAGAAAAGGTCCTTGGCTATGAGGGATCCTCGGGGGAGCCCCGCTTACGATGGGAAGATTGGAAAACGTTAATATAATATCTCTCTTTTTTTTTTTTTTGTTGTTTTTATCGCTTTTTTTTCTTAAAAAAAGGGAGAGAAACATCTTTTTAAAGAGAAAAATCGGAGGAAAAGTACTAACTAGATTTTGTGACTTTGTTTCTCAGGTGGTTGTTTCGTTGGTTGGGGTTGGTTTTTTGTTTTGTTGGGGTTGTTTTTTTTTTTTTTTTTTGGTTTAGGAGAGTCCTTGCGTGTTACCCTCATCCGACCCTCCTGCTACATTCAATCCCGGCGCTTCGTTATTGGAATTCTCCTCAAAGTGCTGCTGCTCCTGCTCGGTGCCCTGCGCGGTGTCCTCGGATTCCTGGCTCTCGGCTCCGGCCGGGAAGCTCCCGTCCTCGGCGCTGCCCGTCGGGGTGGGGGGCATCGCCCCGGCCTCCCTCACCCGGGGCTTGCGGCCCCTCCGGGACGGGATCCCGTTGCATCCATCTTTTTTAAGGTGCCTGTGCAGGTGGTCGGAGCGGACGAAAGTCTTGCAGCAGCTGTCGCACTGGTACGGCCGCAGCCCCGTGTGCACCCGCATGTGGTTCTTCAAGTCGTAGTTGTGGGCGAAGGCGGCCCCGCACTGCTGGCACAGGTAGGGCTTCTCCCCCGTGTGCTTCCGCATGTGCACCTTCAGCTTGTCCTGCCTGCGGAGAGCACACACAGGGCACCGTCAGCCCCGGGCAGGGCGGGCAACGGGGCCGGGAGGGAGCTCTGGGGTGGTGGCGGAGCGGGGAGAAGGGATGGGGGGAATGGGGGAAAGCTGCGGATGGAAGAGGGTGGGGTGTCGGTGGAACAGGGCTGGGCAGCAGCGGGTGTGGGGCTGGACATTGGAACCACCTGGTGTAAGGTGGAGCATCCACCCGGTGTGGGGCTGAACATCACCTCATATGGGGCTAAGAGGTCACCTCATATAGGGCCAAGCATCACCCCATACAGGGCTGAGCATCACTATGGGGTCACCGCTGTCCAGCACAGGGCTGAGCATCAGTAAAGGGCTGAACACCAGTATGGGGCTGAGCATTGCCCAGTACGGGGTCAAGCATCAATCCAGGGCTGAGCGGCAGCACAGGGTAAAGCATCGCCCCGTAAAGCAGGGTGTGAGTGTGGGGTCACACACGGTCACATATGGGGTCTGAGCAGGGTTATGGGGTCACACCTTGCCCCATATGGGGTCTGAGCAGGGTTATGGGGTCACACCTTGCCCAGTACAGGGCTGATCACAGCTATGGGGTCACGCATGGCTCATTTGGGGCCGTGTGGCTCATTCGGGGCCGGCGCAGCCGCAGCTCCCCCAGCCGGGGCAGGGCCGGTGCACAGGCCGGGCCGGGGGCCAGCAGGGCCACGTGAGCCGCAGCCATCGCTGCTTCCTGCAGGAAAATCCCAGCCCAGAGCACGTGGCGAGGCCGTGGGAGCCCCTCCTGCCCTCCCAGCACCTGCTCGACCCTTCCCAAGCGGATCCACCCTGTCCCTCTCCGCTCTCCCGGATGGAACACTCGGATCCCCGCCCTGAACGTTCTCCCTTTGCCCACAGGATCCCAAAAATCCTAAAGCTCCAGGGAAGGATCAAAGCCCAAGATCACCTCCAGCTCTGAGGGACACAAAAACGGCCTTTTGAAATTAAAATTTATCATTTTATAACCCCCCACTCTCTCTTTTCTTATCAGAGCTGCCGCTGCTCCTCCCCCCCGCGCCCGCAGAGGAACCAGGAAGCACCAGGGAGCAAAAATCCCTGAGAAGGGCCGGGCCTGTCCCCACCCGGCCGGGAACACCCGGCTGGAACAGCCCCGGCTCCTCCTGGCACACCCCAAACCCCCTCCCAGAGCCAGCTTCCCGTGTCCAGCCTTCCCAGAGCCCCGTGGAACAGGGAAGGGGTTTGTTTTCCAGCCGTGGGATGCGGAGGGGGAAGGAGAGCAAAGGAATAATAAAATCAGGGGGAATTCGAGCTCAGGGCACGACAGGGAACAGTGGTGCCAAGGACAGCTCCCTGTCCCCATCCAGGCTTCTCCAGGCCCAAACCCCGGCTGTGGGAAGCAGCAGCAGGATGTATTTTGGCTGGAATCTGGTGTTTTAGGAAAGCAGCTTTTTTACAGGTGCCAGGCCCTCCTGGGAGCCAACAGGGAGCAGGTCCTCATCCAAAACCCACGGAAGGGGAGCAGGATGGAAAAGGGCTGGGGTGGCATTGCCCCACCAACGCCCCCGCCCCAAAAATCCCTGGGCCTCCCCTCATCTCGCAGTGCCACCAGCTGCCAGGGACCCTGTGGCATTTCCACATCCTGCAGGCCCCTGGATCCTGCACAGGGGGGTGAGATCGCTGTGGGATCGCTGTGGGACCGGTTGGGATGGGCCCCCCGGGCCCCCGGAGCAGGGAGGTGCCGCGTGGCAGGGCCGGGGGAGCGGGGAGGGAGGGCTGGCACCCTGCCCCTGCCATTATCTGCATTCCTCAGCTCTCCAACGTGGGCTGGGTGCGGCCGGGACCAGGGGAAGGGGCAGGACGCGGCCTCTGCCCACAGCTCGGCCCCTCCAGCTGCACCGCAGCTGCCCCAGGGATCCCTCATGGGTCCCACATGGAGCAGCCCTATGGGATGGAGCAGCCCCATGGGATGGAGCCCCCAAAGCACGAGCGGCCTGGGAGGGCCGGCCTTGGCAGTGGGAACTGGCACAGTGGGAATATCAGGGCAGGAAGGGAGCAGGCAGGGAAAGGGAAAGGAGCAGGGAAAGGGAAAGGGAAGGGAGCAGGGAAAGGGAAAGGGAAAGGAGCAGGGAAAGGGAAAGGGAAAGGAGCAGGGAAAGGGAAGGGAGCAGGGAAAGGGAAAGGGAAGGGAGCAGGGAAAGGGAAAGGGAAAGGAGCAGGGAAAGGGAAAGGGAAAGGAGCAGGGAAAGGGAAGGGAGCAGGGAAAGGGAAAGGGAAGGGAGCAGGGAAAGGGAAAGGAGCAGGGAAAGGGAAGGGAGCAGGGAAAGGGAAGGGAGCAGGGAAAGGGAAAGGGAAGGGAGCAGGGAAAGGGAAGGGAGCAGGGAAAGGGAAAGGGAAAGGGAAGGGAACAGGCCCCAGGCCCAGGCAGCCCACGCCACCCCTCGGCAGGGCCAGGGCCGCTCCAGGGTGGGACCCCCGCCCCAGCGCAGCCCCGGCGGCCACAGAGCCCGGGGAGAGGAGGCGGCGCCCGACTGCGGACTGGAGTGAACCGGGAGGGATCCAAACAATGTCCCCTTTCTTTGGTGCTCCCTGGCCCAGGCAAGGAGCAGAGGAGCCCTGATTAGGGACGGGGCCGTGGCGAACGCCCGCGGGAGCTGCACCGGGGCCGCAGCGCTCGGTTTGCCAGGACACGAGCGGGGTCCAACCTCCTTCCAACCCAACCACCGCCACCTCAGCCACCCCATGGAGCCATTCCCGAACGATTCCCCCGCTCCTGCCTCGGCCGCGACGGACGGGCCAAGGGCTGCAGCTCTGTTTCCCCAGCACGTCACTCCAGCTCTGGCCGGGTTTCCAGCAGAGCTCAGCAGTTCAGGACAGCGGGATGGTGGCACTGGCCAGCGAGCCAGGCCCCTTGAGACAGCTCAAGTGTCACACCCCCAAATTGCTCGTCTCCCTGGAAAACTTTGGCCTCCAGACCCAACTCTGTTAGGATGGAAATGAGCAGAGCACGGGAGATAAAATCATCCAGGCCCAGCCCTGCGCCGGCTCCCGGGGAGAGCCGGCTTTGTGCAGCCCCCGCGCCCGGCCCGTACCTGGTGAATCGGACGTTGCAGATGTTGCACTCGTAGGGCTTCTCCCCGGTGTGGGTGCGGATGTGGCGCGGCAGCTTCCCGGCGCCCTGGATCACCTTCTCGCAGATGGGGCACTTCTGGAATGCTTTCGCCCTGATCTTCTTCTCCACCTTCTGGGACCAGGACGGGTACACGTCGCCCTCGCTGGAACTGCCGAAATATTTCAAGTAATAATCCATGACCCCGTCCTCGTCCTTGCGGTCGTCGTCGCCGAGCTGCTGCCGCCCCACGGAGTTGATCATCTGCTGGAGCAGGGCGCTGGCGGCCAGGTCATCCACCTCCCTGGCATCGTCCTCCGTCTCCGTGCCAGTGGGGATGAAGCTGGGCGAGTCCCCGGCTTCCTGCGGGTCCAGAGGGCCCCTGGGGGTGCCCCCCTCCTCTTCTCCTGGGGTGGCCAAGCCACGGCTGCTGTAATGTCCGTTCTGGGAAGGGGAGAACATCCCGCCGCTGACCGGCTCCTCGTCCTCGCGGTCCAGCCACATGGCCGGGTTGCTGTCAGGGTCACAGTCACTTGCCTTTGGTCTTTCGGTTGGGGTGGCTTGCGAGTAGAAGTCCAGGCCATTGCAGTTCGACTCCTCCTCCTCCTCTTGGCCTCGGAAGTTCAGTCTCTGAAGGTCTCTCAACTCTGGGTTGGTCCACGGAAAGCTGCCTTGGTGGCCGTTCACGGGGTTGCTCTGGAAGAACTCCAGGTACTCTTTTGCTCTGAGATGGTTCCTCTGATCAATTTGATCTACTGTATCCATCTGGTCATTTTTGGCCAGAATCTTCCTCTCCAGGAGATCCGTGCAGACATCCCTGACGGCCGGGATCTCCAGCAGCGTGGCGGCGTTGAGGATGTCGTTGACGTTGGAAGTGCTGACGGTGAGGGTCGCGGTGTAGGCGAACTCCAGCAGCGCCGACAGGGCATCCGCACTCACAAAGTCTATCTCATACACGTTCTGCTGGTCCACCACTAACCCTGAGGTGAAGAGCTTCTTGAAGTACTGGCTGCACGCTGCCAGGACGGAGCGGTGGGTGGGGAACTCCTGGCCTTCCACCAGGATGACCACGTCGCACAGCAGCCCGTTGTTCCTCTGCTCATTCAGGCTGCTGAGGATGTCGCTGCTGTGATCTGGGAACGGGATCCCTATGGGGCCGTCCACGCCACCCGCCATCTTCCACGCTAAAGGCTGCGGGAAAGGAGGGAACGGCCGTGAGTCACAGCTTGGGGACATCGGGAGAATCCCCAAATTCCTGAGGGACGCACCCGGCAGCACCACGCGTGTCCCCCGCGCCTCTCCCTGTCCCCTGGACCTCTCCCATCGTCCTGCCCGGCATCCTGCCTGTCCTGTACTTACCTGGGAAGGAGGAGGAGGAGGAGGAGCAGAGCCCAGGTGCTCTCAAGTGAGAACAGCTGAATTAGCACGGATCTGGGCCAGAGCAGCACGCCTTGGCAGGGAGCTGGGATCGCCAGCCAGGCAGCACCCAGAGCGAGCACAGCCGTGCCCAGCGTGGGCCTGAGCCTCCCCAGTGCATCCCAGTCCACCTCTGGGAGCCCTTCCCATTCCCAGTCCTACTGGGAAGGTCCCCTGCTCACTGAGAGCAGCCAGCACAATGATGTCATCACCGGGAACACCATTCCCATCACTCATCCCAGGGTGCCAGAACACCTGGAGAGATGCAGGCAGGGAATACCCTTTGGGAAGGGCAGGGAGAGGGGAGCCCCAGCCACCCCAACCTGCTGCTGCAGGTGTTTGACAGACAAGAGCTGATCCCTTGAACCCGAGGCAGCTCCTGCTCTTTCCCAGGAGCAGGAGAGAGGAAAGGACATCGGGGTCAGCAAGTGCCAGCACCAGAGCCGGATCTTGGACAGGTTCCAGCACAAGCAGAGGCTCTTCCCAACGCCAAGGGTTTGTTTGGGACAAGATAAATAAATAAAGTCACTCCTGACAGATCCACTTGACTCCAAAGGCTGGAAAAACCCAGAAGGAACCAAGCAGCCCTGGTGGGAAGGGATCCCCTTTGCTGGGAAAGGGACACTGGAGCCAAACTGCCAGCCCCCAATTATCCCACAATCCCAGTCCTCTGATCCCAAAAATTAGGAATAATGTTTCCCTCCTCTCCATCTCAAGCAACAAATCCACGTGCTCCTTGAAGCAGTGATGCCTTTGCTGGAAAATCAGTGTAGTTCCCCCATCCCAAACACTGGGATCAGCGGGAGCCAAGAAATACACGCACAGATCGGTTCCCAAACCACCCTGGCACAAGGCTGGAGTATCCGAGTTCCTGATCTCCAGGTGGGGAAACTGAGGCACGGTGGGACGTGGCCTGTCCCACTCCATGGGGGGATGGATGAGTCAGGATGCATCCAGAATAGGAGCAATTACCCAGGAAGCAACTGCCAGCCCCGGGTCCCAGCACGGAGCAGGAGCCCAGGTTGCACAACTCCAGCTTCCCCCACCCAGCCCAGCCTCCTCAGTAGTTTTCCATATTTACTCATTTTTGAAAAGTTTGGTCAATCCCAGAAAACGAGTTTAATTTTGGCACCTTCCTGTTTTATACAGAGAAAAGGCAGGAGAAGGCAGGTCTGAGGCTGTGGAACACCAATCTGGAGCAAATCCCTGGCTATGCAACAGCAGGAGGACACCAGTGTTCAGCTCCCAAGAGGAATGGGATGGGGCTGAGGAGGAGGGAGGATGCAGGGGAGCTGCATGTGCAGGGCAGGCCCCAGTCCTGCCACCAAGAGCAAACACCAAAGCCAGGCAGCTTCCTGAGACAGCTGGGACTGACTCCAGAGCCACCTCCTGCACTCCAGGATTTGACCTTTCAGCCCTAATTTCAGAGATTTTCACATCAGGGTCCTGGCAGGGAGGAAAGGGCAAAGGGCCGTTTGGTGGCACCGCTCCGGACGCGGCCCCAGCTCTGGGTGTGACCTTGGGCAAGGTCAGCCCATCCCAGCATCCCCAGGGGATCCCAGGGACCCTCCTGCCTCCCGAGCTGGGATTCCAGGGAGGCTCCTGCTGCCTCAGCACCGCTGGTCCCATCCCCACCAGGGCAGCAACAGAGCTCCCCAAATGCCCCTGATCAGAGCCACCACACACAGGAAAGTGGATCCCATATCCCTGCCCACCCCAACAAGGGCCTTGGAGCTTCCCCCTCCCCTTCCCCTCTACAAGAGATGCTTTACAAAGCTTTTTTCCCCCGAAAACCCGGGGATTTGAGCTGCGTGCAGCGTTTGGAAGCTTCGGCCTGCGATCCTGAGGGAGCCGTGTCTGTCCCCCACACACCCCGGCTCTGGGGGCCTGGGGGAGCAGCCAGACCATCCAGGCAAGGTCACCCCCCCATCCTGGGGGCTGGGATAATCATCCCGACAGTGTGGGAATGGCTGCAGGGTCATGAGACTGCCGAGGGCCGGCCTGGAGCCTTGTCCAACTCGGCCACCCCGCACACAACACGGCCTTTGTGTCCCGCGGCCGCGGTGGCCGAGGACAGTGGGGGGCAAAGGGGCCACCCCGAGCCCCCCAGGAATCGAGTCAGGGCCTGGATGCTCCAGCCACATCCAGAGATTGAGTCCTTAAAAAATCACCCCCCATTCCCTTCCCAAGGGGCTGAACAGCCTCGGAATTACCAACGGGAAATGGAGCGTTCCACCTCATGGATTTGGGGCTTTGGGAACTTCCTGAGTGGGAGACTCAAAAGAAGTTCCAAACACCCCAAACCCACTGCATGCTCAAGACAACAAGGCTCAACGCCATGACGGAATGGGCAAGATCCACTTGGGAATGCCCTGCAGCCAGGCGACAAGTGGCAAAACCTCAATTCCTCACCTCTCTCCTCCCAGACCCCCCAGCTCGAGAGCAGCACCCAAAGCTCCCTGAAACCCCTGAGCTTGTGCTTCCCTCAGCAGGATGTCACCCAATCCCTCTCCTCTAGGAGCTCTGGAATTTGACATTTACATTCAAATGAGACGACCACATCAAGATGGGATCACAACCAAAAGTGCTGACAAAACACCTCTTTAATTACCAGTTTTCCACAGAACCTCAGTGCGGTTTTTTTTTTTTCCTTTTCCCTTCGCTTCTTTACCTTAAAATTTAGAGGAAGCTGAGCAGTTTGGGAGGGCTCAGGAATGCACAGGTGGAAGAGCTCGGCCACACCTGGGCAACCAGGAACAGCCAATGTTTTCTATGTGCTCTAATCCAGAAAAGATCCCAAAACGCTTTCCAAAGGCAGAGGCGCCGCCCACTCCAGGTACAGGTGAGAACTTGAGCAGCACCTGGCACCTGCTCGGGGCAGGGAGGGAGAATGGGCATCGCCCTCGCCATGGAGCACCAGGCAAAAGGGCTTTAGGGAATTCTGCCATCCACAAAGCCACATTTCCTGGGAACAGCTGAGCCCTGGGAGACAGCCCGTGGATATTGAGTCTGGAGTGACAGGATAAGAGGGAACGGATTCAAACTGACGGGGCAGGGATAGATGGGATATTGGGAAGGAATCCTTCCCTGTAAGGGCGGGGAGGCCCTGGAATGGAATTCCCAGAGCAGCTGTGGCTGTCCCTGGATCCCTGGAAGTGTCCGAGGCCAGGTTGGAGCAGCCTGGGACAGTGGAAGGTGCCCCTGTCCATGGCAGGAATATTTAAGGTCCCTCCAACATAAACCATTCCAGGATTCTGGGATACTCAGCTTCTTGCTCAAGATGCCCAAGGATCCCAAGTTGCTCTGGGATTTCTTGGATGTGACCAAGGCAGGGCAGCCTCAGCAGCAGCACCAGGGAAGAATTATTAAAGTAATGGTGCTTTAAACAAAAACACACCCGAAGTGGTTGCTGCCCAAGGCCCAAACACTACCCCAGCATTCCCTCACCACCAACCGTAGGAACGGGAATTTTTTCCCTATGAACAGCTCACACCCCACAAGTCCTCATCTCTTTATAGTTAGGGAGAGACCACCCCAGTGCCCCCGTCCTTCTCCCTGGACACATCTGCCAGGCTGGATGCCCTGGGACGAGGCAGCTCTGCGGCCACGGGGAGCAGGAGGCAGCGCCTGTGCCGACACCGAGCCCAGGACAAGCCCCAGCAGATCTCCCTCCCTCTGCCCAGGATCCACCCGAAACCCTGCCGAGGCCTCGGGACACGCACCTCGCACGGAGCGCCGGGGAGGGGGGAACACGGAGGCTGCAGGAAGTGAAGGAGGTGTTTTGCCTGCTTGGGAGAAGTCACAATTCCAACCACTCCACAGAGCCATGGAAATTCAACTGCTCCCGACAAGGAACGTGCTGTCAGTGCTGTAGGGCCAAACTATCCCAGTTATTTGGGCCTGGAGAACAGCTGGATGTTCCTGAGAGGAAGACCCTGCACATCAACAGAAGGAACTGCACTGTGGGAAAAATCAAGATAAGAAAACCCCTCAGCATGCTTTTTATTTCAAATAAAACTACATTTTCAATGGTGCACTGGGAAGAAATCCTTGGTCTTGAGAAGGCAACGGAGCCATCAATGGCAAAGAGTGAATTCCAGCTTTCTTCTGTCCTGACTGGACACCCCATCTGGGGTAACATGACCAACATCATGCAGCTCTTGAAGTGATCAGAGCAGAACCAGCACCCTGCAAGTATCTGTGGGCTGCTTTGGACAATCTGGCTCTGTTTTCCAAGCATGGGCATCCATCCCCTCCAGCCCCTGCACATCCCTGCCCAGCTCCCAACAGGGAAAAGCGACCGCAGCTCTGGATTTGGGACATGAGGGCTCAGCTAAGGAATGAGACTGAGCCACGTGAGGAGGGTTCAGTTGGTTCCCAAAGAGGCTCCAGATCACACCCCTGAGCAAACCCTGCTCCAGTGGTTCCTCTGAGTGGTTGGTTTGTTCTGGTCCTTCCAAAGATCAGAGCATCCTGTTTCTTGTAGGTCCTTTGGATGCTGGAATGCTGCTGCAAGGGCTCTGGAGAGACCTTCCAGTGCCTAAAGGGGCTCCAGGAGAGATGGAGAGAGACTTTGGACAAGGTCATGGAATGACAAGGGGGAATGGATTCAAACTGAGTGGGTTTAGATGGGATATGGGGAAGGAATTCTTCCCTGTGAGGGTGGGGATGGACTGGAATGGAACGGCAGAGGTGGGACAGGATGAGCTTTAAGGTCCCTTCCACCCAAACCATTCTGTGATGAGTCAAAGTCTCAAATTCAAGGTGAAGTGGAAGAACATCCAAGATGTTCTGACAGCTCCTGGGCTCTGGCAGCCTCCCCCCGTTTCAGCCCAACCCGACGGACTCACGGCGCGACCACGTAACCAAAACAGCTGGGCTGTCCTGGCCAGGCCGGACCTGCCGGGGAGGTTTGCCTCTCCCTGCTCTAGAAGGATGTGCCTGGGCAGCACAGGAAGCTCCAGCATGGCCAATTCCCCTCCTACGGCCCCTTCACACCAAGCAGCTGCTCCAAGGGAAGGGAAATCTGCCCCAAACCCCACAGAGGCTGCAGTACGGATCAACACATCCCTGAAAACCCAGAATGGAATGGGTTGGGAGGGACCTTAAAGCCCATCCCATTCCATCCCATGGGCAGGGACACCTTCCCTGATCCCAGGCTGCTCCAACCTGGCCTTGGACACTTCCAGGGATCCAGGGGCAGCCACAGCTGCTCTGGGAAATCCATTCCAGGGCCTCCCCGCCCTTACAGGGAGGAATTCCTTCCCTATATCCCACCTATCCCTGCTGACATTTTGAAGCCATTCCCCCTTCCCCTGGCACTCCAGGCCCTTGTGAAAAGAAGGGCTAAAGCTCTCCAAGAGCCATTTACACAAAGGAAGAAGCACCTAAAGCACTGCAGGAACAACCAGGACACATCAGGATTTGACAGCACGGAGGCTCAGACAGGGAAGGAGAATCCCACATCCTGCAGCTGCTGCCAAGGGAACTGTGGCAGGAGGAGCAATTGCTCCCGTGGAAGTCTGGATGGAGCACTGGATCTGAACATCCCCTCGATGAGCATCCCGGAGCTTTAATGCAATAAAGACCCTTGATTTTCCTTCGTGTGGAAAGGAGTAACAGCCCGGAGGGAGGAGCAGTGCCAGGAGCTGGCTGTGCCCTGGTGCTCTGCTCTCCTGTCCCTGGCCAAAGGGGTCGATCCCAGTGCCAGCGGAGCCAGGACAGCCCTTCCCAGCTGCCAGGCAGCCATTTCCTCACCAGGAACGGCCGCATCCCGGGCTCATCCGTGGGAGCCTGCACAGGGCCCAGGGATTTGGCAAGGAATCTCTGAGGTCTGGGAGAGCTGCAGGGAAAAACTGGGGTGAAGAAGCCCCAAGCCCAGGTTACAGCAGCTGATCCATGGAAATGGGCTGTGAGGGAATCGGGAGCCTCCCCTCCCCAGCAGCTCCTGGATGGACAGGTTTTGGGGGAATTCAATCTCCCCGAGGCCGAGAGACCCAGTGAAATGTTCCACCTCCCCCCACTTATGATCTTCCCAGGATTCTAAACTGCCCCCTTTCCAGCCCTTCACCAAGACACCTCAGTGGTGACAGTGACAACCTGTGCCAAACAGAACCAGAGCAACTGGAACGGGGCTCCCGAATCCTGCTGGGAGCAGAGGAACCATGGAGTGACCACAGTGGAGCAGGGACCACCCAGGCTGGGAATTGTCGGGAATGCTGCTATGGAGCACCAGGAAGAAAGGGGCTTGCTCCTCTTGGTTTTCCAAAACTGCCTGAATTCCAGCGGTTTTCACTGGCCCAGACAAGGCTGGACAAGCCAGCTGTGGAATTCTTCCAGTGGAAGGACAAGTGTCACCAAGGAACAGCCTCACTCCAACTCATCCCAAAGGCCTGGGAAAGACTCTGCATCTCCCAGGAAACCTGGTGGTGTTCCCAGAGACACAGCTCCCTCTGCAAGGACTCACTTCCACAATCCAGGCAGACGAGGGATGACCCAAAGTCACATTCCACAGCTCCCTGGGATGTAACTGGGATGGGATTTCCTTCCAGGGCATGGCACAGCTCCTGGGAAACTCCAGTTTCCAGCTGCTGGCAAAGGCAGGATGTGGACCCCGATGGACCAAGCACCAGCGCTGTTCCGGAGGATCCCAAATCCAGGCACGGAGCCTCCCTGAGCTGCCACCCTCAGCCCCGTCCCACGACAGCACCAAACTCCTCTCATGTTGCAAGGTGAGCCTGAACTGGTTCCTCCACCCAGCCCTCCTTGCCAATTTTCTCCTTTGTCATCAGAGGCCGGGTTTAATCCGGCAGGAATGTGCCTTGCTCTGAGCCTGGGGAGTCTCCCACCCCAGCTCTGTGTGTGAGGGGTTATTTGGGGTGAGAAGCCCCTCCATCCCCGGCACTGTCGCTCTGCCTCGACACAAAGGCCCATGGCACAAACTCCGTGTGCTGGATCCCCAACAGGTCACAGGAACTTCCCTGCACCGAGACAAAACAAACCTCAACCTGCCCGAGAGGCTGAGAGCTGCTCAGAGATCCTCAGGGATCCTCAACCCTGCTCCAAACCCACCTCTGCTCCAGCAACTCCCAGCCTTCCCTCAATCCTCAGCCTAAGCTGAGCCCATCTGAGCTCAGCCCAGGGCCCGGGAAGGCTGAACACCCCGGCACTCATGGAAACTCCTTGTTTTGCTGCTCAAACAAACTCTTTTCACCAAGTCCAAGTGTGCCCACACTGCTGTAAGTCCTGGCCCTCCAACAGGTTCTCTCCCACGTGGCTCCTGTGGGAAAGCTCCCTGGTTTTGGGAGATTCTGGACAACACCAGGCCATGGCTGAGCCAGCCCCAGTTCTTAAAGAAGTCTCAGGAGTTACACAGAAAAAGGGGAAAAACTGCACAAACCACGAGGCCATGTGTGCTCCAGTCCTGGCTGCAGGAAAAGCTCTCTCCCAGGAGGGTTCTTTCCCAACCTGAGAGCCCTGGAGCCTGCAGGCACCAGGATCCAGGCAGGAATAAGCTGCTGCTATTCCAAAAAGGCAACGTGGGGCCCCTTTGCCAAGGGAGCAATTGAGGACTCGTCACGAAGCGTTAACCCCCAGCACAGCCCAGCTGCTCCAGGCTAGAGGAAAATCAGAGCAGGTCATGTTTGGACACCCTGACCCCTTCAGAGGCCAAAGCCTGTCCCCAGTCCAGCCAAAATCACCCCAAAGTCACTCCAGTGTTTCCTTGAGAAAAACCAAACCTATCTGCCCCTTCACTCCACATTCCCCCTCTCCTGTCACAGCCCTCATCATCTGCTAAGCTGAGAGAACCACAAAAACTGCTCAAATCCCAAATTCCCCCATTCTCACAGGTCCCCGATAGCATTCACCCCTTCACCCCATGCTCCCCTCCCTGTCACATCTCTCCTGACTCCTGAACAGAGAACCTGAAGAACTGCTCAAACCCCAAATCCCCCCATTCCCACCCTGCTCCCTGCAGGAGCCCCCAAACCGCCTGTCCCCCTCCCCATCACAGGATTCCCTCAGCATCCCCCGTGTCCCCCCCGCCACCCTTGACATTCCCTGCCCGAGGCTCTGGCATTAATCTAATTGCCTCAAATGACACCTCGCAGACCGGTTGTTCTTTTCCACACCAGGAAAGAGGGGGGAAAAAAAGGAAAATAAGTAAAAGAGTAAGACTGGAGTTTGGTGAGAGAGCAGGGCAGGGCAGTCCCTTATGTAATTCCCAGTTTGTGGATTAACAGACAGCTCGTCCCGCCATTCCCGACTCCGGCTGATGACGAGCAGAAGCGAATCCCCGGAGCAAGCGGGGCTTCATCCCTGGCAACGCTCTCCTGCCACGGAGCTCCTTCCTTCCTGCCCTGCTGGGAGCACAGGGATGCAGGGAGGGAACGCTGATCCGTGTGCTCTGCCTGTCGGGGCAGGAGGCTCCGAGGAACTGCACAGCAGCAACCTGTAGCTACAAGCCCACCTCCGGCGCCTTCCCAGCTCCAACAAACAACAGGGAAAAAAGCCAATTACTCACTGGTTCCCAGTGCGCTGGTGGGAAATCAGGAGGTGCACGAACCAGGAAGGAAATGGGCGCAGGAGTGGAGTGAAGGGTGGGGAGGAGGGAGTTAAAACCCAGCGCTGGGACACCTGGGAGCATCCTCTGCTGTGGAGAAACACCAGGCAGCAGGGAGAGGGTCGGGAGAGGGTCCCCGGCTTCAGGCGGGCACAGGGGTGGGAAACATGAGGAGCAGGATCCCAAGGGCGCCCCAGGAGGACAGGGATCCGCGGGGATCGGGGAGCAGCGTTCCAGCCAGGCAGGCCGGCGCTGGCAGGTCACGCTCCTGACGCTGCGGCCGCGCATTTTTCCAGGGATGGGCAAAGCCAGGGTGTTGAGAAGCCGCTGATTGCCAGGGGATCTGCGGCTCATCCCACCGACGTGCCCTTGGCTCCCACCTGCAGCCCCGGGGCAGCTCGCGCCAGTTTCCAGTTTCTCGCACCTTGTCGCATTAAGCTGAGCCCTATAGTTCCCTTCCACCTGCAGCCCGGGGCTGCTGCGGGACATTCCCCAGTCCCTCAGCCGGCCGGGGCTCCGGGGGAAGGAGCCCCACCGCGATTCAAGGCGCTTTGGCCCCGGGAAGTCGCGCCCCGGCTCTGCCACCGGAGCCGGCGCTGCCACCGGGCGGGTGGGAAACTGAAACTGCGCGGAGGGAAGGCGATACGGGCAGGGGGCTGGGCGAGGAACAATCGTCCCTGGATACTCGCAGAGGATCCCAGCGCTTGCCTGACCTCGTTTACTCCCGCTGACGTCCTCCCAGAGCTCCTCTGGGACGCTCCAGGCACAGGTATCGGGACGGACACAGCTTGGATCAAAGGGCCATGGGATTGGGGATAAACGCTTCCCTTATCCCAGACACTGCCTGTCTTTCTCCCCTTCCCTGAGTTCTGCTCGTCAAAAGGCTTTTAATTACAGACTGGGACCGGTCTGCTCAAATTTGAGGTTAAGGCTGGTTGAGAGCGTAGTTCAAGCAACTGTTTATTGCCTGGACTAGGAGAGATAACGAGTCGGCTCCTAATTGTTCGCCACACAAGCTCATCTTCCAAAAAGCTCAGCATCCCGAGACAGGGGGAAAACCCTCAAGTGTCAGTTTTAATCACGATTAAACCACACTTCTCAAGCATTTCGACTGTCTCAAACACAGACCTGGAATTTCACAGGCCACCCCCCAGGTTTTAGGTGGGACTCGATCCTGCGGTGAAACCCCGGCACTTGATCCGAAAATAAGGTCTTGAAGGAGACAGGAGCACCCAAACCACCACAGAGCCTCGATGGCAGCATAAATTTCACCCCTCATTTGCGTCCCGTGCCCACATCCAAATTCCCACGCTGGGAGAACAACTGGAATTTTTAATTCTGCTTCCAAAAGTCACCAAACATGAAGGGAACCCAGCGCCCTCACCGTGCCAAATTAATTCCAGCCAGCTCCTCCACGGAGCAGAGCTCCTCATGAAGCCACAGCTAAAGATCATCACCAGACCCACGGCCACGAGATGAAATACGAGTGAAAAACAATTAATAATTTAAAAAAAAAAAGGCAGAGGAAGAGTTGCAGAGCAGCAGAGTGAAGAACTACTTTCATTCACCACCACATTTATTAAGAGCTCCTGCCTTGCAAAACCCTCCCTGGAGTTACTGAAGCAATTAAGGCTTGGTGGAAAAATCCCACCATCTCACCCGTGTTTGGGTTGCGCCTCTTCACTCCCTCTTTCACCAGAACAAGCCTAAACAGGGGCCAGAATGAATATTAAACAAGAAAGGCTCCTCTCTAATAAACTCCTCAGTTTCTCTCGGTCTCTTTTTTTTTTTAAAAGTAGTTGAAATCCAACAACTCCAGCAAAACCATCAGAATTAAAGCCAGCCCGGCTCTTCCTGCTCAGCCTCCAGAAGAGCCCACATGCTGCAACTTCCAACCAGGACCGGCAGAATCCTTGAGAAATCACACAATTCCTTGAAAAATACCAACAACAACCTCCCCAAACACTTTTGGAAAGCGCCAGGATGACCTTTTAGCTCCATTGCTACGCTGAGCACAACTTCAACCCTCATTAGGTTGTAAATTCTTCCAGGCAGAACCTTTCTCTACCCATGTCCATAAAATAGTTATTATATAAGTTATGGTTTCGATAGCCAGGACAATTAACAGCCCTGGGAGCACGGCTGCTCTTGAACTGGGACCGGCAGCAAACTCTTACCAAGAGTCCTTGAGCCCAGAGAAACTTTGGCTGCCCAAACTCCTCCTGCCCCGCAGCCGAGGGTCCGCAGGAGCTGGGAACACGGAGAGCCAGGCAGGGGACAGGCAGTCACGTCAGCTGGGGTTGTACAACAGGAACTGTTGCTTTCAACATAGGAACGCTGGGATTCACACGTTCTGGTGCTGCTGCCGGAGTCCCAGGGCTTTCCATGGAATCATGGAATATCCTCAGCCGGAAGGGAACCCCAGGGATCATCCAGCCCAGCTCCTGGCCCTGCACAGACACCCCAACAATCCCACCCTGGGCATCCCTGGCAGCGCTGTCCAAATGCTCCTGCAGCTCTGGCAGCCTCGGGGCCGGGACCATTCCCTGGGGAGCCTGGGCAGTGCCCAGCGCCCTGTGGAGAAAGAACCTTTTCCTGATATCCAACCTCAACCTCTCCTAATATAGCTTTATAAACCAACTTTTTCCCGCACACCTGGAACAACACAGCCAAGGAACCCATCCCCTGGCAGTGCCCAGCTCCCAGCCCACGGTCTCAGCAATGTGTCTGTGACTTTGTCCCGTCTCCAGCCTCACGAAGCACCGCTCCAAGGGGAAGAGGGCAGGGACCTTTGGCTCTGTCACGGGGGACTCAGCACGGCAGTTTTGGGCACCTGACCCGAGCCACCACGTCCAACCCCGAGCCCTGCGGGGGGGGATGACGATGAGAAGGCAGTGCCGGGTCCCCGGGCAGGCAGAGAACGTTTGGGCAGGACGAAGGGATGCTGCCCCTCACGCCAAGCTCTCGCCGGCCTCGCTGCTGCGCAGTCCCGCGGGGGGAGAGGCTTATCCCGCCGGGCTCCTCCGGGCAGCAGCGCCCCAGCCCCGCAGGGGGATTATCACCGCGGCCCCCCCTGCCCGCAGCCGGCCGGGGGGAGATAAGGGACGGCCGAGGGGGGTAAAAACAACCCCGGGCGCGCAGGGCCGGAGCGGGGCGGGCAGGGCCGGGCCGGCGCCCCCCGGCCGGCAACGACCTTGGGGTGCGCAGGGACGGCCCGGCCCGACGCCCCCGCACGGGGCGGCCCCGGGGGACCCCACCCATGACCGGCCTCCCCCCCCCGCCGGCCCGGGCCGCCCCCCCCGCGGGGCCCACAGGGAGCCTTGGCCGGGCGCCACGACCCCACCCCTTCCCCCGGGCGGGCGGGCGCCGCAATGGAGGCCGGGGGGAGGCGGGGGCGGGGGGCGCCGGCGGGAGGAGGAGGGGGGGTGGGGGCGAGGTGTCGGTGGCGGCCCCGCGGGGGTACCGGGGTGGGCGGGGGTCGCGGCGGTGCCGGGCCCGGGCGGGGGTCGCGGGCCCGGGCGGGGGGGGGGGGTGCCGCGCAGGCCCCGCCGCGCCCGTCCCCGGCCACCCCGCGCGGCGCCCGCCATTGGGCCGGGCGGCGGCGGGCGGGGCGGGCGCGCGGGGCGGAGGGCGCGCCCCGATTGGCCCCGCCCGCTGCCCATCAACACGCCTCCCGCTCGCCGCGCGCGCGGGGCGCCGGGAACCGCAGTCCGCGCGTCTACCGGCACCTGCGGTGCAGCGCCGCCAAGGGACTACAGCTCCCAGCAACCCCCGCGCCGCGCTCCCTCCACTCCTCCCCGCTCCGAACCCTTCCCCCCCCCCCCCCCCCCTCCGCGACCCCCCCAGCACGGCCCGGCCAAGTACAACGTATACGGAGGGGGGGGTGGAGGGGGAGGGCAGCCCCCACCCCCCCCCGCAACGAACCCAACTGACCCCTCCCCACCCCCCTACTCCCCCCCACTACCCCAGGGGAGGGGGGGGAGGGTCAGGCCTGATCCCCCCCTCCCCCCCCCCGTGCGCGACCCCCCCCCGCCTCCGCGCCCACCCCTCAGTTCCGTACCGGGCGGGGGCCGAGCGGTCCGGGCGAGCGGAGCGGGCCGCGCCGTGCCGAGGCGGGCGGGCCGGGCCGTGCGGGCGGGCGGAGCAGGCTCTGGCCGCCCCGCGGGAGCTGCTCGCCGAGGCCCGTATGCGGCTCCTTCCTGCTCCGGCCGGGGCCGCCCCGCTCTTAAAGGGGCCGCGCGCCGCCCCCCCGCCCGCCGCCCCCCCCGCGGGGCGCAGCCGCCTCCGGCCGGGGGGGGGCGCAGCGCGGCGCGGCCGCGGGGGGGGGAGAGGGGGGTTCGGGGGGGCGCGTCCGGAGGAGCCCCGCGAAGGGACCCCGCGGACCCCCCCCCCGCCCGCGCGCGGAGTGGGACGGTCCGCGCCCCCCCCCCCCTCCCCGCGTGACAGCGCGAGCCGGACCCACGCGTGTCACAGGGTGTCACCCCCCCCCCCCGGCAGTGTCACACACACACAGACCCCAGACCCAGCCGTGTCACAGGGTGTCACCCCCCCCCCCCGGCAGTGTCACACACACACAGACCCCAGACCCAGCCGTGTCACAGGGTGTCATCCCCCCCCCCGGGAGTGTCACACACACACAGACCCCAGACCCCAGGGTGTCACCCCAGGGTGTCACCCCCCCCCCCCGGCAGTGTCACACACACACAGACCCCAGGCCCAGCCGTGTCACCTCCCCCCCCCGGCAGTGTCACACACACACAGACCCCAGCCCCAGCCGTGTCACCCCCCCCCCCCGGCAGTGTCACACACACACAGACCCCAGCCCCAGCCGTGTCCCATCATGGGGCACCTCCTGCCACATGTCACACTACCCCAGACCCACTCGCGTCCCCACGGGGCAACCCACAGCTCCCTTCTGGGTCACCCCACCCACGGGTCACCCCACGGGTCACTCTAGTGTCCCCCAAACCCAGCCGTGTCATCCCACGGGGCACATTCCCCAGCCCCAAACCCGCTCGTGTCCCCACGGAGCACCTCTTTGAGCCCCTCTGGGTCACCCCATGCACGTGTCACCCCATGGGGCACCTCTGTGCTCCCCCAAACCCACCCGTGTCACCCCACGGGGCATCTCCCTCGGGCCCTCTGGGTCATCCTTCATGCGCCTCACTCCCTGCACCCCCAAACCCACCCGTGTCACCCTTCCGGTCACCTCTCCGGACTCCTCTGGGTCACCATACCCACGTGTCGCCCCCTTCACCCCCTCCCCGTGCCCCCAGCCCCACGTGTGTCCCCACAGGGCACCTCCCTGTCCCCACAAACCCACTCGGGCCGCCCCCACGGGCACCTCCCCGAGCCCCTCCGGGCCACCCCACCTGGGTGTCACCCCCCCCAGGGCACCTCCCCACACCCCCAGCCCCACTCGTGTCACCCCTAGCACGTGTCACCCCACAAGGTGCCTCCCTGCCCGCCCCAGGCCACCTTCCCAAACCAGCACGTGCCACCCCCAGCACCCCCTCTGTGTCCCCAGCGTCCCCCCAGCCCTTCCCTGCCACCCCCTCCCCGTGTCCCTCGGGCTCCCCCGCTCTCCCCCGCCCCCCCCCCCCACGCTGGGAAGGGGACACGGAGCCCAAGGTCACGGTGGGCTGGGAGCCAGCCTGGCAAGGACAGGACAATCCCGCCGGGGCCACCGGCTGCGGGGCTGCCCGGGGGGGACACGGGGACACGGCCGCGGCTGTCCCCCACGCGCGGCGGGGCTGTGCCACCCCCAGCACCCCGCTCCGGAGGGAACAGCTCCCGGAAGCCGCTTCCAGCGGCTTCCCAGGTCGATCCGCGTGGAAAAGCGGCTGCCGGGAGGGGGGCCCCGGCGAGATTTTAGGGTGGATTTTGAATTAATGATCATTGGGGTTTTAATTAATTAAAGGAAGAGAAAGCAAGAAAAGCAAAGCGCTCGGGGGGCCCCGTTCCACGGTCGGCTCCCTGGGATTTCCCCTTTTCCCCTCTTTTTTTCCTTAAATAACCCCGGCCCAGCTCCTCGCCCACCCCCCACCCCTCCCCCGGCCCGCGCGGGGTGCTGGGGGGGCTTTAGGGGGGTTTTGGGTCATTAACCCCTTTGAGCAGGTGGGGAAACTGAGGCAGGATGGGGAACCGCGGCTGGGGGGGTTGGGGGTTGAGGGGTCCCTAGGCCCCCAAACAGAGGGGGGGGGGAGGTTCAGGAGGTTTTTGGGGTGGGTTTTGGGGTGGGGGGCTGCAGCCCCGGCCCGTTCCTGCCGTGGCCCAGCAGCCCCAGCTCCCGACTGCTTTCGCTTTCCCCTGGCTCGCCCGGGGCACGCCCGGGGGGCCCCCCCAAAGTATGAACCCCCAGAGTGCCTGCCTCGCACTGGGACCCCCCCAAAATCAGCTGTGGAAACCCCCCCCCCGTGGGGCCGGGTGGGGGTAGGACCCCAACCCCCCCCCATTGTCCCCCACAAACTCAACAGGGGTTGGGTGACCCCTTGTTCCAGCCTGGCTGGGCACCCCCCTTCCTCTCTGCACCCCCAAAATCCTGCTGTGGCACAAGGGCGGTGGTCGCCCCCACCCTGGGGACCCCCCGGGACCCTCCCCCCAATTCCCAGCTGGCACCACCGAAACCTGGCACAGCTGCCAGGGGTGCAACGAGTTCATCCGGGCTCTGCAGGACACCCCAGAGCCCTGGGGGACCCCAAAACAGCAGGAAAAGCCACACCGGGACCCCCCCAAAGCGGCACCACCTCACGGGACCCCCAAAAATGTCCCAGAAGGAGCCTGGAATTAGGGATGGCACGGTGCTGGTGTCACCCCCTGAGCCCCTGCATCGTTCACAGCACAAAATGCAAAATATTTTCCAATTTTGGGCCCAATTTGGACTTTTCCAGCCTCTCCCAGCTCCTCCTCACCCCAAATATTGAACATTCCTAAATATTTCGCCCCCCCTCCCAAATATTTCCAAGCTGATCCCAGCAGGATTTAGGTCCTTGGATTCCACATCCATCCCGTCCGAGGCTGCCTCGTGCCAGGGTAATTCTGGTGTCTCCCGCTTCCACTGGAGGCAGCCGCTGGACAGCGTGGCAGAGCATCCCCGGGAGAGCCAGCAGCACATCCAGAACTCCCGGAGGCAGCGCTCCCGGCCGGAATTCCGGCTCCAAAGGGGATTAAACCCACCCGGGGCACAACCGAGGAGAGAAACCGCCTGGAAATGTAAAGTGCCGTTTATTTATTATTCCCTCCCCCCCCCCCCCCCCCCCCATGATGAAAATATCGAGTTTAAAAAAAAAAATTAATTGCACACCAAACTGCTCCATCCACGCTCTCCTCCTCCTCCTTTTCCTCCTCTTCCTCCTCCAAAACCCAGCACCAAAACCTATGGAAAACAGCCCGAAACTTGAGGAACCTTCCCCACTTCCCACATAAAATAAGAGGCAAAATCTGTCACATCGAGCACCTCACGGCTCCAGGGTGCTTGGCCAGGCATGAGCTGAGCCAGCAAGCACAGACCCCCCAAATCTGGGTGTTCCCCCCCCTCAAAACTGGGTGTTCCCCCCAAAAATTGGGGTGTCCCCCCTTTGGGGACATGGTTACCCTCCGGGCTAGCCCCGAGCAGGGCAGCGCCTTTGTCCTGTGCTGGAAACAGGAAAGGAAAAGGGATGAGAGATCTGGGGTTACCCAGCCCTGGTTGTTAATTTTGGGGGGCTGCCATGGTGGGACCCAGGGCAGGCAGGGGATGGCAGCTGCCAGCCTGACTGGGTGCAAAACAGCCAAAGAAAGAAGGGAAACACCGAAAAATTCCCACCAAACTTCCCAAATCCTTATGGGGGGCTCAGGGTTGCTGAGCCACGTGAGGGGAGCAGGGGAACGATTCACCCCAAAATCCACACGTGGTGGGAAATGAGGGGGTCGGGCCCTGGGGGGCTGCAAGGTCCTTGCTGGGAGGGACAATCCAGGGGCCTTTGGATGAGGTGGCTTGGGCTGGGTGGGTTCATCCCTGGCCAGGGGGCTCCGACAGGGAATCCTGGAGCTCTGCCACATCCACAATGGCTGAGGCCACCCCAGGATGGGCCGGAGGCAGCTGGAGGGGGAAAACTGCAGCCTGGAGGGGCTTCACCCCTCCCTGTGCCCCCAGATGGGATCAGGGAAGGGACCCAAATCCCGGGCACGGCCACCGGGAACAACCGGGCTCTGCCTCCACCTCGGCAGGGAAGGAAAATCCACGCTGTCCCCCTCACCTGGACACCGAAAAGTGGGAGCCGTCCCCATCCCCATTCCCTCCCTCCTCACCCCCGATGGATCCAGCCCCTCCCCTGAACATCCAGCACGGGACAAGGCCGGGCTTCAGAACAACCGTTTAAAAAGCAAAGCAGGCAAACCCCGATCTCTGCTCTGCCCCACGCCAGGGCCAGCCCAGAGCCCCACTGTGTCCCCAGGCAGGGCGGTGACACCGCTTTGGGCCACCCGAGGCAGGGTTTCTCCATTCCTGACCCCGCTGATTCTCCATCCCAGAGAAGACCAGGATGAGGCAAAGCATCAGCTGCCCAGCCCCTCATCCCCGCCCCGCCCCACACCCCCGTCACCTTCTTTTGAACCCAAGTGAACACATTTCCAAAAAAGAAAACAAAAACAAACCAAAAAAAAAAAAAACCCCAAACTAAAGAAAAATCAACATAAGCAGCACCACAATTCCCAAGTGTCAGGAGCTCCAGAGCTGGAGCAGAGGCCTGGAACACCCCTGCATCCGAGGAACCAACCCCGCCGGGCAGCCCCGGGGAACGATGGAGACGCTTCCGAGGGGCCGGAGCTTTGGGGGCCGGAGCTTTGGCGCTGGGCTCGGCAGGCTGGGAGGGAGGAAGGAGGGGCAGTTCTGCCGTGGAGAGGAGAGGAAGCGGTGCCAGAGGCAGCGAGTGCCAGGCCGGGCTCACATGGCAGCTCGGGTGGGAGTGCTGGGCTGGTTCAGCCGCAGCGTCCGGCACAGCCAGCCCGCGAAATCCACCTCCTCCACCTCGGAGCGCTTGATGAACGTGTGGCTCTGCAAGCACAGGGAAAACACGGTCAGGAGCACCCCTGAGGAGCATCCTGGATCCCAAAAGCCAGCCCCGTGCTGTGGGATGTGCCCTGGAGAGGGGGGTAGATCTTGGTGCTATGGGAAAGAGTATTTGGGGAAAACATTTGATCCTTGCAGCCCTCCCCACCCTCCCAGGGAACAATTCTTCCCGATATCCCATCCAGCCCTGCCCTCTGGCACTGGGAAGCCATTCCCTGTGTCCTGTCCCTCCATCCCCTGTCCCCAGTCCCTCTGCAGCTCTCCTGGAGCCCCTTTAGGCCCTGCAAGGGGCTCTGAGCTCTCCCTGTGTCCTTCCCTTCTCCAGGTGAACATTCCCAGCTCTCCCAGCCTGGCTCCAGAGCAGAGGGGCTCCAGCCCTGCAGCAGCTCCGGGGCCTCCTCTGGACTCTCTCCAGCAGCTCCACATCTTCCTGCTGTTGGACCAGAGCTGGAGGCAGCTCTGCAGGTGGGTCTCACCCGAGTGGGCAGAATCCTCCCTTTCCCTGCTGCCCAGGCTGGGGGATGAGCCAGGACTCAGCTGGATCTCTGGAATGTGAGCACAGCTGGGATCCAGCCCTCAGTGCCGCCCTCCTGCCCAGCTGAGGAGCCAGGTTTGTCCTGTCCTCAGCAAAGCCTGGACAGGCTCCCAGCAGGGACCCATCCCTGCCCCTGGATCAAAGGGGGTCAGTCCCTCCCTCTGCCCGGCCCTCCTCTGCTCATCCTGAGCTCAGCCTGGGACTTCCCAGCCTTTGGAGCAGGAGGGATGGGCAGAGCTGGCAGAGCTGGTGCCACCCTGGTACAGGAGGAAAATCCTCTCCCCACTCACCATCAGCATCTTCAGATCTGCTCGTTCTGCTGGGTTTTTAATTAAGCTGAAATGAGAGAACAAGAGAGCAAAGCCAGCGTGAGATTCCTCGTGGGGATCAGGCTGGAGAGGTCTCCAGCTTCAGCCAAAGCCACTCAGGATCCTGGGAGGGGCCCCAGCCCTGCCAGCCCAGCTCCCAGGGAGAGCTGCAGGACCCATCTCTCCCAGACTGTGGGGACAAACTGTGGCCCGGCAAATGGAGAAGAGGCCTAAAGCTTGGCAGGAATTTGGGATTTTTGTAATATCCAATCTCTGGCAGCTCTGGCAGCACCTTCAGGTGTCCCTGTGCCCACAGGGTGAGCTCAGCCCCAGGATCTGCTCCACCACCCCCCTGGACAGGCTCAGATTTAGAAGGAGCTGGGATCCTGCTCAGCAGCCCCACAAATAAACTGCTTTTATTCCAACCCTTCCCGAGGCAGGAGACTCCCAGCACAATGCGGGATCAGGCAGAACACAGAGGGTGGAGCCGCAGAGCTGTCACGGAGCACGTCCAGGCCTCCACCTCCAGCCAGGAGATGAAATCCTCACCATTTATTTACAAACTCCTGAAATCTTGCGTGAATGACTCCACTCGGCAGCTTGGGAGGCGGCCTGTGGAGGAAGGAGAAGGGGTTCCTGCATCACTGCTGTGTTACTGTGCCAAAAATCAGTGCCAGCTGCAGGGTCAGTGAGCGTGCCACCCTCATCCTCTCATCCTCACTGACTTTCCAGCCAGGAAAACCCTTCCCTGCCATTCCTTCCCTGGCTGCTCCAGCTCGTCCTGCACCTGAGGGACCCCACACTGAACCCCAGCCAAAGCTGGGAAATCACCAAACATCCCAACCCTAAATCCAACCTCACAAATCCCAGCTCTGGCAACACCTACAGCTGATGAAACAATCCCAAAATGAGAATTGGGGTCAATTCCATCACCTTGGAAAGGGAAGCTGCTCTTTACACTTGTCCTTGCAAGTTGGGTAGGACAAGGGGGATGGCCTTAAGCTGAAGGAGGGAAGGTTTAGATGGGATATAGGGAAGGAATTCCTGGCTGGGAGGGTGGGGAGGCCCTGGAATGGATTTCCCAGAGCAGCTGTGGCTGCCCCTGGATCCCTGGAAATGTCCAAGGCCAGGTTGGAGCAGCCTGGGATCAGGGAAGGTGCCCTGCCCACGGCAGGGGTGGGACTGGATGAGCTTTGAGGTTCTTCCAACCCAAACCATCCTGGGATTCCATGACTAACAAACATTCCAGATCCCACCCTGACTCAGCAGAGCAGGGACATCCCTGTGGAACCTCCGGGAATCCCGGCAGAGCCTTGGGAGAACAAACACCCACCTCGTTAACGATGTAATCCAGCAGCTCAAAGATGGCCATGGCAGGCCTGGTGTCCATCCCGTGGCCTGGGGGGTGACACGACACAAACGGTGCTGAGAGGCTGCTCAGGGCTCAGTTTGGGGTGAAAAACACCCCTTTGGGGGAGTTCTGCTGGGAGAGGCTGAGGCAACTCCCGGGGGAACTGAGTCATGGTTAAAGAGAAATCAAGTCCATTCCCAAATTTTGGATTTCTTTCACCAGGCCTCCAGTCCAGATTTACTTCCCAGCTTGGAGTGTTTGGGCAGCACCAGATCATCTACTCTGGCTGGGGCAGCGCTTCCAGAACCTTCTGCTCCCAAGGAAATGGCTCCAGCAGAGCCTCCCTGGAATCCCTGCGGTGTTTGGTGCTTCTGTGAGAGCTCCCAGCAAAGCTCTTCCCCAAAAGCTGCCTCAGGCCTGGCAGGAACCTGCTGGCAGCACAGACAAGGCCTGAGGACCACAAGGGCTGTGACTGTGCCCCTCAGAATGTCTTTTCCAAGGGATCCACATTCCAGCTGTGCCCACAGCACAGGGGGCTGAGCCTTTCTGTGGGACACAGGGGGGTCTAAGGAGCCCGTGGACTCTTCAACAGATCCCAAATCCATCCTGAGAGGCCCCTCCCCACGCTCCCACCTGAATTCCACAAACCTGTGGCGGGGCGGGTCTTGCCGGAGCATCGCCGTGGCTCCATCCGTGACTTTCCCTACAAACATTCCCACCACAACCTCCTCCAGAGCGGCTCTCCCAGCCGCACCAGCCAGATCCCAACCCCTTCATCCCCCATGGAAGTGTTGCTGCCAACGCACACCACAGCCCCTACCACTGACGGGGCGTCCTGGGGGCCTGGCCCGCGGCGAGATGCTGGGGGACTCTCCCTCCGCCCCGTCCACCACAGGACGGCCAAAAATTGCTTCCAGTTCCTTGGAGTCTGGCGGGGGGATTGGGTACCTTCCGATCGACAGCTCCACTAGGGACAGCCCCATGCTCCAGATGTCCGACTGCACCGAGTAGTGCGTGCCCTGCAGGCGCTCGGGCTGCGGGGAGAGCACAGGGCTGGGGTGAGGGGGGAGCAGGGACAGGCATGGGGGAATGGGGGGAATGGGGACAGGGATGGGGTGAGGGGGGAGCGGGGACAGGGGTGGGGATGGAGGAATGGGGACAGGGATGGGGTGAGGGGGGAGCGGGGACAGGGGTGGGGATGGAGGAATGGGGACAGGGATGGGGTGAGGGGGGAGCGGGGACAGGGATGGGGGAATGGGGACAGGGATGGGGGATAACAGCACTCAGGGCATGGGAATTGATATGGGATAATGGCACCCAGGGCACAGGGAATGGGGGGTGACATGGGATATTGACACTCAGGGTGACAGATATCCTGTGCTGAAATTACACGGATGAGACTCAAACTCCAGGGCCTAAAGGGGCTCCAAGGGAACTGGAGAAGGACTTTGGACAAGGGACAGGTCACAGGGAATGGCTTCCCACGGACAGAGGGCAGGGTTAGGTGGGATATTGGGAATAAACTCTTCCCTGTGAGAGTGGGCAGGCCCTGGCACAGGGTGCCCAGAGCAGCTGTGGCTGCCCCTGGATCCCTGGCAGTGTCCAAGGCCAGGTTGGAGCACGCTGGGACAGTGGGAGGTGTCCCTGCCATGGCTGGGGTGGCACTGGATGAGATTTAAGGTCCCTTCCCAGCCAAACCATTCTGGAATTCTGTGATATCCCAAAGGCCTCTCCATGGCAGCTCTCCAGGGAAAGGAGAGTCTCAGAAGGATCGTGTGCAATGGGAATGGAAAAGAAGGATGATGTGCAGCCAAAAAGCACTTGGAGCATCTCATCCACACTCCCAACTCAGCAGCATTCCCAGCTACTTCTCTTTGGGAGTCTGGAACAGCCAGCAGGAATCTATTCCTCCGTGTGATGAAATCTAAGGAACTCAAATTATTCATAAAAATGTATTTTCCTGCTCACTCCTGTTAACATCCAAGAGGAATCAGAGGAGCAGAAAATCCACTCGAGGTTATGGCCATTAAAAGAAAAAATGAGAAATAAATCAATCCATGCAAGTCATCCCCACTGGCAGCTCTGAGGCAGCTTGGAGCCAGTGCCCGGGAGAGAGGGGACAGGATTTTTAAATAGCCCCCGTCTAACTATAACTGCACTGGAATAACCATTCCCAAAATACAGGAGCAGCTCAGACCTCGGGATCCTTCCCTGGGAGGGAGGTGAGGCCCTGGCACACGTTCCCAGAGCAGCTGTGGCTGCCCCTGGATCCCTGGCAGTGCCCAAGGCCAGGTTGGACAGGGCTTGGAGCTGCCTGGGATCAGGGAAGGTGTCCCTGCCCATGGCAGGGGTGGAATGGGATGTGTTTAAAATCCATTCCAACCCAAAGCAATCTGGGATTCGCTCCCACTGACTGATTCCAATTTGGCTTTAATTTCCCACTGGCCTGTCCCGAATCCCAGCTGCTCTGAACTGGTTTTACCCCCATTTACCCCCAGGGGAGGTGGCTGGAGCAGCTCTTGTGTCCTCTCTGCACCCAGCTTTTGGACAGAGCTTTGCACACACAAAGAGAAGATGGTTTTGTACCCAGAAACACTTCCCAAAATAAAATGTGGAAGGATTTGTAGGACATGAAATGTTTTTCCTGGGAGGATCTGCATTTCCACACACACCACTGCTCGTCCTCAGAGGATCAGGAGCTCTCTGCTTCCAAAGGACTGGACTCACCCCAAAGTGAACCAGATGGGGATGGAAACAGAGTTGAGATGAACCCAAATTACCCAAAAACCCCATCTGAAAGGAACTTACAGACATGTAGGACCGAGTTCCCACAAAGGAGTTGGCCATGGAGTCAATGAGCTGCCCGCTGACCCCGAAATCACAGAGCTTAATCTCCCCTCGGGAATTCACCAGGATGTTGGAGGGTTTCACATCTGGGAACAGCGAGAGAGGGGACAGTGAAGGTGGCTCTGGGGGACACCTGGGGCTCCTGCAGTGCAGGTTGGGATTTTCAGGGCCCTGCTCTCACCTCTGTGCATGATTTGGTGCTTCTCCCGCAGATAGGCCAGGCCCCGCAGAACCTGCAGGAATCCAAAGGCTGGATGAGAGCAGGGCTGGGCAGGGAAGAGCTTTGCCCTCAGCTCAAGGGGAGCTGCCCTGCGGTGTCCACGTCCCTCAGGGTTTGCAATTTAGCCCCAATTCCATCACAGATTTTGGGTGAACCACCCAAAACTTCTCCCAAACCTCCTCGAGGTGAAGCCAACATTATCCAGAGGAAAAGGGGTTGGGAATATTTCGCCTCCCCTCTGGCCTCTTGGTCCAGGAGTGTGCAGAAAGCTTCCCAAGGCAGCCCAGGTGTTATTCCCAATCCCAGCAAATCCCCCCTGGAAGCCTGAGCAGCCCCATAACTCACCGCTATACTGACTTTGCCCAGGATTTCCTCAGGAATTCTTTTGGCTTCTTTCAGCACCTGATCCAAAGAGCCACCATCCTAAAATGAAGAACATGGGAATGACCAACACAGCAATTCCCAGCAGGAAAACGGAGCAGCTGGATGTACAGGGCAGCAAGTGAGGGATGAGCAGTACAGAGCATCCCTCAGCATGGAGCACACTCCTTTTCCAGCCAAAAAATGGGATATCTGGTGATCTGAGCTCAAGTTGATCACTGGGAACTGGTTTTTTACCAGCTCTGCTTCTTGCTGTTGGTTCTTTGCTTCCTTCCATCAGTGGAAATGCAAAGACGGTGCAGGTTTGGAGGAGGAACAACATCATTCTCCACCAGAAACAACAGAATCTGTTCTCTGAGCCTCTCAGCAGGCTCTGCAGAGCAGTGGGTTGGCAACATTTCCTCTTGGCCAGGCCCCAAACCTCTGCTTCCGCTTCCCAAAAGTCGCTGTCTCCCTCATTCCGATGCCTGAGCAGGAATGTGTGGCTCCCTCCAGGAGCAGAGTGGCCAGAGCAAGGAGCTGGCAGTGCCCCGAGCCACCCAGCTGGCAGGGAGAGGGGATTTGGGGGGGCCCAGGGGAGGGGCAGGGACTCACCATGTGCTCCATGCAGATGGAGATCTCCCCGTCGCTGTAGAAGGCCCCGTAAAACCCCACAATGTAGGGGGAATTGCACTCGTGCAGCACCTGCAGCTCCCGGATGATCTGGTTCCTGATGGCCGGTTTGATTTCCAAATGGATCAGCTGCCAGGAGAGAAAACAGGCAAGATGTGACCCCTGGAAAGTCAAAGAACTGATGGGGAGCCTGTGAGCAAGCCCTGAGTGCTGGGAAGAAATGAGATCTTCAAGGGAGGGGCTGCTTTGGAGCAGAATTGTTCCCGTTTGCAGACTAATATTAAGGATAAAGTGCCAGGAGACAGGGAATGGCTTCCCACGGACAGAGGGCAGGGTTAGGTGGGATATTGGGAATAAATCCCTCCCTGGGAGGGTGGGCAGGCCCTGGCACAGGGTGCCCAGAGCAGCTGGGGCTGCCCCTGGATCCCTGGCAGTGCCCAAGGCCAGGCTGGACATTGGGGCTGGGAGCAGCCTGGGACAGTGGGAGGTGTCCCTGCCATGGCAGGGGTGGCACTGGGTGGGATTTAAGGTCTCTCCAACCCAATCCCGTGTGGGATTCCACACTAAAGGCAGAGGGAGAGCTCTGTGCTGCCTCAGCCACGGAAGGCGCCGGGATTGCACCGGACACGGGTGGAAAGACGAGTCAGGAGTTTGATCTCAGCCCCTCTGACTCAGCAGACAGGAACATTTTCACAAGCTCTGGAGGTGTTGTAAGAAGGTGCTCCGAGATCAAGGAAACCACAGAAAAGAAAAAGCCCCTGTGAAGGTTCTGCACACGAACGAGCAGCAGCTTCTGGGGCTCCACGTGGGCTCGGAGCAGAGCGGGGAGGGAAACACCCTGGACTGGGGAAAGGTGGCCCTGCCCATGGAACTGGATGAGCTGTAAGGTCCCTTCCATCTCAAACCATTCCATGATTCCATGGTCCCAAGGAGGAGGAAGGGCAGTGGTTGTGCTGCTCCTGCCAAGTACATCCCCTTCCAGCAGGCACATGAAGCAGCTCCTGATTTTCTGCTCCGTGGCACCACAGTAGAAGATGTTCCCAATGAAGCAAAGTCTGAGAGGAACCTCTGTCCCTGCCTGGAATGACCTTGGGATGTGTTAAATGGGGCTGAGGGATGTGTGTGCCAAGCCCATCCTTCCCACTACCACTTCCAGAGAGAATCCAACCAAATCCAGCCCTCCCAGAGCCAGGGAGGGTTCCAGATGCTCCCCAGCATTCCCAGTCCCTTGTTACCTTCCGTGCCATGATGAGCCCTGAGGGTTTGTGCTGCACTTTGGTGACCACCCCGCCATTGCCAGCCCCCAGCTCTGAGATCCTCTCGAAGTCATCGTCCTTCAGCTCCCCCACTTTGGCTTTCTGGGTCAGGAAAGCTTCCAGGCGCTTCTTCTGCTGCTCATCCAGCTCCAGCTCCTCCAGCTTCTTCTGCAGGTCCACGAGGTTGGCCCTGGAGAGGGGAGGAGGAGATGGGAGACAGTCAGCACCAGGGAAAGGAGGGTTTAGTTTTCAGGGAAGTGGAGGGAAATGATTGAAAACCATCCCCTGACACATCCTGAGCCCCTGCCAACAGGATCAGCTGGACAGGGAGACCTGGAGAAGTCCCTGCCCGACACACACAGCCCCTCTGCAGAGGAGCTTTGGAGCAGTCAGGTGTTTTGGGAGAGCCAAGGAACAGAGAAAATCCGTCAGCCCTTAAAGAGGCAGCACCAGCAGCCGCTCCCTCTCGGGAAGCCAAGCTTGGCTTTGGCTGTGTAACATGAGAAGCGCTTTCCATGGGGTCCAGCAGCTCCTTTACAGCCCCCACCCCAAACCCTGAGCACAAAGGGGGGTCTGTGCTCCCTCAGCACCTGCTGCCGAGCCCCCGCTGCCTGTGCCAGCTCCAGCTGCTCTGTCCCAGTTGCTGCCACCCCCTTGTCCCCCCTCACCCACACCCAGGGGGACGTGTTGGGAGGGTCTCACCCCATCCCTTCCACCCAGAACCCCCACGTGCTCCCTCTCACCTCCTTCCACCCCACATGTCCCATCTGCCAAGCCCCGACTGCTGCCCCAAGTCCCCCCCAGACCCCCGGTCCCCATCTCAGCTCCAACCTTGGTCTCCAGTGCTGTTTTCCCCCTGCTCCAGGCCCGGACCCTGCACCCCCCTGCAAACCTGGGGGCCAGAGCAGCCTCCCCCTGCCCATCCCATCCCACCTGCCCCCCCGCCCACCCCTTCCAACCCTCAGCCTTCCCCCCGGCTCTGGCTCCCTGACCCCTTACCTGCCCCACACACCCCAGACTGGGCCCATCCAGCCCCCCAGGCCTGTCCCAATTCCCCCGGGCCTTCCGTGGTCCCCCCGAGTCTGTCCCAGGTCCTCCCTCAGACCTTCCCAGGCCTTCCCAAACCTGTCCCAGTTCCCCCAGGCCTTCCCTGTCCCTCCCCACGCCCCCTGCCCGCCGTGTCCCGACTCCCCAGACCCGGTGCCCGCTCTGTCCCGGCCTCCCCAGTGTGCCCAGGCCCGGTGTCCCCGAGGCCCGGTGTCCCCCCCCCAGGCCCCGCGTCCCCCCCCAGGCCCAGCCCCGCTGCCGGGGCGGTCCCGGCCGGGCCTGACTCACTCTGCGGAGCCGTCGGGGCTGGGCCCCTCGGCGGCGCTGGGGGCGATGTTGAGGGCGGGCAGCACCGGCTTCCTCTTGGCCGGCATGGCCGGGCCGGGCCGCGCCTGCGGGGCCGGGGGGGCGCGGCCGGGCGCGGGGGCGCGCGGGGCGGGGCCGGGGCGGGGCCGAGCGCGGGCCAATCGGGGGCGGGGCCGGGCCTGAGGGAGGGGCCGAGGCGGTACCGGGGAGGGGGCGAGGGGCGGGGCCACGGCCTGGCCTACGGAGGCTCGGAGGGGCGGGGCTCGGAGGGGCGGTCCCGGTGGCCCCGGGGGGCGGTGCCGGTGGCTCCGGGGGGCGGTCCCGATGGCTCGGAGGGGCGGTGCCGGTGGCTCCGGGGGCGGGGCACAGCACGGGGCGGGGGCGGGCCCGGGAGGAGGCGGGGTCCGGGAGCACCGGGAAGAGCTCGCGGCGGGGCGGAGTCTCGCGAGATCTCGCTGAGGGGGAGAAAGAGGTGGCGGCTATGGCGGAGGCGCCGCCCGAGGGGCACCGGGGGGCACCGGCTGGGGACGGAGCGTTAATTAAAGAATCACTAATTAGTGACCCAGAAATGAGCAGGATCCCCCCCCAGCTCCTGCCCGCTCTGCGCATCCCGTTCCATGCCCGATCCCAGGCCCCGGGACCCCCGAGGCTCCTCACGAGGGGCCCCGAGCAGCCCCGGGTGGCGGCACCGGGTGGGCGCCCTTTGCCCGGTCCCGGCGGGGCCATAAAGCAGGGAGCAGCTGCCGCCTGCTCGGTCAGAGGCCGTGGGGCGGCCGATAAGGGGCCGTGGCCTTGTCCCCGCGCCACGCCTGGGGCACACGGAGCCTTAGTCAGCCGTGTCCCGTCCCTGTGCCCGGGATCCCCGGGGAGCTGATGGGGATGAGGTCACTGGGGGGACGCGGGTGCTGCTGTTGTGCTGATGGCCCTCATTGCAGGGGGAGGGGGCTTTGGCACAGCCACCACCCCGTGTTCACCCTGAGACGGCCTTGAGGGACTCATGGAATCCCAGGGTGGTTTGGGTTGGGATGGATCTTAAATCCCATCCAGTGCCACCCCTGCCATGGCAGGGACATCTCCCACTGTCCCAGGCTGCTCCAAGCCCCAATGTCCAGCCTGGCCTTGGGCACTGCCAGGGATCCAGGGGCAGCCCCAGCTGCTCTGGGCACCCTGTGCCAGGGCCTGCCCACCCTCCCAGGGAGGAATTCTTTCCCAATCTCCCATCCATGCCTGCCCCTTGTGGGATGCCATTCCCTGTGTCCTGTCCCTCCATCCCTTGTCACTGGCCTCTCTCCAGGGAGAGCTGCAGGGAGCTGAGAGCACCAAGGTTTTCCGGCATAAGCCGTAAGTGGTAGAGTCCAAGCCAACGTCCCCGGATATTGCCCTCAGCACCCATCGAATGTAATTAATGCTGAGATGTCTGAGAAAAGGGAAACTGTCCCCAAAAGTGGGTGAAGGTTCATGGACAATTATAGCACCTGGACTTCGCCCGGCAGCCCTGGCCCCTCCTGCCCCGCTTGGCAGAGGAGCACAAAAACATTTGGCTAATGAGTTACGGGTCCAGCCCCGGGGCGGCCCTGCCATCACACCCCGATGGCCCCAATCAGGGCTGGGACATTTTGCAATCCAGGACATTATTTCTGTGCAGTTGGAGTTTAAACTTTGCCACTCGGGTCAGGGAATCACAGAGGAGGAGGAAGAGGAGGAGGGTGAAGGCCAGGCTTGTTGTCCACCCCAATCCCCTGTGCTCAGAGAGGGTTGAGAGGACAATCCATGGCGTCTCACACAGGTATGTCCTGGCTGCCGGCACTCAGCGAGATCCCACACGGCCATCAGGAGTCACGGAGAGGACTGAGGGCGAAGGACAGGGTGCAATAAAGCCCCGTGTCCACCTTGGCCAGACAAATGTCACAGTAATGACAACTGTCCCCAACTGGCTTGGAGAGGACATTCGAGTCAGTGGTTGGGTGGTGGGTTGGTTGGTCAATCAGTCGGAGAGTTGACTGGTCAGTCCATTGCTCCGTGGCTTGGTTGGTTGGTTGGTCAGTCCATCCATTGGTCACTTGGCCAACAGGTTGACCATTTGGTCTGTCTATTGATCAGTTCATTAACTGACTGGTCAACCAGTTGGTCAGTGGGTCAGCTGGTCGGGTAGTTGGGATGTCAGTTGGCTGATTGGCCAGATGGGCAAGTGGTCAACTGGCCCAGTGGCTCTCTCTGAGTCGGGGGTCTCAAGCAGTACCTGGGGTGGCAGTGAGGGACTGAGTCCCTTCCCTGGGGCCAAGCCCCCTCCTTGGGGCTGAGTCCCCTCCCTGGGGTGGCCGGCAGCCACAGTCCCCTCCCCTCCACTTGCCACCCAAAATGATTAACCAGCCCTTCAGCACAGTCACCTCCAGGAGGGAACCCCCTGGCTGGGCTGCTCTGGGTGGAAAACCAGAGGATTTGGGAGTTTCAGCTGCTGGAAGGAGGCTGGGGATGGGGGGCCAGGCCTGGAGCCATCCAGTCCCGCACCTGTAGGGCTTTTCCAGGTGAATCCCAACACGGCCCTGCCCCCTCCCAGCCGCCCCCCGCGATTCGGGGTGGCCCCGGGGCCGTGCAGCTCCTGTGGGGGTGTCTGGGGGGTACCCCGGGGCCTGGGCCGGGGACTGACCCTGCCACCCCACAGCCACGGCCTCCAGCGCGGGCAGCCTCGACAGCCTGGACCTGCTGGATCTCCTCTTCGACCGCGAGAGCGAGATCCTGTGCGGGGTGGAGCTGGGGACGCCGCCGGGAGCCTGGCCCCAGGACAGGGTGAGCCCCGGGCCGGGTCCCCGCCCCAGCTCGGCCCTGCGGGGTCACAGCCCTGGGCACCCCGGGCCGTGGGTGCGCCCTGGTGATGGGTGCGTGTCCCCACAGCGTGCCCTGGACAGCGAGGACTTCCTGAGCTCCATCCTGGCCTCCGGGGACTCGGTGTTGGACTCGCCCAGCTGGTCCCCGGCCACCAGCGACAGCGGAGTGTCCGAGGACCCCCCCTCTGACCAGCACGACAGCCCCCCCTGGAGCTGTGACAGGGGTCCCCGAGGGGTCCTGTACTCCTACACCAACCCCTGCCGGGCCCAGCTCCCCCCGGCCGGGTCTGGGGTCCTGCACCCCGAGGTCTCCATCGACCTGGGTGAGCCACACTGGGAAAGGACCAGGCTGGGGGCACTGGAGGGACTGGGGACACTGGGGAGCTGAGAGCGGTGGGGTCTCTCAGGGATTGTGAGGAAATATGGGGAGCTGGGGGAAACTGGACAGAACTGGGAGGTCTGGTGGGCTAGGGAGGAAATGGGGAGAGTGTGGAGAGCTTGGGAACTGGGGTGAACTGGGCAGACTGGTGTTGGGGGGAGAATAGGGCAGGACCAGAGGAACAGTTTGGGGGGACAGAGTCAGGGTCACTGGACTGGGCAGCAAATCCCCCTGGTTCTGGGGCCATGGCAGGGGGAGAGTCCTGCAGTGGGGACACTGGGGACAGAGGGGACACAGCACTGCTGACAGCCCCGCTCTGCCCTCACCCAGACATGTGGCACCCTGGGTTCTTCCTGGAGGAGAGCCAGGACCTGCCCGTGGTCCCCCCGCCCGCATCCTGTGCCCTCACCGTCAAGGACCTGCTGCTCTCAGGCAGCTCTGACAATGTGAGTCCCTGTCCCTGTGTCCCCAACACTCTCTGTCCCCAGCTGTGTCCCTTCCTGGACCCTGATCATCCCCCATTCCCATCCCTATCCCTCCCCATCCCCACACTTGTCCCCTTTCCCTTCCTGGTCCTCATCTATGGTCCCTTCCTGGCCCACAATCCCTGCATTGTGGTCCCACCCATGGTCCCAGGGGCCAGGTGGGGGGTGACCCCCACCCAGAGATGTCACCATTCCGTGTTCCTGCAGCAGCCACAGGCTCCTGGCTCGCTGCTCCGGCCGAGCCAGGGCCACTTCCAGGAGCTGGTGCTGACGGAGGATGAGAAGAAGCTGCTGGCGAAGGAGGGGGTGACCCTGCCCACGCAGCTGCCCCTCACCAAGGTGGGTGTCAGGATGCCTGGGAAGGGTGTGGAGCAGGGGGTCCCAGCCCTGGTGGCCCTGACCCCCCGTGTCTCCCCCAGTACGAGGAGCGGGTGCTGAAGAAGATCCGGAGGAAGATCCGGAACAAGCAGTCGGCTCAGGAGAGCCGCAAGAAGAAGAAGGAATACATTGATGGGCTGGAGAGCAGGTACAGAGCCCAGCCCCTCGCTCTGGGCATGGTGACACCCCGACCCCCTGCTGTCCCCTGAGCTCATCCCCCTCTCCCTGTCCCAGGATGTCGGCGTGCACGGCCCAGAACCAGGAGCTGCAGAGGAAAGTCCTGCACCTGGAGAAGCAGAACTCGTAGGTGTTCCTGGGGCAGGATGGGGACCGGGTGGGGTGAGAAGTGTTGGGATGGGAGCTCATGGGCTCTCCCTGTTCCCAGATCCCTCCTGGAGCAGCTGAAGAAGCTCCAGGCGATGGTGGTACAGTCAAGCAACAAGGCAGCACAGACGGGGACCTGCCTGGCGGTGCGTGGGGCTGGCAAACCCTGGAGCCCTGGAGATGGGCTGGGAGGGAGGGAGGGAGGGAGGGAGGGATGGTGCTGTGGTAAGACATGTACCAGAAGGGAGGGATGGAGGGATAGATGCATTCTTGGCTCTGCCACCAGCCCCCTCCCTGGGAGCTGTCCCAGCTCCTGGTCCCTCTCCCCTGCTGTGCTCAGTGGTGTCCCCTCTGTCCCCAGGTGCTGCTGCTCTCCTTCACCCTCATTGTCTTCCCCTCCATCAGCCCCTTCGCCCCCAGCAAGGCTGAGGCAAACGGTGACTTCAGGCCCGTGCGAGGTGAGGGCTGAGCTGGGGCAGTGCTGGGCTGTGCCAGGGCTGTGCTGAGCTGAGCCAGAGCCCTGACAGACCCTCAGCGCCCTGGCCCAGGCCCTGACCCTCCGTGGTGCTCAGTTTTCTCCAGGTCCCTGCACAACGCTGCCGCCTCCCGTGTGGTTCACACCCAGCCCCAGGCAGGGGACGAGAAGCCCCCAGAGCCGCTGTGGTCGGAGCCCCTGGAGGAGACCCCCGAGACCCTGCACGGGGCTTTCCAGGGCACGTTCCCGACACACCCGGACAAGGTGTCCCTCCAGAATGACTCACGGGCATCATCGGCCGCCGAGGGGCTGAGCCACGAGGACAGGGACCACGCTGACGCTGTGCCAGGGGATGGCCCCGTGCCACACCCGGGGCTGGCATCCCTGGCGTGGTCTGAGCCCGGGCAGGGCCGGCCCGCGGTGCTGGAGCCGGCGGAGGAGCTTTAGCAGCACCCGGGAGTACGGGGGTGCCATGGGGTGACAGCACCTCATCCCCTACAGGACGAGCCCTCGGGGGGACCCCTCCAGGATCTGCCTCCCGATGCTGGACCCACTTGGCTTTGCTTGGATCTGTGAACTGGGAAGAGACCACTGGCCTTACTGGGAGGGAGGGGCTGCTCCTGCCCCCCTGGCACAGCAGGAGTGGAAGGGACACAGGGTCACTCCGGATGGGGCTGAGGAAGCAGAAGGGGCCCTGGGCTGGTTGGCTGCTGATGGTTGGTTTTGTTCTTGGTTTTGTTTTGGTTTTTGGTTTTGTAAATTTTATTTTCCTCTCTAAATGTAAGATATTTTGGAAAAAATCCACCTGCTGTTTAAGAGGGGGTGATCCACAAGGTTTCAAAGAGGCCTGGGCTGGTGGGACCTGCTGCCATGAGGGGCCCAGGAGAGGGGGGACACATGGCCATGCCCAACCTGGAGCTGGGGCCAGGGCACCTTCCCACAGCTCCCAGCCCTGAGTCCAACTGGGATCCAGCCAGCACCAGTCCCCTTCCATGACCGAGTGACATGGAATTACAGAATCATGGAATGGTTTGAGTTGGAAGGAACCTTAAAGCCCATCATCCAGTGCCAACCCCTGCCATGGGCAGGGACACCTCCCACTGTCCCAGGCTGCTCCAAGCCCCATCCAGCCTGGCCTTGGACACTTCCAGGGATCCAGGAGCAGCCACAGCTGCTCTGGGAATTCCATTCCACCCTTACGGGGAGGAATTTTCCTGTGCAAGGCCCTCCCCAGGCCCGTGGGTGTAGCTGCTCCACAAGCCACAATTCAAGTGTGTTTAATACTGACATAAAAAAAGGGACAATATTTAAGGGTATAAAAAAAAGTCGGTAGGAAAAGCAGCCCAGGTGAGACAGGGACAGTCCAGGTCAGGTGAGGAGAGGCTCCACCTTCATCTTCTTCACCGGCGTCGGCCCCGTGTCCGGGCTGGGACACTCCTGCTTGAGCCCGTCCCGGCGCTCCAGCGGCGCCTTCCCGGGGTGCGGCGTTCCCGCGCCGTTGTGCTGGGCCAGGGGCTCCTCCTTCAGCCGCCCCTGCAGCTGCTCGGCCGTGGCCAGCTCGGCGCTCTCCACCACCACCGGCCCCGTCCACTCGGGCACCTCCAGCCCCAGGTGCTTCATCAGCTTGGTCATCACGTCATCGACGTAGCCGTGGATGCGCAGGTCGGCCTGGCGGTCCTGGGACAGCAGGGACACGGCTCAGGGGACAAACGGCCCCTCCCAGGGACAGGGCGATGTCCCCATTCCCGGCGGGACGTGAGCTGACCCTGGGGCTCTGCCTGGGGACGGGATGTGGGTACAGAGCCAGGGACAGCAGAGCGTGACAGGGACAAGAGAGCTCTGGTGACATCCCAGGAACCCCCAGCTCTGGGTATTTAAAGACTTTGAACAATTAGGGCACCAACATCTGAGCAGGAACTGAGCAGGAACTGAGCATGACCTACACGGGCTCCGTGTGTGTGGCCACTCCACCGGGCTGTAAATCCCAGAGGGTACAGCAGGCTCCAGGCTGAGCTTTTACTCTGCTCCCAACACTTGCGTGGATAAGGTTGGACAGGGCTTGGAGCAGCCTGGGACAGTGGAAGGTGTCCCTGCCCAAGTGGGGGGAATGGGATGAGCTTTAAGGTCCCTCCCAACCCAACCCTTTCCATGATTCTAATATTTACCTGCAATCTCTATGTGTTTAGCAGGAGTTGCAAGTTTAAACCCTCCAGCCTGGGACTCCCAGCCTGTGTGCCTGCTAAGAGAGGCCACCTGGGAGGGGACAACGTGCAGGGACAAACTTGGGATGGGCCTGGAACAGGGGACAGGAGGGGAAAGGAGCAGGGCAGAGCTGTAGGACGCTCACTCACGTGTTTGGTTGCTTGGAGGTTGACAATGACCAACTTCCCTCCTCTCTTCTTGGTGATCAGAGGGAGGTTCCCACTGGGTTTGATCTGCAGAGAGGTCCCCAGGGTGACAGAGAGATCGGCTTTCCTGCAGGGAGGAGGAGAAATCCAGGATCAGGGCATGGATGGGTAGGAAGGGACTGTTCAGCTCCTGGGCAGAGTGTCAGTACCTGCAGGCTTCATCTGCCAGCGTCAGGTCACGGTCGGGCAGGGAATCTTCCCAATCCAGAATAGTGTCTCGTAACTTCCCTCTGAAAAACACACACAAGGATCATGGTTTTCCCTGGAAAAGGCAGGAGAATGGGCAGCAGAGCTGCCCTGGCAGAGGGGACAGTGACCAGAGCCTGTCCCAACCTCCCTGTCCCACACTGTGAAGGGACAGAGAGCACCCAGAGAGATCTTCCCACACCCTGGGCTGCTTCTCCTGAATCCGAGGGGCTGTTGGGTCATTCCCACATCCCATATCCCAGGAGGGATCCCTACCTGCAGGCCCGCAGCCCCCGGGCCTTGGTGACGCTGCAGAGGCGGCCCGTGGGCTTGAGCCCCATGCTGCCCACGACGGCGTCGCGCACGTACTGCCTGCGGAGACACGGACTGCTCAGGGAGGGGCTGGGACGGCCCCCACACAGCCTGGCATGGAAATCCCAGCCAAGCCCCCATCCCAGGATGGAAATCCCAGCCAAGCCCCCATCCCAGGATGGAAGTCCCAGCCAAGCCCCCCCGGGGCTCTGGGCTCACGTACTTCCCACATTTCACGCACTCTTCCACAAACATGTTCCCATGGAGCTCGGCCAGCTTGTCCCTGTGGGAGAGAGGCACAGGTGAGCTGGGGAAGGGTGGGGAGCCCTGGGGGAACCCCCCCTCCTCCCCAGGACCCTCAAGGGCTTCCCGGCATCGCAGCTCTGCCTGGGGATGGGTTCATCTCCCAGCAGGGACTGAGGGAGGGACAGCAGGTCCTGCCCTTTTAATTTTAATGCTTCCGTCCGCAGCACTGATTCCAGCTCCTGATCCACTCAAATCTCTGCTCCCAGGAGCACCCAGATCTTTGCTTTTCCAGCACCCAACATTCCTGTCTGTCCCTGTGCTGTTCCAGCCCTCTGACACCTGTTTTTCCTAAAACTCCCCTCAGGCTCAGAGCAGAAGCCAGAGGAAAACACAGCCGTGCTCTCCCTATTTTCCTCAGCGCCCCACGCTGACTGGGAACTTCCTCCAGGCTGGGTGAGACAGGACTGACTTGATTTCCCCCAGTTTGGCCCCAGTTCAGTGCTTCTTACTCAAGCAGAGGCTTTGTTTGGGAGGCAGAGCTGGGCTGAACTGGAACAGGAGCCAGTGGCTCTGGGGTGTGGGAGCACCATGGAATTCTGTCATCGTTCCCTACTCCTTTTCCCGTGGTTGTTTATTTTAAACAGACAAACACGGGGCTGGGAGCAGGAGCCAGGACTTGGGGCTTGTAATCCCAGGAAATACCCCTGGAAGCAGCTCTGGCTGAAGGTGTTTGTGAGATGCACCTTCTGCAAGGACACATCGATGCTCCTCAGGCACATCCTGACTCATGGAATCACAGAATGGGCTGGGCTGGAAAGGACCTTTAAAGCCCATCCAGTGCCACCCCTGCCATGGGCCTGGACACCTTCCACTATCCCAGGCTGCTCCAAGCCCTGTCCAGCCTGGCCTTGTCTGTTCCCAGGGATCACAGAATATCCTGAGCTGGAAGGGATCCACAAAGATCATGGAGTTCAGCCCCTGGTCCTGCACAGACACCCCAACAATCCCACCCTGTGCATCCCTGAGAGCGCTGTCCAAGGCCTGTTCCTGTTTCCATCCTTGCTTCTAGGCATGAGGCATCCTATTTTCCTCTGGGAAACTTGTGCCAGGGCCTCACCTCCCTCTACAGAACACCAGAGGTATCAGTGTCACACTCAGCATCTTTCAAGCCTCAATGACTCCCTTCAGTTTATTTTCTTCCTTGAACTCAGCTGCTCTCCCCTCCCCTTTCCCAACAGCTCCGAGCGCTTTTCCCTCCCAAGACAATCGCTGGCTGCTCTTAAGTGCTGGGAATGGGTTTTGTAACAGGCTGGAGTCTGTGAAGGACAGAGCTGCGGCTGTCACGAGGCTCAGGTTCCTCTGAGGACAACTCTGACACGGCCACTCCGGCCCCCTCCACGCAGGGAGTGGAGCTCTCCCAGCCTCGGCTCCCGTCACATCTCCCTGCAGAGGGAATCCCTTGGATCCTCAGTGCCCCAGGTGCTCCCGGTGGCACTGAGAGTCACAACCAGCAGGACCTGGATGGGGACAGGTGTTGGATGGAGCTTGGAGTGACCTGGGATAGGGGAAGGTGTCCCTGCCCTTGGCGGGGGGAACAAGATGGGCTTTAAGGTCCCTCCCAACCCAAACCGTCCTGGGATTCCATGATTCCATGATTCCACAACCTGTTTGTCCTGTGTGCACACAGCAGCTGGAAGCATTTCTAGAGAGCAACAGCCGAGGCTGATTTCATTCCACGACCCTCTGGATTAGAACCAGAACCTCTCTCCTCTAAATTCCAGCTGGTTTATCCCCTTCCAGCTTCCACGCCCCGTGTCAGCCAGGGCAGAGATTCCTCGGGAACCGAACCCCCCGCACGGGGCTGGGAAAGTACCGTGGGAATCCTGACCGCACGTGCAGGCCGTCCACGTTCTGGCTGACCAGGAATTTCAGGATTCCCACTCTCTGCAGCCCCAGCAGCGCCATGTGAGTCTTGGAGGGCCTGGCGTTCTCAAAGGTGGTGTCGAACTTCGGGGAGAGCCCTTTCTCTTCCATAGTCCAGACACCATTGGGGCCCCTGCAGCCATGGGAAGAGCAGGGAGGGAGAGCTCAGCTCCAGGGGCAATGCCAGCCCCATCCATGGGAGCAGAGCTCATGGATCAGCAGGGTTTTGGGGGTTGATGCAAACAGCACACGTGGGGATTCTGTGGGAACAGCTGAGATGTGCAAGAGGGAGAAGGGTGTTTGCAGCTGGATCCAGGATGGACAGCAGGGATGGGGCAGGTCTGGGGTAAATCAGAGCTTTCCAGGAAGGAAGACGGACTTAGAGGAGCTGCCACCCTCCCAGCCCTTGGCCTTACCTGAAGTCAGGGATCCCCGAGGCCGTGCTGATCCCTGCCCCCGTGTGAAACACCACATTGGAGGAGCTCCGGATCAGGTCCGCCAGCTCCCGCACCTTCCGCTCCAGCTCCTCCGGAGGGTCAAAAATCTGGGAAAAGACACAAAACCAGTGTGGGATGGAGAGATGTGGGCATGGATCTCCATGGGGAGATGTGGGGGGTGGATTGTATTGGGAAGAAATCCTTCCCCATGAGGGTGCGGAGGCCCTGTAATGGAATTCCCAGAGCAGCTCTGGCTGCCCCTGGATCCCTGGCAGTGTCCAAGGCCAGGCTGGACATTGGGGCTTGGAGCAGCCTGGGACAGTGGAAGGTGTCCCTGTCCATGGCAGGGAGCGGCACTGGATGATCCTTCAAGTCCCTTCAACCCAAACCTTTCTGGCATTCCATGATTCTAGAGCCCCAGTAACCCCAGTAACAATTCTTCCTTATCCATGAAGGATTTTGCATTCCTTAACAACAGAAGCATTTAATGGGAGAGACTCAGCGTTGTCCAGAGCGTCTCCGTGCAGGGACACGGCCGGGAACAGCCAACACCGACGGGGAGTTTGTTGCTCTGACAGGCAGCTGGCCCAGGCTGGGCTCCAGGAGGGCCGGAGCGGCCCGAGGCCACCCCACGTGTGCTCAGCCCCAGCTGTCACCAGCAGTGCCACCGGCTCTGGGGACAGGGCAGGGCCGAGGGACAGCGAGGGACACGGGAGCCACGGAGGTGGGACACGAGACCCCGGTGTGGGCACGGGATTTGATTCCTGAGACGCTTCTCCAGCCCCATCTCCTGGGGACAGGGCCGAGGACAGGCCCTGAGTGTCTCCATCCCCTCACCACCCTCTTGGCACCGGACAGGCCCCTGAGTGTCCCTGTCCCTGTCCCTCTCCCAAACCCTGTTTTAAGCTTCTCAAGTACTGCTGGGGGTCAGGGCGGACGTGGAGGGAGCCAGGGGGCGATCTGGGGGGAGAAGGAGGGAGCCGCTGGGTGGGGTCAGGGAGGCCCTGGAAAGGGCCATGGAGGAGCACAAGGAGGGAGCGGCGGGATGTGCTGGGGACACACAAAGGGCTCGCTCCCTCCCCGGTGCTGCGCTCCCCACGGGTGTCCCCGCCGGGGCCGAGGCCGCCGTTGCCATGGGAACGCGCCGGGCCGCGGCGGGGCCCGCGGAGGGCGGGGGGCCCCGCGGGCGGGCGGAGGCTCCCCCGCGCGGGCGGGGGTTCCCCGGGTGGTGCCGCGCTCACCTCGGGGAGGCCGCACTTGCCCTTGTCCGAGTATGGGGACAGCCCGGCCGCGTAATTCACCGCCATCGGCGCGGCCGCGGCGCGGCCGGAAGCGCGGGGCGGGACCGGGGCCGCGGGACACGCCCCGGGGCCGCCGCCGCCATCTTGGAGCCGGGCAAGGCGGGGCTGCCCTCACGCTGAGCCTGCCCCGGGCCCGCTCCGTCACTGCCCCGGCACCGCTCCGTCACTGCCCCGGCACTGTCCGTCACTGGCCCGGACACTGCCCCGGCACTGCCCGGACACTGCCCCGGCCCCGCTCCGTCACTGCCCGGACACTGCCCGGACACTGCCCCGACACCGCTCCGTCACTGCCCCGACACTGCCCCGGCCCCGCTCCATCACTGCCCCGACACTGCCCTGGCACTGTCCGTCACTGCCCCGGCACTGCCCGGACACTGCCCCGGCACTGCCCGTCACTGCCCCGGCACTGCCCGGACACTGCCCCGGCACTGTCCGTCACTGCCCCGAGCCTGCCCTCACCCTGCCCCGGCACTGCCTCACCTGCACTGAACCCCCGGCCCGGGGGGAAACAGGGATGGGCAAGGGGCGCCAGAGATGGGCAAGGGGTGCTGGCAAGGACAGGGGTGCCAGGGACGGACAAGAGAGGCCACCAAGGGCAAGGGGTGCCAGAGAGAGCAAGAGGTGCTGGCAAAACCAGGAGGTGCCAGGGAAGGGCAGGGGTGCCAAGGCAGGAAGGACAGGGGGTTCTGGCAAGGGCAGGGGTGCCAGGGCAGAGCGGTGGATACCAGGGAAGGACAGGGCGTGCTGACAGAGGCAGGGGATGCCAGGGGAGGACAGGGGTGCCAGGGAGGAGCAGGGGATGCTGACAAGAACAGGAGGTGCTGGCAAAAAACGGGGGCGAGGAAGGGGATGTCAGGTCAGGACAAGAGCTGCCACCAAGGGCAGGGGGTGTTTGGGATGGGCAAGGGGTGCCAACCCCCAGCGTCCAGCCCTCCCCACGCACTCCCAGCCCCCCCGGGCCGTGTCCCCTGTCCCCGGGCATGGCAGGTGCCCGCAGACCCCTCCCCAAAGGCAGCCCGACCCGGCCCCCCCGGCTGCCCGGGGCTGTAACAGCAGCCGCGGCCGTAACACAATCCCCGGCTCCGGTTCCCAGCTCCGGGCGCTGCGCTGGGAACGCCAGGACGGGCTGGGAGCAGCGGGATCGGGGCTGAGCTGTCCCCAGGCAGGGACAGACCCTCGAGCGTGGCCATCCCCCCCGAGCAGGTGCCGAAGGGCTGAGGCTGAGCCACCATGAAGAGCCTGAAGGCCAGGTTCAAGAAGGCGGATGTGAGTGCCACTCCTGGGAACGTGGGGACACGGGGACCTGCCCCGGGGTGTTCACAGGGACATGAGGACCTGGGGATTTCCCCCACGATGCCCCCAGCGTCACAGGGACACGGGGACCTGCCCTGGGACGCGGGGTGGTCGCTCACCACAAGGCCAGCAGCCCCACGGAGGTTGGCATTGCCACCCTGTCTGGTGGGATTGAGCCCCCAGTGCACCCCCAGTGCTCCCAGAGCCATCGTTGAGAGTGGGGCAGAGCAAAGGAGAGGGAAGCGGGTCCCAGGTCCCCCTCCCTGTCCCCTTCCTGGCGACAAGTGCCGGTTTGCCAGCTGCCACAGCCCGTGGAACCCGCCTGTCGATGCTCCTCAATTATTCAGCATCAGCCTGGCACGGGGCCGCAGAGGGCAAAGGGGGACAGCGCTGTTCCCAGTGCACTGGGGGGGACAGGGTTGGGGACATGGGGACATGGGGACATGGTTGAAGCCCCTCACCTTGAGTCTAGGGGACCCCCCTGCTCGGGGTGCTCTGTGCCTCAGTTTCCCCACATTGCCCTGGCCACATCCCCGAGAGGCTCCCGATGTCCTGCTGCCACCGGGACTGCCTGGACAGTGCCTGGGGACCCTCTGCGTTTTGGGGTTCCTCCCTGAAGGGTGCTTGGGAGCGGCCGTGAGGTGCAGGCGGGGGGTTCTGCCCCTCCCTTGGCCCCAGGGCAGGGCAGGGCAGGGGGTCCCAGGTCCCCTCCTCGGGGACAGGATGTGGCTGGCAGGAGGATGCTCAGCCCTGGTTTGGGGGTGCTTTTGAGCACGAGGTGGGACAGCTGCCCCCGCCAGCCCCTCCCACTGTAACTGGGACCAGTCTGGGCGCTGGTCCCCGCTCCGAGGCGGGATGCAGGGATGCACGGAGCGGGAGATGCTGAGGGAGGGAAGGAGGAGGGACGGGGGTGGAGGGAGGCGGGTCCGGCTCCCAGTGCCGCAGCCCCGGCCCCCGCCCGGGCGGCGATGCCGGAGCGCTCCGGGCTCGGGGGTGCCCGTGCTGGCCGGGGCGGGGGGCGGGGGGCGCATGGCGTCCTCCCGCCGCCTCCTGCTCAGCACCATGAAGCAGATCTGCCTTTGTGCCGCCGCCTCCTTCGCGGTACGTCCCGGCTCCCCTCCGGCCGCGTCCTGCGGGCTGAGCCGTGTCCCCCCCGCCCCACCTGCACCCCCCATCCCCATTCCCGTCCCCATCCCGGGGCTCCTCCGTGTCCTCCCCGTCCTGCTTTGTCCTTGCCTGACAAGGGGGTGGGGGGAGCGGGCACCACCCTCCCAGTTTGCCCAGGAGCCTTGGGAGACTGGTTTGTTCCCTGTCCCTGGTCCCACCGGGCTGGAGGGGCTCGGGGGGGCACCCGGCGGGCAAAGGCGGGTTCGGGACAGGTGCCAGCGGCTCCCGAAAGGTGACATCCATTTCCTGCCGCCGCGACCGCAGCCAGAGCCGCTCTGTCGTCACCGGCTGCGGGATGAACCCAAGACTCGCAGTCCTTGTCCCGGTCCTGTCCCGCTGCGGGTCGCTCCTTAGGGAGAGGGATGTGCGGGAGCACCAGGAGAGCAAGTCCCCATCCAGCCGCGGTCCTGTTCTGGGGGGATGGCGCTGTGCCCCGTTATCCCGGGAGGCTGGAGCATCCCCAGGGATCCGCTCTCGCTGCCAGCTGTGCTCGCCCTGGTTTGATCCCTTCCTCCACCGGGAGCAAAGCAGAGCTGGGAATGGGAGCGGGGAGAATGGGCAGGGTTGGGGCTCCCATGGGTGCTGGCTGGGTTTAGTATTGGGATTTGGGGGTGGCAGGAGCAAACCCCAGGGCAGCCGGGCTCACTCCCAAATCCCAGCCTGGCACAGCTCAACTGGGCTGTGTCTGTAAATCCCCTGCTCTGTGAGCTGCAGACTGGGGGGCCTGCAGGGGATTTTCATACCAGTCCCAGCTGAACTCTCCGTACCTGGGGGTGAGCTCCCAGGAGAGGGACACGGAGACGGCCACCCCCAGGGACAGGGCTGGGTGGAGCACTCCGGGCATGGGGACAAGGACAGCCAGCCCAGCCCAGCCCAGCCCAGCCCTGCCCGCCCTGGGGACAGCACTGTCACAGCTGACGCTGTCACAGCCTCCTCTGGGCTCCGTTGCAGAGCCAGGACTGGACCAAGAACGACGAGAAGCTGCTGCAGGCCGTGGACTACAACGATGCCGGGCGGGTCACGTCGCTCCTGCTCCGCAAGGGCCTGGTGCCCACCAAGCTGGACTCGGAGGGCAAATCCGCGTGAGTGCCGAGCCCTGCCCTGGCGACACGGCTGGGGACAGGGGACACTAGTCCACAGCCCCTGGTCTTGCTGCAGGTTCCACCTGGCTGCTACACGGGGCAACGTGGACTGCCTGGAAGCAATGCTGGCCCACGGCGTGGATGCCATGACCAAGGACAGCTCGGGTGAGGGCATGGCTACCACGCGCCCCTGGGCCAGTGGTTGTCCGCAGGTGTTGGGGCTGAGGGGACAGAGGTGGCGACCACACCTGGGGGGCTGTAAATTGTCCCAGTTTCTTAAAGGAGCTCAAGCACTGCCTGATGAGCTCCTGGGATTGTTCCCTTCCTGTTCAGCCCCGTTCCAGCAGATCTCCCTGTGTGCCCGTCCCTCTGTCTGTCCCCCAAGCCGTCCCCTCTGGCACAGCCCCGCTGGCCGTGCTCTGACCTGTTTGTCCCTTCCCAGGTTACACTGCCCTGCACTTGGCCTCCAAGCACGGCCACCCTCAGTGTGTCAGCAAACTGCTGCAGGTACGGCTGGAGGGAGGAGGGACAGAGGGAGGGAGGGAGGGAGGAAGGTGCTGTGCCAGCGCAGTGTCCTCCCTGTCCTTGAACCCCCTTCCCTCACCAGTGCCTTGGCATGGTGGTTCCCAGCTCTGCGTGCTGCTGCCGGGCACCAGGGAGCCACAGGGGGTCTGTCCCTTGTCCTTCACCACACCACAGAGTCTGTCCGTCAGTCCCCCGTCCTTCACCACACCACAGAGCCACTCGAGCAGTCTGTCCCTCTGTCCCCATCCTCCTGTAACCCAGGCTCTCCCCCCAGGCCTCCTGCCCCGTGGACGTGGCCGATGGCAGTGGCCGGACCGCGCTGCACCTGGCGGGTGAGTGGGGACAGTGCCAGCCCTGTCCTGCTCACGTCCCCGTCGGGGGCAGTGCTCAGCCTCTGTCCTTGTCCGCAGCTGCCAGCGGCTGCATCTCCTGCTCCGAGATCCTCTGTGACTTCAAGGCTCCCTTGAACAGCAAGGACAAGGTGAGGTCCCTCTGCTCCTGGTCCTGCTGTGCCAGGGTGGGGCTGTCCCGCAGTGCAGCACAGCGTGGGGTGGGACACGGAAATTGGGCTGATATCGGGAGCCGGGTGCCCCGTGGGGGGATCTGAGCCTCCTCTGCTCATCCTCCCCCCTGCGCTGCCCAGGACGGCTCCACGCCGCTGATCCTGGCTGCCAAGATGAGCCACTCGGAGCTGTGCCGGTACCTCCTGCACCGCGGGGCCGCCGTCAACAGCCGGGACCTGCAGGGCAGGTGGGGCTGCAGCGCTGGGGGCCGGCAGCGGCCGCAGGGATTGTTCCCTCACCCGCGCTCTCCCCGTGCCCAGGACAGCCCTGATGCTGGCCTGCGAGAGCGGCAGCGTGGACACCGTGGAGGTGCTGGTCAGCGCCGGCGCCCGCGTGGCCGTGGTGGACGCCACCGGCCACGACGCCGCTCACTACGGGCTGGCCACGGGCAACGCCCTCATCCAGCACCTCCTGCAGGAGGCGGCCCAGCGCCGCTCGTGGGCCAGCGGTGAGGCTGCCGGGACACCCCGGGGCTCCCTGTCACCGTCACTGGGGGTTGTCACCATCAGGACAGGGCTGGGACAGGCTGGGGAGGATGTGTTCCCTTTTCCCGGGTGTTTGGGGCTGCCTTTGCCTGTGCTGCTCCCAGCCGAGGTGCCCCTGTACCCACCTCAGCTCTGAGCCCCTAAATCTCCCCAATTTCCTTTCCCTCCTGCTCTGCCCCATAGAAGAGGAGTCAACTGAGCAGACGTCGCAGGTGAGGGGCTGCTGCCCATCCCTGGAGGGTCCCCTGGCTCAGGAAGGAGGGAGGGCACTGTGGGTGTGATGTCCCCTCTGCCCTGGGGTCTCCACAGACATCTTCGCCCAGCCAGTCGTCCGTCAGGGAGAAGAGCAGCACCCCGAGGAAGAGAAAGGCCCCTCTGCCTCCCCTGGGCACCCCCAGCCAGGTAAAAGGGGGGTCCCCATCAACTTCCAGGTCCACACCTGGCTTGGCAGGTGCAGAGCAGCGCAAAACACTCCTTGATGAGGGGTTCCTTCATTGAGGGGTCTGTGCCAACAAGCCCCCTCGGGCACACAGTGGGATTTTTGGGGTTTCCTGTGCCAGGAGTTGGACTCGATGCTTTCTGTGATTCCCTGCAGGAGGACCGGGACGCCTACGAGGAGATCGTGCGGCTGCGGCAGGAGAGGGCCCAGTTCCTGCAGAAGATCCGGGGCTTGGAGCAGCAGGAGAAGCAGAGACGGGAGGTACCGGCTGCAGGGTCCCAGGGAGAGGCCACCGTGTCCCTGGGGAGCAGAGGGGACAGGGGGGATGGGGACAGCACTCATCCCTCCCTGTTTTCTCCCTGGGCCCTGCCAGCGGGCGGAGCTGGACGAAAGCTCCCTGCGCTCCATGGAGAAGCAGGTGAGGCCAGGGAAGAGCCTGGAGGTGACCTCAGCTGTCCAAGGGGTCCCGGTGCTGGGAATGCCATCAGGACTCTGGCAGGAGCCAAGGGGACCCTATTGCCATGTCCTGCCCCACAGATCCGGGAACTGGAAGAGCGACTGGCGGTGCAGGATGGGGAGAAGGAGAAGCTGGGCAAGGAGGTGGAGGCTCTGCGGAGCCGCCTGTCCTCACTGGAGGTGGGTGTGGGCAGGACACAGCTGGCAGTGCCCAGGGCTGGGGACAGGGGGGTCACCTGCACCCTGCACCCCCAGAATGAGAAGGAGAACACGAGCTACGACATTGAGACGCTGCAGGACGAGGAGGGAGACCCACTTGAGTTCCCAGGTAGGGTCCTGCTGGCCTCCCAAGGACACCTCGGGAGGTGGCACTGGGCAGCAGGGGCACAGGTGGGCACAGCTCCAGGTCCCTCTGTCCCACAGGAGCGGAGCTGCTGCTCTCCAAGAAGACGCTGAGCCCCTCGGCCGAGGAGCTGCTGGCCACACTCCAGGGGCAGGTGCAGTCCCTGACCGTGCAGAACAAGGAGCTAAGGGAGAAAATCCAGGCATGTCCCCCTCTGTCCATCCATCTGTCCCTCTGTCTCCTGCCCCCTGTCCCACGGTGGCCTCATGGTCTCTCGGCAGGTGCTGGAGAACTACGAGCGGGATGAGAGCAGCCCCCCTGCCCTGGGGGACGTGGTGCCCGCCAGTCTGTACCGGGCCCTGCAGCGGGAGCTGGAGCGGCTGCGGGCGCAGGGCAGGGAGGCCACGGCGCAGGCTGGAGGGGATGGGCAGCGCGGGGCTTCGGAGCCCATCCCGGAGGGGAGCGTGGGACCACATCCCACCAAGGGGCCAACCTGGGCCTGGGGCGAGTGCAAGGCAGTGCTGGACGAGCTGGGGGTGCAGACATCCCCCTCCTCCTCGCCCTCTGGCCAGCGGGAGCCGGGCACGGAGCTGGTGGAGGCACAGGCGGCCCTGAAGCAGGCACAGACCGAGCTGGAGGAGCGGGAGCGGCGGCTGAAGGAGCTGCAGGCCCGGCTGGAGGCTGCGGAGGCTGCTGCCTCACCGGGAGCCTCTGCGGAGGAGGCGTCGAGGGAGAAGAAAGCGCTGCTGGAGCGCTGCGGGCGCGCCGAGGCTGAGGCCGAGGCACTGCGGCGGGAGCTGGAGGCGAGGCCGCGGGACACGCCAGGAGCGCCGGAGCCGGGACCGGCGGGAGCGGCGGAGCTGGCGCGGCAGCAGGAGGAGGCCGAGGCACAGCTGGCAGAGCTCCGGGCCGTGCTGGCGCGCAGGGAGGCTGAGCTGGGCGCGCTGCGGGAGCGGCTGCGGGAGCACGAGGAGGAGGCCCCGGCGCGGCTGCGGCAGGCGCAGGCCCTGCGGGAGCGCCTGGCGCAGCTGGAGGCCGCGGCCGAGGCCAAGGCCCGCGAGGCCGCCCGGCTGGAGGCAGAGCTGGCGGCAGCCGTGCCGCGGGCGCAGCATGAGGCGGCCGAGGCCGGGCTGCGGGCGGAGGCGGCGGCGCTGGCGCGGCGGCTGCAGGAGCTGGAGCGGCGGCACGAGAAGACGTGCGAGGAGGTGTTCCGCGTGCAGCGGCAGGCGCTGTTCATGAAGAGCGAGCGCCAGGCGGCCGAGGACAGGCTGGGCGCTGCGCAGAAGCAGCTGGAGCAGGCCCAGGACGAGGCGCGGCGGCTGCGGGAGCTCCACGGCCACGCCGAGGATGCGGCACGGCTGGTCAGGGACAGGGACAGGAAGGTAGGGCTCAGGGAATCATGAGGGGCTGCTTGGAGGGGAATGGTGGCCTGGGAGCTGCACATGAGAAGTCACTGAATTTGGGTTGGAAGGGACCTTAAAGCTCATCCCATTCCACCCCTGCCATGGGCAGGGACACCTTCCACTGTCCCAGGGCGCTCCAAGCCCCGTCCAACCTGGTCTTGGAAACTTCAAGGATGGGGCAGCCACAGCTTCTCTGAGCACCCTGTAACCCTGTGCCCTGTGCAGATCACGGAGCTCTCCAAGGAGGTTTTCAGGCTGAAGGAAGCCCTGAACGCCCTCCCCGAATCTGGGGGGCCTCCACAGTCCCCGCCCAACACAGCCGCGCTCCAGGCCCAGATCCGAGCACTGGAGGAGAAGCTGGAGGTGGGTACCAGGTGCCACCTGGTGGGTTCGGGGCTCCCATGAGCCCCCAGCCCTCTGGCCAAATCCCCTTCCTGTGCTGCAGGAGACAGAGACGAGGCACAGCAAGGTGGTGACGCTGTACCGGAGCCACCTGCTCTACGCTGTGCAGGTGAGCTGGGGACAGGGCTGGGGGCAACTGGGGACACTGGGATGGGGACTGGGCCACCTGCCATCCACAGGAGGCAACTGAGGGGCCGAGCCAAGTGCCAGCCCAGGGACACGCATGGAGCCTCCCTGATGTCCCTGCTCCAAAGTCTCCTCTACCCCAGGGCCACATGGACGAGGATGTGCAGAGACTCCTGTGCCAGATCCTGAGGATGCAGCAGCTGCAGGAGCAGGGCAGATGAGCCCCTGCCAGCACGGGTGGCATGGGGAGGGGGGGACAGGTCTGTCACAGCACCCTCTGTGTCCCTTTGCTTGTCCGGGCAGTCTCTGGCACTGGCACCCACCCCACCCCCAGCACAGCAGCAATAAAGTTATTTATAGTCACACCAACGGGGTGGCTTCTCTCTGGGGGCACCGGCGTGGGCACGGGGGGCTGTGGGGACCTGGGGACTGCAGGAGATCGGTGCCACCATCTCCAGCTCTGCGGTCCCCCGAGGGGAGGGGTGACCGTGAAGGGAAGGAATGGTGGCATGGGAAAGGTGGGAACCCTCTTGGCCAGGGCTGGAATGCCTTTCCCAGGGGTGCGGGGCGTGGGGATCCCGGTGGCAGCACGCAGGGAAACGGGTCCGTCCCCACGGGAACGGCACTTCCTGCGAGGAAATGGGCTGGGAAGCGCCGGGATCCGGCGGGAACAGTGCGGTCCCAGATGGCCCTGCTGCGGTGAGCGTTTGGGGGCACTGGGATCCCCTCGGGGCTGGGGACAGTGGGGGGTGTTGGAGGTGTGGGGTGACCCCACAGCGCCGGGCTTGGGGCACCCCAAATCCAGGGAAAGCGGAGCATGTCCCCTCTGGGGCTGAGCCAGCCCATGGCTGTGGCGGGAGGTGACAAGGGCAGGACCTGTCCCTGTGGTGCCGGGCTTGGGGACAGCAGAGAGCTCAACTGGGCCCCCAGGCTGGGCTTTGGGGGTCTCTGTGAGGGACAGGTCTGCCCTGGATGGAGGTGGGGGCCACCCAAGGGATCCAAACCCTGATTCCAGGTGTGGGACTGCAGGGGTGGCTGCAGGTCCCCCTGGGAAACTGTGGGAACAGCGGGAATTTTCACCCCCTTTCCTTCCTGGCTGTAGGATCTGACCCTTTTGGAATCCATCCCTCCGCAGGGTGTGTGGCAGGGCCAGCAGGGAAACTGAGGCACAGCAGTGTGGGGTGACTCCAGGGTGATGTCCCAAGATCCCTGGGAACCTTTGGTGTCCCTGCTGTCCCCTGCTCTGGGGTATGACCATCCTGCCTGTCCCCACAGGTGCCTGGGAAGCCCCGCTGAGTCTCCTGGCATGAGGTGGCTTTGGCTTTGGGTCGTGGCTTTGGTGGCACCTGCCTGCACCGTCCCCTACAACGGCACGGCAGGGAGCACTGGGCATGGGGACAACGGGAACAGAGGTATGGGGGACTGGGGGGACTGGGATGGAGGCTGGGGGGATCTGGGGAGCCTGGATACAGCAGGACTGGGCAGACTGGGAGCACTGGGGTTGAAGATGGAGAGGATTTGGGACACTGAGGGGACAGGACAGAATGACAGGGTCTCTAGGGACAGAAGTGTAGGGGGGACATGGGGGTACAGAACATGGGCACGGAGGGACTGGTGATGGAGGAATAGGGACCCTGGAGGTCTGGGGACATGGGGGGCCCAGGGGCAGAGGCGGGGGACTGGGGACACTGGGAATGGCACTGGGGGGCCCAGGGAGGCCCAGACCCTTCCTCAGGCAGTGTCCCTGCCCCTGCCATGGCTGTGTCCCCACTGTGTCCCCATGTGTCCCCCAGGCCCCTGCACCCCTCAGCACGGGCCCCTGGGCACCGAGGTGCTGCTGCCGTGCCCAGGGGGTGCGGCCGAGTGGCGCCGGGGGGGCACTGTCCTGGGCATGTCCCCTGCCCCGGGGCTGGCCCTGCCCAATGCCAGCCTGGCCCACGAGGGCCACTACAGCTGCCACCACCCTGTCACCGGCGAGACCTGGGCCACCATCTGCCTGCGGCTGGGCTGTGAGTGATCCCCCAGCCCCGCCGTGACCCCGCTGCTGACCGGGGGTCCCTGGGGGTGCTGGCAGTGGGGTGACCCCTGTCCCCTGCCCCAGACCCACCCCCGCAACCGGCCATTGAGTGCTGGGCCACCAGCTACCCCCAGGCTGTGAACTGCTCCTGGGGGCTGAGCCCCGACCCCCTGCTGGACACCGAATTCGTGGCCACCTACAGGTCAGTGGGGGTCCCCAAAGCCTCCCCTCTGTCACCCAGCCCTGGCCCAGCTGAGCCCCCCATGTCACCCAGCCCTGGGCTGCTGTCCCTGTGTCCCCAGGCACGGCACAGACACAGGTGAGTGCACCCTCACGGGCCCACGGAGCTGCTCCTTTGGGGACCTGCAGGTGTTTTCCCTCACTCCCTACGAGCTCAACGTGACGGCCCGGAACCCCCTGGGAGCTGCCTCCGGAATCCTGCCCTTCCTCCTGGAGAACATCAGTGAGTGCTACAGGATGGGGGACACCGGGGTCCCCTGCAGGACCCTCGTGTCTCACCCTGGCGTGTCCTTTGGGGCTCTCTCCTGCTTGGGATGTGGGATCATCAGTGCAGTGATTTGCTGGGGCTCAGACTGTCCCTGCACAGCTCACAGGGGAATACAAGGGCAGGATCCAATGACCCCATGCTGGATCCCACCCCCCCCTTCATCTAAAAGGGAAGGAAAGTGACTTTTTCCATGCAGTGGTGGGACAAGGGGGATGGTTTTAATCTAAAGGATTTAGATGGGATATTGGGAAGGAATTCTTGGCTGTGAGGGTGGTGAGGCCCTAGGATGGATTTCCCAGAGAAGCTGTGGCTGCCCCTGGATCCCTGGAAGTGTCCAAGGCCAGGCTGGATGGGGCCTGGAGCACCCTGGAATAGTGGAAGGTGTCCCTGGTGGGATGAGATGATCCTCAAGGTCCCGTCCCACCCAATCCATTCTGGAATTCTCTCATTCCTTGTCTCCCCAGTAAAGCCAGACCCCCCCGAGGCCCTGCAGGTCTCTCCCATCCCTGGGGAGCCCCAGAAGCTGCTGCTGGAGTGGAGCCCTCCATCATCCTGGCCCTTTCCAGAGTATTTCCCGCTCCAGTACCACATCCGCTATTCCCGGGACAACGACTCCATCCCCACCACGGTACTGCCCCAACGCTGGGTAAACTGAGGCACAGCTGTGGCTGTAGCTGGTGTGTCCGTGCCCCTGACCCCGCTGTCCCCAGGTGGGGCCATACAAGCTGACATCCCACACCCTGACGGACCTGGAGCCTGGGACCCTCCACCACGTCCAGGTGGCCACCAAGGACCTCGCGGATTCCGGGGAATTCAGCGCCTGGAGCCCGCCGGCCTCGGGGACACCCTGGGTGGGGCCGTGACCAGCAGGACAGGGCCGCTGTCCCTGTCCCGAGCCTGCTCCCATCCCTTGTCCCACCCCAGCCGCGCAGAGCCACGAGTGCTGCCAGGAATGGGCAATAAACCGGCTTGAGGCTCCGTCCCTGTCCTAATCTTGTGATGTTTGTGATGGCTGAGCTGCCCCTGGGGTCGGGCCCTTCACTGCCCCCCCAGCCAGTCCCTATGCTGTCCCAGGATGGTCCCTTTGCTGTTCCAGGACAATTCCTTTGTTATCCTGCGTTTGACCCTTTTTTTGCCGCTGGGGTCGGTCCTTTTTACGCCGCAGGACGGCCCCTTTGCTCCCCGCCCCATCCCGGCCCCATCCCGGCCCTCAGCGACCACCGGGGCAGGGCTGGCACGGAAGCGGCGGCTCTGAGGGGTGGGCGGCCGTGTCGGACGGGGGCTGGGGGGGGGTGCCGTGACTAACGGGGGGTGCCTGATCCCTGCGCGGCGTTCTCCGGGCTGAGGCGGCCGCGGACCGGAGCCCCGGGGGTCACAGGCCTCACACCGGAGCCCCGGGGGGTCACAGGCCCCACACCGGAGCCCCGGGGGTCACCCACCTCACGCCGGAGCCCCGGGGAGTCACAGGCCTCACACCGGAGCCCCGGGGGTCACCCGCCTCACACCGGAGCCCCGGGGGTCACAGGCCCCACACCGGAGCCCCGGGGGATCACCCGCCTCACGCCGGAGACCCGGGGGTCACAGGCCCCACACCGGAGCCCGGGGGGTCACAGGCCCCACACCGGAGCCCCGGGCGTCACAGGCCTCACACCGGAGCCCCGCGGACCGGAGCCCCGGGCGTCACAGGCCTCACACCGGAGCCCCGGGGGTCCCAGGCCCTACACCGGAGCCCCGGGGGGTCACAGGCCTCACACCGGAGCCCCGCGGACCGGAGCCCCGGGGGTCACAGGCCCCACACCGGAGCCTGGGGGGTCACAGGCCTCACACCGGAGCCCCGCGGACCGGAGCCCCGGGGGTCACAGGCCCCACACCGGAGCCTGGGGGGTCACAGGCCTCACACCGGAGCCCCGCGGACCGGAGCCCCGGGGGTCACAGGCCCCACACCGGAGCCTGGGGGGTCACAGGCCTCACACCGGAGCCCCGGGGGTCACCCGCCTCACACCGGAGCCCCGCGGCCGTTACAGACGCCGCCCCCCCCCCCCCCCCCCCCCGCAGCGCCGCCTGGTGGTACCTGTCCGTCGCTGCCTTCCCGCGCTCCGGCGGCGGCCGCTGTGCGCATGCGCAGCGGGGCCCCCGAGCGGTGGCGCCCCCGGGTGGTCCCGGCGCGTCCCGCCGGCCGCAGCCCCTGCGCGCGGGGAGGGGAGACCCCGGGGCGCGGCCCCTCAGGGCTGAGGCGATGGCGGGAGCCGGGAGCAGGTGCGGACGGGATTGGGAGGGAAAGGGACCGTAAAGATCGTCCCGGGCCACTCCTGCCAAGGGCAGGGACACATCCCATAACCCAGGCTGCTCCAAGCCCCGTTCAGCCTGGTGGGATGCAGGGGCAGCCACAGCTTCTCTGGACAAGCTGTACCAGGGCCTCCCCACACTCACAGCGAGGAATTCCTTCCCCATATTCCATCTCTCAAAAGGGATTTGGTGGGGACCTAGGCTGAGATCTGCCACCTTTCAGAAAGCACCAGAGCCTTTCCCAAGCTTTGCCGAGCTTTGTGCCCTCCAGATTGTCTTTACTGAGCTCTACGGGCTCTGGAACCGCTTTCTGTCCTCACAGGTAGTTTTGGAAAAGGGCTGGTTTGTTCCATCTCGTGAAGTTCCACCTCGCTCCAGCTGATGGCACGATTGGGAGCGTGTGGAGCCGAGGTTTTTCCCAGGAAGACAGATAGCCTGTTGGACAAGATCCCAGTTTTCCATCTCGGGTATCCGAGACAGAGCAGCCTCACACCCGGCTAGTGTTCGTTCCCACCCAGAATGAGAGCAGGGAAGAGCCTGGTTCTTATAAAATGAGAAAATAAATACGAGTCACCAGGTCAGGGATGGGACCGGAGTTAATCTGCGGGATGAGCAACTAGCAGTTGGAGGCTCCAAAGGATTTCCAGCCCCAGGAATAGGCTCCCACCAGCAGGAGTTAATGGGATGTCAGTTCACAGGCGAGCTTCCTTCCATGGGACATGTGGGATGGAGGCAATGATCCCTGCAGGCTTTCAGCTCCTCCTGTGTCTGACTTACAGCTGTGTGACCTTCCAAACACACAGCAAAGGGAAAATCTCAGGGAAAGTGGCAGCTGCCTTTGGCCTCATGCTGACAGTCGGCTCTGGTGTGTCCATTCCATGATCCCAAACTGGCTGGGCCACACACCTGGGCTGTCTTGGGGTGATCCTGTAACCCAAACAGCCTCTGGGGTGTCTGGGGTGCCTGGGGGGTCTGGAATGGTCCTTTTGGAGCAGCTGCTGGCTTGGGAATGCAGCTTTACAAGGCAAAAATGGATTTACATGAGGGGACAAATTCGCTCTCCTGATTATCTTGGCAGTTTGTGGATTTTGCTGTGTGAGCAAGAAAAAACAATAAATTTTACTGCTTATTTCAGGGAGGCAGAATTGCTTAACACTTTAAACCAGGACCAATTATTTTTCTTCCTGGCTCCATCTCATCACGTCTGACCTTAGGAAGGACGTCAGATCTCCTGCAAAATTCCCATATTTTAGGGTGACAGTAATCACTAAACCCTCCCAGGGAGTGGAACTGGTTAATATTCAAAAAGGTCTTTAAGCTTCTTGTTGGTTCAGATTTTCCTAAAGCCACTGCTGCAACACCAGGTTTGCACTGTAAAATCAGTTTAAAGCAGCAGAAATTCTGCATTCCTTCTAAAACATGATGGCAGATTCCTGAGAGCTTTTCCAGGATGGTTCCTGTGTTGTTTGTGTTTTTGTCCTTTTGATTTTGGGTTCTGATTCAAAAATGGCCTTGGCAGGGCAGGTTTAATTGGTGCTGGCAGCTCTCAGATTTCACAGATGTTTCTCCATCATTTATGTTCAGATTCTGGAGTTGTCTCTGTAACAAAAAGACACCACTTTTGATTAATTTATTTCTTTATTAATTTTTTCTTTGTATTTCCAGGACAAGACGGGAGCTCTATGGGAACATGGGAACACACACAACTACACCACAAATCCTCTGAGCCAAGGAAACCCTGGAGGAGAGTGTCACGAGAGCCTTTTCCAGCAGGTATCCAGGATCCCTGGGCAGGCTGGGAGGGGAATCTCTGACAGCACAGGAACTTTTTTGCTCCTATAATGCGACTTCCCTGGGCTTCCTGTGCTGGCAGCACAGGGGTGTGTAACTCAAGCCATGATTTGGGAAGAAAGGAGCCTGCACACCCTGACTTCCTTGGGTGGAGAGCTTGGCAATCCTCACTTAGACCCTTTCCAGTCTGGGGTTTTGGCCTCGGGAGAAGGGGCCTGCTGGGGAGCTGCCCCTACAAACCTTGTCTGGATCTTCTTGCACCTTCCCAAGGCTCCTGGGTTTAGTCTGGGGCTTGTTCTACTTCAGCACTGGGGAACTTCACAATTACAGCACTCCTGAGTGCCCCCCCTGTGCCAGGCAAGGGGCTCTGCTGCTTCCTGACGCTGCCCCTTCCCTCTTTGCCTTTTACAGCCCCTCCAAGTGCAATAAAACTGCTGATTCCCATTTAGTGGATAATGCTGGGCACTAACAAGCTCAGCTCCCTCTTAAAAGCCAGTGCTGGCCTCAGGAGATCTAATTTAGGAACACGTGGAAGGCCAGGGTGTCCTCCAGGGCTCTGGAGTGGGAGCTGCTCCGTGAGGATCTCCAGCCCAGTCGGCTGGCAGAGCCTGGAGTATTTCTGTCCATATCCAAGCTGCCAGAGGCTCCCGGCCCCACCTGAGCATGATGCAGGACAGACTCATCTCTGCAGCAGTCATTTGTTCTCCCAGGAACTGGCAGCAGGATTCCATGGGAATTCCCGTTTGTCCTTTGCCGTGGGCTTGAGCCACCACCTGCTTTCCCAAAGGTTTTGGGAGAGGATGGCAGAGCTCTCCAGAGCTCATCCCATGATGTCAGACTGGCCCAGCAGAGACAAGGATGAATTCATGAGAGCAAAGCAGAAAAGTTCTGCTGAAATACAAAGGGAAAAGGCCTCATTCCCAATGTGTGACAGTGTTTGGATGTGGGAAGGGATTTTTTGGATATAAATATTTTTGGAGAAATAAATATTGGAGAGGGACTTTGGAGAAGGGCTTGGAGTGCCAGGACACAGGGCAGGGATGGATGGGATATTGGGAAGGAGTTCCTGGCTGGGAGAGTGGGAAGGCCCTGGCACAGGGTGCCCAGAGCAGCTGTGGCTGCCCCTGGATCCCTGGCAGTGTCCAAGGCCAGGCTGGATGGGGCTTGGAGCAGCCTGGGACAGTGGGAGGTGTCCCTGCCATGGCAGGGGTGGCACTGGATGGGCTCTAAGGTCCTTCCAACCCAACCCATCCTGGGAGTCTTGATTCTATAAACCTGTGTTCCCAGCAAGGACAGAACCCCCCAAAATAGGAACCCCCCAAAATGGTGACATCCAGCTCCAGAAATGCCATGGTGATGGGAGTGACAGGAAATGAAGGGGTCCTGGGTGTCCAGAGACAAGCAGGAGACATGAAAGCAGCCAGCTTCACCCTGGTCAATATGGTCTGCTTTAAACTCTGTTTTTACTTCAGATTTGGGCTGCCAATAACCCCTTCAAACAATGATCTAATGCCTGTGTGAATGTTTGTGAAACCTCACTGCTCTGGCAGGTTGAGCTCTTGCCAAGAAGCAATCACATGTAATTAGGGAGAAGGAATTGGAATCTCCTGGCCTTGCAGTGCAGCACATTTTCCAGTTGTGTTTGTCCCATTTGGACCATCTCATTCCTGGGGGTGTGCTCTGTGCTGGGGTTTGTGGGCCACGCTCCTGTCCTCAAGGGAATCTTTGGAGGAAGCACTGCCAAAAACCTGCTGGACAACTGGACATGAGGTACCTGTTCTGGGCTGGCCCTGCAGCTCTGCATCCCTGGCTTGGCTTTGGAGGGAAGGAAGGATATCAGGAATTCCGTCTGCACTCCCCTGGGGCTGCCGCAGTTCCCTGAGGGAGCAGTCACAGACCAGCCCGTGATCAATTAATGGCCGTGGCCTGTCTGGGGAGAGCTTCCAAGGCAAAATGAAGGAAAAACTCTTCAGGATCATCAGCATCTCACCCGTGTGACAGCTGGAAATGGCTCCCCTGGTTCCCACCTGCTTATCCCTGCTTTTCCTTGGACACGGACGGGGTGACAAGGACAGAACTTGGCAGGGGCAGAGCCCACACGGAGTTTAGACCTCAGTCCCCACACTCTCACATGGCACCTGAGGCCCCAAAGGACATTTTCAAGCAAGTTGGGAGTTTCAACATGGGAAGTTTGATGAGAAAACCCTTCTTGAAATTCCTGGAGCATCCTGAAATTCCCTTCACTCCCTTTTCCAGTTCTGGAGAACCAGACCTGTTGTGCAGTTCCTGGGATGTTGTCCTGAAACAACAGGAGGTCGGGGGCACACAGGTCAGGTCCTGTGGGACAAGGAGCTGTTATTTACGGAAGGAATCTTTTCCTGAAGGTGAGACAGAGAGGTGGATTCTGCCCTCCAGTGGGGCTTGAAATCCTAAATTCCAGCCAAGAGTCATCACATAAACTCGTGCTGAAGAACCTGACCTAGTTGGAATAATTGGAGGTAATTGTCAGCTCTTTCCAGATGACAAAACCCTTAATCACCAGCAGATGCTCAGCCAACCTCACAAAAAAGGCTGGAAACCCAGGGCGGAATGGGGAGGGCTGCTGTCCCAGAGGCACCGAGTTTCAGGAATGGGCAGCAATCTTCCTTAGGGGTTTTTCCAATACATGGTCAGACGCTGGGACCAGGGCAGTGGTTTGTGCTCATGGCCTGGGCATCCCTCCAGAAATCTGGAGTTGTGCCATGAGCACACAGCCGAGTGACACTGAAATATCTGGGAACAATCGGAGATGGGGCAACTCTGAAATGAGGAGCTGAAAGGTTGGGCTGCTCCATGGGTTCCTGTCCCAGATCATTGAATCCAGACTCTGAGATCCCTGAAGTCGCCTGGGGTTTCCTAAAGCTTGGGAAGCGTTTGATGTGAGTTGGCTGCACTCACACAAAGCTGCAGGAGTTGCCTCAGGTTCCACCTGGGAATTCCCTGCATGTAGGCAAAGCCCTGAAGAGAGGAGATGGGATCTGATGGGGATCAGGATGCTGATGGAAGAGCAGGATTCCTGGCACTACCTGGGATATCCCAGTCTCAGCTGGGTTCCTGGGGGTGTGGAGACATTGTACAAGTAGAAATGGTCCTAGAAGGGTCTGACCCCACCAGACAATTAACCTGGATTGCTGATTAATCACAGAACTGTAGAACCGTGGAATGTCGTCAGTTGGGAGGGATCCACAAGGATCAGAGTCCGGCTCCTGGCCTTGCACAGACACCCCAACAATCCCACCCTGTGCCTGACAGCATTGTCCAAACGCTCCTGGAGCTCTGGCAGCCTTGGGAATGTGACCATTCCCTGGCCAGAGCACTTGCAAATTCCAGGAACCAGGATTTCCAGAGGTGTTTTTCCTTCTGTACAATGAGATGGCGAAGGCATAGGAAAACTGGGAACCCCTGGAAGTGCTCAGAGCAAGGAGCTGCCCTTGTACCCAGGCAGAGGCTGTGACAGCTGGACTTTAATTACACAGTGCTGTAATGAGGCACTGGGAGGCTCTGGAGTGGCTCTCAGCACATTTGGTGTTTTACAGCCACGGGGATTCATCCCTTCCCGTACAACCTCCTGCAGTGGGACCAATAACCAGGGATCCTGCCTGGAAACCAACGGCTCCCCTGGGAACATGTCTGGGACAAGACTCATTCCCGGCTCTTTGAAGTGGGCAGTAATGTGGAAACAGTGACAGCAGCACCGTTCCCGTGAACCAGGGGTCTCCCATGGGGGCAGGGGCTCTGCAGCCAAAAAAGGGGGAAAAATGAACCAGCACACCTTTGGGAAGAGGTCGCTGTGCCCGGGATGGGTGTGCAGGGCTGGGCTGGCCTCCCTTCCTGGGATGGAGCTGCTGGCCCAGGGAAGGCTGGTTGGGGGCCATGACCTCCTGTTGGAGCACTCCAGACCGACGGAACTCAGCAGCTGCATGAACTGGTTGTGGCCTCAAGCAAAGGCCATTCCTCCGCCGCTGGCTCCTGCCAGATGGTCCCAGCCCAGGCTCAGGGCCTCACGTCCCCTCTCAGCTCTGCTTTTCATGTATCTCTCCCCAAAAAAAAGGGCTGGGCAAGTGCCAGACTCCAGCAAACCCTCCGGAGCCGTCCCCCAGCTCTGGCAGGTCACTGGTGCTGGAACCAAGTCCATGTCCTGCCTCTCCAGCCCAGACATCCTCCTTGGCTCTCTCTGCCAGCTCTGGAATGAAAAATGGCTCTGCTCTTCTGTCTGCTTCCATTCGAGTCCCTCTAGGAAAGAGCTCGTGTTCTCCAGCCCTGCGCTGCTGAAATTAGCACTGGCATCCTGCAGGATTCCAGGCTTGACTCGCGCCTCCAGGAGTGGGAAGAGCTGCCGAGACTGCGGAGACAAGTTGGCTGTGAGAGCCAAGTGTCCAAAAGAACACGTTCAGGAACAACACAGAGAGCAGGAGCTCCAGCACGGCAGGGAAATCATCCTGCTGAGGATAAAACTCCCAAAAAAAGTGTTCTTGGGGAGCCAGGAAGGGTTAAACCATGGCACAAGGTTTGGGACAGCTGCAGGATGCTGGAGTGGGCACTGGGATCGGAACCAGGATGACAGTTTTAGGTCACTCTAAGCTTTCTAATTACGCTTTTTTGGGGGGAAAAAAAGAAAAAAATGGTGTGTTTGATTCTGTAAGTGCTGAACATTCCACAATTGCTGTGTTTAATAAATACAGCGGGGGCTCCTAGGAGACTGAATGGGGCTGAATGAATGAAGTATGTGAGACATCTGAAACCTATTAGTTGGAGCAAACTGGTGGAGAGGCAGGAATTCTTCTCTTTTTAAAAATATTTATACATTTTCCTTTCATGTCAGGCCAACATCTTATTTGGGGTTATGTTCCAGTGGAAGGAAAGGTGTGTCGGGGGGAAATGCAGGGGGAGGGGAGGTGCAGATTTGGGTCAGGCCCAAAAGGAGCAGAAGGGCTGGGTGGCTTTAGGGCTATATTTTCCTTTTGGAATCGAACCCAGCACATTGATCCAGCAGGGGACTTTGCCCCAGCCTCAGTGGGGATGAATGTTTTGGGATTTGGTTCATTTTGGAGTGTTTAGGGGAGCTTGTCCCACCTGGAGCCCCTCGCTTGAGGCACCAGGAGAACTCCCCAGCCCTCTCCACATGAGGTTTATGGAGCCATGGGTCTGGTTTAATCTGGTTTGGGTATTTAGGCTGGAATTAGAGCGCACATCCAGTGTCTTCTTCACCGCATGGACAGCTCCAGGAGGTCCCACCAGTGTCCAGCAGCAGCAGGAATATGCCACATCCTGGAGGTTTCCACCCAGGCTTCTCCTCGTGCAGAATTACCTCACTGGCTTAGGAAAAGGCAGAAAAGTAGGGAAGATGGATGGGAAGGACATGGAACGTTCCCCCATGGAGTAAGCAGAGCTAACACCTCTTCAGGAGCCACTTCATCTGTGTGGAAGTCTTTGGAAAGGGAGAGAAAGAGTTGACAACACCGGTCTGGGCAGATCATTCCAAATGGAGCCCGAATTCCTGCTGGAAGCTGCACAAATCCGGGACAAGTCTCCACCTTTGGTGCTTCACTCTGTGTCTCAGGAGCTCACCCAAGGCTTGGAGTGACATCTGAGCTCACCTCTCCTTGTGCAGAGCTCTGGATCAAAGCTAAGGATGGTGTCAGAAAAGCCTGGATTTTGCAGTGTTTTTTCCAGCTGATAAGAGATATGTAAATGATCCCTGCTTTCCTGTGATCCCTAATGATCTTTATTCAGCCCACTTTTACTGCAGCACACACTCAGCCCTTTCCCTCCAGGCTTCCTGAAATGAAAATGAGAAGTTTTAGGAAACTCGGAATTTGCAAATGTCTCCCATTATCCTTCTAATCTCCCCAAACTGATTAAATCAGAGGATATCTCCCCACTCCATAGGAAACAGATGTTCCTCTTGTAGCAGGGACATGCAGGAGACATCCTGAAATTTGTTTAATTTAGAGTCTCTTGGAGATGGGATTTTTTGGGGGTTACAGTCTCCGATGTCCAAGCTCAGATCTGGCTGAATTTGGAGTGGTGCCAGTAAGGAATTTCTGTGGAGTTTCTTTCCATCATTAGTGGAGAGAAACTCAACATCCCTGAGCTGAGAGCTTGGAAAATAACTTTGGAGTGGTTTTTGATGGCATCTTTCAGTCAGTTTAGAGGTGAAAACATGACTGGGACATGGGATGAGGCTGGGTCTCATTTTGTAAGGGAATAGTGTAACCCATTCCAAGAGTCCATGAACGGATTTAACTCTTTCTGGAGCTGTAGGGAATGAGGCACTCGGGAAACATCCTTTTCCATCCCTCTGGTTGCACTTTCTCTGTGGCATCTGTTCCCCATCAGTGGGAGGATCTCAGTGGACTTCAGTCTCATCAGTTTTGTCCACCTGTAACTCTTGGGTTTTCACATCTCTCCTTTTTATGTCTTCTTTTTTACCACGTTCAAACACAATTCTGTTTTTGCTGAAGATGCCGAGGGAAGTTTCCCAGAGAAGCTGTGGCTGCCCCATCCCTGGAAGTGTCTGAGGCTGGACAGGGCTTGGAGCAGCCTGGGACAGTGGAAGGTGCCCCTGCCCTTGGTAGGGGGTAGAATGGGATCATCTTTAAGGCCTTTCCAACCTAAACCATTCTGGGATTCTAAATGTCAGTGCTATTTCTAAAATATCTTGATTTTCCTCTGGATTGGAGGTTCTCAGTGTGTGTCCATCTGTGCATGTGTGGGTGGTGGTTGCATTTCAGAATTTCCACGACTGTTATAGCTCTTATGTTTTTTCCAAACAACTTCCTCCAGTGTGAGTTCTCCCTCCTGAAGGATCCGGACCCCACTCGGAAGAGTTCTCCATGTATGAGGGAAGCTGAATTCAATCTCTCACTGGAGATGATTTAAGGGCTCCTCCAAAGCAGAACCACGTAACAACAATGGAGAGTTGGTTTAGATATTGGACACATTTTCCACCCTCCACATGTTGATGGTGCCAGTAACAAACTGTGGAATAAACTCCTTGAGTGTGAGCCAAGAATTCCCTTCATCAGCCTTTTGCTAAGGTGCACAATTTATCCCAGTTTCTCCTGATTTACCCCAGCCTCAGCCTTGCTCAGACACATTCTCAAGGCGTGTCTCCTCCGAGCCTCTTGGGAGCACCATTTCCACGTCTCTTTGGACTGGCTGGACACGTCACCTCCCCTGTCCCTGTCCCTGGAGGGGGACGGGTGTCTCCGGGCAGGGACAGGTCCCGAGGGGGGAAGTGACCCATGGAATGTGAGGAGGAGGAGGAGCTGGAGCCCAGAGGTTGGATGGGGCAGCCCTGGCGGGTGCTGAGCTGTTCCTGAATTAAACACAACTCTGGTTAATTAAAGCAACTTAGGGCAGTGCTCTGGGGCGGGAAAGGCGATGGATTGGGAGCATTCCCAGAGTCCTGTCTGGGGACAGAGAGGGATGCTGGCAGCAGCTGAAGGGGTGGCATGGACCCTAGACAAGGTGACTGCTGGGGATGTTTAATAAATCCCCTTCCTCCTGGGGAAGGCACTGATCTCTTCCCTCTGGGAGCAGGGACAGCATGCAGGGAACGGCTGGAGCTGTGTCAGGGTTGGGATGGAGATCAAGAAAGGTTCACCCACATGGGATGTGGGCAGGACTCACCCAGAGCTCCTGGGCTCCAGCTCCCCCCATCTCCCTGCTGTGCCTCGGTGGGGTTTCAGCGTTTGTGTCCTCAGTACCATCCTTGGAGCCTGATCCCAGCCTCTCCTTCAGGGAAAGACTGAGCCTGAGCACAGTAGCTGGGATAGATAATTTGCATCAGAATAAAGAATCCAAAAACTGGGATCAGCTTTTGACCAGAAACACAGCGTTCTTGGGCTGTGAGAAAATTCTACAAAAACAGCAAGTTCAGGCTCCCTGGCTGCTGAGTTTTGTCTGAACACAGAGGCTGAATACCATCAGAATAGTTTGTTTTATTTACAACTTGCCCGAAACCAGAGATTCCTGGGAGATTTCCAAGCCAGTCACTGAACCCAACTGGATTTTGGTTGCTCTATTGCCGGTGAACCTGAAATTCTGGAGCTGCTCTGATCCCTGCAGCACTTTGGTTGTCTCAGCTCCCTCTCCCAGCATCCCAGTGACCCTTTCACAATCTCTTTGTCAGGCTGTGGTTTATATTTGTCATGTTTCACATTCCCAATATATCATGGAATGGGTTGGGTTGGAAGGATCCTGAAGGACCATTCCCACTCCTGCCATGGGCAGGGACACCTCCCACTGTCCCAGGGTGCTCCAACCTGGCCTCGGACACTGTCAGGGATCCAGGGACAGCCACAGCTGCTCTGGGAATTCCATCCCAGCCCCTCACCACCCTCACAGGATATTCCTTCCCGATATCCCATCCATCCCTGCCCTCTGGCAGTGGGAAGCCATTCCCTGTGTCCTGTCCCTCCATCCCGTGTCCCAAGTCCCTCTTGCCTCGCAGTTGCCTGTTGAAAGAAAAGGAGGTTTCCTGTGTTTGTCGTGAGCACGGAGGGAGCAGAGCTGAGCCCGACTCCGGCAGATCCAAAGGTGGGGAAGCAGCCAAGGGCTTGGAATCCGTCCTGGGCTGGGAGCGGAGCAGAGCCCTGAGCTCAGCGCCGGGGCAGCTCTGCACATGGAACGTGACGGCTTTGGAGAACGGCACCTCTGCAGTCCTCAGTTCCAGGAATGTTCTAGGAAGTGGGCAGGAGCCTCCTGGTTTTGGTGAGAGCGGGAGCAGCCCGATGTCCCTGGAGTTCGCCTGTGGTCTCTCAGACGCTGCTGTGGCGCAGCAGCCGCAGTGTCCGGGTGGTGTTTGGGGCCTGGAGCCCCCCTGCCCCCCATTTCCCCTGAGTGCTTCCCTCCCTTTATCCCCTTCCCTCTCATCCCACCAAACCTTTTCCCTGCAGCTGGCAGAAGGTGGGATTTTCGAGTTAATACCAAAATAAACACAGCAGTGTCCAGCACAGGAGGGAGAGGGAAGGGGGAGAGCCAGGGGCTGGGGTGGACAAGGAGCACAGGGCTGTGCATCCCAGAGAGCTGGAGGTGTTGCAGGATGGGAAAATCCTGAGGGAATCAGCAGAGCTGGGATGGGATCTGAGTCCTTTTCCAGATCCTGCAGCCTTAGGAGTGTTCCTTGTGGGATTTCTCTCCCTTTTCTCAGGCAGTGCTGAGCATTTGGGGTTTGTTCCAGGGCTCTTCTTTGTCGTGATGGGGAAAACATGAGCAGCATCACTTCCCCACTCCCTGTAGCAGGAATAAAACAGGAGCAGAAAAAAGAGCCTGGTGGGGGCCAAAGGTCTTGCAGAAGTTGCCTCCATGGAATGGCCGTGAGCAGAAATCTCCAAGGATTTTCCAGGAGCTTGCATATTGCCCCTGTGTTAGCCCAGGTTCCATTGACTTTGTGCCTGATTTGGGTCCTTTCCCCCGGGGAATGCACACACACGAATGAATGGTTGGAAAAGTGGATCCAGCCTTTGCTGAGAAGGAGGAACTTGTGATCCCCTCCAAACGCCTGCCAGTCCCAAAGCCTTGGGATCAGATCTTGCTTGGATTTTCCTCCTTCCTTCCTGCCCGTGCTCAATCGTTTCACCAAGCAGCTGGAATCCAGCACACGGCAGGAGCCTGGCTGTGAACAAGGAGTGGGAAGAGGGATGCTCAGGAATCTCTAGGGTGGGACTGGATAATCCTTAAGGTCCTTCCCACCCAAACTGTCCTGGGATCCTGTGGTTTATGATCCAAATGTGCCTTTATGCCCCATATCCCCTTCCTCTGTCCCAGCCAGGCAAACTCCTTCCCTGCACCCCAAATCCCTCTGGAAAAACACAAAGAGAACACAGAAGAATCCAACTGAGAGGCTGAAATTGGTTAAGGAGCAGGATTAGATCAAATATTTCCGAGCATCTGGGGCTTCTTGACCCCCCCAATGTGGCCCATCCCCGGCTGTCAGACCCTGAGCATTCCCAGAAGGAGTTAAGGGAGACCTGGGCAGGAGCCAAGAGCTTTTGCCGGAAGCTTTATCTTCCCCCCCCAAAAATCTGATGTCTGGAGCTCTGGACAAGGCATTGTCTTCATAAAACACAACAAGAACAACAAAACAAGCCCTGCTATTCACAGCTCTGTAACAAGCCATAAAATGGGGAAAAAAAGGCAAAAAAAAAAAGCCCTGGAAATGTAAGAGTTTTATTAAACTGGAACCATGTGTTTCCCATAGTCCCGTCTCCATAAGCTGTGCACATCCCGTCCATGTTTATGTTCTCCTCGGGGGTGTGAGGGGGTTTTTTCCATGCCTGGGAATGATTAGGAGGAGGGAGCCTGGATGAACTCATGTCTCCTGTGAGCAGCACCAGGAAACCTGCACACACTGGGAGAGGCACAAATCCTGCGGGAATGGCCGTGGAAACACCGGAGACTGGGAAGAGGGAAAGGCAAGGAACAAGGAAAAAGGAAAAAGGAAAATTCCAGAGGGGAAAAAGAGGAGAAAGTTGTCCCATGTGGCTCGTTGTAGAAAGTGTGTATTGAAGTGCTGGATTGAGGATATTCCCTGGATATTCCTGTGGGCCTGGAGCGATCCTGCCTCACCCAGGGAGGCTCGGAGAGGCCCTGGGCCATGTGTGGCTTAAACACCCCCCCTTCCCTCCTGGGGTCTCCAGCACCCACCAGGGGTTCCTTAAATGAGGAGATTGATCCTAGAAAAGAGAGCAGCTCCCTGGAGACTTCAGGAGCCCAGGCAAGGAGAAGGGCCAGGTCTGGGATTTGCCAGGAGCCCTCGGCCTGGCTGGAGACATTTGGGCACAAGGAGTGGCCGCAGCGTCCGTGGGCAACTGGGTGGTGAAGTTGGAAGTTCAGATTTGAGCAGGAATGCCCCAGGAAGGAGGCTCAGAGGAGGAATCTCAGGGGAAATCTTGGGTAATGGGATATTTTTAGCTGGAATTGGCAATGCTGTGGTTGTTGTTTCCACGTGGGTGAACAGCCCCGGGGAAGACTGGGAAGGACTGGGAATCATCCCTGTACAGTGAGCAGGTGTGGTGACATCTGCACGGTGACAGAGCTTCAGAGAAGGGACATTACATCATGGAGAGTGACCTCAGAGATCCCAGAGATTACGGAATTTCACCCATTTTTCCTGGTCCTGAGCCCATTCCCTCCCTCCAACCAGTGCCTCTCCTCCTGCAGGACATCCAGGCTGGCCTGGGGCACCAAGGACTGGCAATCCATGATTTCCTGGGCATCTGGTTGCAGGTCCCAGGCTGGTTTAGGTTGGAAGTGCCCTCAAAGCTGCTCCCATTCCATGGGCAGGGAGACCTTCCATAGACCAGGTGCTGTTAAAACTTCCCTCCTTATTTCTCATCTGGAATCCTCTGGATGTGGCATCCAGCTGATGATGGGTTTTTTCCCCAATGATAAAAGGTTTTTTCTATCCCACATTCCCCTTCTCCAGTGATAACCATGCCTGGCAATCAAGTTATCCCTCAGACTTCCTTTAGTTTTGATAAAGTGGCCCCCTCAGCTTTGCCAGCCCTGGGACCAGGGACTTTCTGCTGGCCTTTGATCCCTTTTGGAGCTGTTTTGCAGCTTCTGGGCCTCAGCTCATTCCCTTTGATGGCCCTGTCCTTATCCCTGTGGAAAACCCCTCCAGTTTGGGGTCTGCAAATGTTCCCAGCAGTACTTGGACATTTTTTGCTGTGTTGCTTCAAGCCCCATCCAACCTGGCCTTGGACATTTCCAGGGATGGGACAGCCACAGCTTCTTTGGGAATTTCATTCCAGGGCCTCCCCACCCTCACAGGGAAAAATTCCTTCCTAATCTCCCACCTATCCCTGCCTTCTGTCCATGGGAAGCCATTCCCTGTGTCCTGTCCCTCCAGGACAGTTTAGGAAGGACACAGGCCATGCAGCCAGACGTGGGATAGTCAGGATGTGGGATTTGATGGTCATTCTGTTCCTTCAGCCTTTTAATTCCTCCTCTTGGTGAATGCCTTGAACACATCCCAAAAATAAGGATTCGTAGGAGCGGAGCCAATGAACACCAGCACCTTTCCTGGCAGAATTCCCGCTCCCCCCGCAGCTGCACCAGCCCTGCGAGGCCAAACCCACCTCCTGCTCCGTGTCCACCGCCAGCCAGGAGCGGCCTTTCCAAGGGAATGACTCCTGGAGCTGCTGGCACCGAGGGAAATGTGCTCCTGCTGCTGGGACCCAGCTGGCAGCGGGCAGAGGGAGCAGGAGAAAGAGGGGTTTGCACCTCCCAGGGAAGGCAGAGCTGAGCTGTTCCCTCCAATCTGTGAAGATTCAAAGGAAACAGATTTTCTGCTGGCTCTGGGTTTGTTCCCTCATTACCCCGAGCTGGGAAAGGGACCCTGCAGGATGGACTGGAGACACTGGGGGTGTCCTGGCCAAGGGTGACATCAGTGAGGGGCTGACCCCCAACGAGGGGACGGTGACTCGCACACGACCCTGACAGGCAGAGCCCTGAGCGAGCCAAAGGATTCCAAAGGAAAATCTCCTTTCCCAGACCCTGGAATATGAATAATGTTTGCAAGACAACAAAATAATGATGCAACTCCCAGGGGACGTGGAAGGGTCTTTGCCAGACAGCTCAGACACAAAGGCTCTGCTGTGTGTGCTTCCTGCACTGATCTCATGGAATGCCAGGAATCATGGAATCCCAGACTCCCAGAATGATTGGGTTGGAAGGGACCTTGAGGATCAAACCACACCCCTCCGTCCTGGTGCAGTAAGTGGCCACCAGATCCCAGCGATTGCTGCACACAAATTTCTTCCCATCCCTTTTGGTCTTGCTGTGTTTTCCAGAAATTCCTTTCAAATGTGTCCTGAAGGTTTTGGACTCTTCCTAGACCAGTCGGACCAGTACCCAGCCAGACCCTCAGGGGCTGGGATAACTGATAAACCTCTGGAAGCCAGGTTTGGAGCAGGAGTCCTCCAGTCCTCCAGGGCCTGCTCGGGATAAATGAGGCCATGGCCCACCTGGGGCAGGGAGGGAGTTTAGGATCTGGGTACCATCCATGAGGGGATGTTTGCATGGCAGGACAACTGTCCTTGGGGTAACTTAGATTAAGTTTGTTCCCCTCTTCCTTTGGGGGGCAGAGTCAGGCTCTGCTCCAGCATTTGGGATGTCCCAGGGAGGCCACGGGGCTGGATTTGCTGCTGGGGAGCAAAATCCAGTGTTTTTGTGGCCCTGGACTGCAGCTGTGCCATGGCCAAGCTGCTCCACACAGGCTGAGCTGGGGCAGCTCCAGCCTTGCCTGGGTGGTCTGGCAGCTCCCGAGCTCCAGACGCTCCTTGTGCAGCCCCTTCCGAGGGGGAGAATCCCAGGACAGCGAGGGAAAGGAGGGATGCCCAGGCAGGAGGAGAGCTGAGAGAGTTTGCATTTACCAGCTGATTCTGCACAAAGAGCAAATCAAACCCTCTGGATCTCCTTGGAGCAGGATCAAATGAACACTTGGAGAAGAATTAAAAAGGATCCATCCACCCCGAGCAGTCGGCGATGCTTGGCCTGGCTGGTGCACCTTGGAATCACAGAATGTTCCTCCCCCCGTCAGCAGCTCCTCAGCCTTTGCTCACAGCTGTTCTCCTGTCCTGCTGAAATCCCATCAGCTTCTTACGTGGAGGATCCAGCACCTCTTGTCTCTCTCTCTTTCCATGTTCCTCTTCCTGCCTGAATTCCTGAGCCATGAACACCCCTGCTTTTCGAAGGAAGGGCTCTTCACCCACCAAACAAGGTTTGCTCCAGTATTTTTCCTTTCTTTTCACATTTTTACTTCACCACAGAGCCCTGCTCAGCTGAGGGCGATGGGGAGAGGCCTCGTGAGTAACCCTGGAGTGTCATCCTTGCCCTCTGCTTCCCTCCTGAACCTCCCCAATCCCTGTGGATTCATTTCTTTGCTCCCTCCTTGTGCCGGCTGATGCTCTGGGCTCGGATTGGGCACAACGTTCCTGGGCATGGACCTGGTTTTTCCTCATTTGTGAAGGATGTTTTCCAGGAGGAATGCCCCCAACCTGTGCCTGCTCATGGCTTGGATGTGTTTGGAAGGCAAGTGCAGAGCTCTGCCCCATCCTCACCTTCAGGAGAATCCAGTGTGCATTCTGCAAACTGAGCTGTAGGAAGGGATGTCAATATTCCAGCTTTCCCTAAAGTTACCCTCTTGTTTTTCCCTTGAAATCAGCTCACGTGGAATTCTCACCTTTCACAGGGGAAAGGGTGCTCATGTGGTCACTTGTGGTCACTAAAGCAAATTCCAGCTTCTCTATAGAAAATGGGTTTTTTCGGCTCTGCCTTGGCAGATCCAGGCAGCGAGTGGCTGGAAATCCTGCCCACGGCACTGAGCAGGAGTTCCTGGGATCTGGGGAGCTGGGCCAGGGCTCTCCATCTGTTCCAGCCCCGCTGCCAAGTTAAACTTCTGTGCTGCAGATTGCACAAAGGGGAGAAAAGAGCAACAAAAAAAGGTTGGAAAACGGGAAACTCGGAATCCAACCGAGGGCAAAGGGAGTGAGGTGGGGCTGGAGCAGACAGATGTGGTGGGGAGAGTCACATCTGCCTGGGGTGACCACTCCATGGCAGGGACACTCCACACCCCAGGAACAAGGGCTGGATGTGCCTCCAGCCCACCTGAGGGCAACAAGAAAGGTGTTTGTATCCCTGCTTGGAATTTCACAGGAAATGGAGGGATCGCCTTACTCCTGGCAGGAGAAAGAGGCAATTTTCCTTCTAAATCAGGCAGCTCCCGTGTCAAAAGTTCCACAGCGAAATCCCACTGCACTCAGAGCAGGGCTTTTTATGAATAAAATCTTAATAAATGTCCAGGGCTTGATTTTTCACAGCAGCCTCGCCTGGCTTTGATCTCCCCTTGCCTGGGCTCGGCCCCTGCCAAGCCAAAGAGGGAAAAAGTCCCTTTCCCTAGGTTTAAAGCAAAGGGTGTTTTTTTAAAGCTCTTGGCTGTGGAGCCGTGTGTGATACATCATCCCTCGGCCCCATCCCTCCTCTCCCAAATCCAGAGCACACACTGAAACAATTTCCCTGTGGTTTCCCTCCTTGGTGGAGTCGAATTCCTAGAAAACAAAAGGAATGTTGCAACCGTGGTCACAAGCTCGGAGGCTGGAAATGTTACACACGGCCGGGAGCCCTGGCGTGTCCTCAGCGGGGACCTGGGATCAGCCCTGGCTGGTGGCACCTCGATCCCAATCCCACATCCCTGGAGCATAATTCCTGCCACGTGAGTGTAAAATTAGGGAGTTTCTCCAGCCCTGGGAATTGCAGGAGGCAGTGAGCATTTAGGGAATTCTGTTGGCTCTTTGCCCCGGCTCTGAGGTCACTCAGAGCTCCCTGAGGTCTTGGTGTGGGTCTGACCTGGTCCTGTCTAAACCCAGAGTCTTGGGATGGGCACAGACTCATCCAAGTGAATCCACAATGAATGCAGAGCCAGGAATTCCTCCCTGGGAGGGCGGTGAGGCCCTGGGATAGATTCCCAGAGAAGCTGTGGCTGCCACAGGGAATCCCTTGGGATGTTTTTGGGGTTGGAGTTTTGTTTTTGTAAATTTTAAGGGCATCTGGACAAGGTGCAGGAGCAGGTTTATGTGGATCATCCCAGGAGGTGACAGCCACTGCCTGCTATTCCCTGTTGTCTGGAGATGGGATAATTCACATCCCTGGGATCACCTGTTCCCTGGGCTCATCCACTGAATTCTCTGCCTTGGAAAGTTCTCAGGAGCCCTCCTGTTCACACAGGACCTTTTTAATGTGTTCTTGGCGAACAAAGGTCACTGGACTGAGCCAAAGGTGAGGCAGGAGGGTGCTCCAGGCTGGTTATTTATTTAATGGCAGGGAGGAGGAGAAACCAGCCCGATTTGGGGCTAAAACGCTGCTGGTTGTGTGTGGGACTGGGAGCAAGGGAAGGAGTTAATGCTGTGGAAGAATTTCCCCGAGGAAAGCTCTGTCTGGGTTGGTTCCTGAGTGTCTCTCAGTGCCTCATGTGGTGCTGCTCGCTGCCACTTTTGATCTCCAATTCCTTCTGAAATTCGATGGGAAGGTTCTGGAAATCCTGGGCAGTGCAGGTCCAGCAGCCACGTCCTCGTCCCCGTGCCCCCCTCGGCCCCTTTTTACCCCATTCCCACGGATTAAATCCCTCTGTTCCCTGCTTCCCGAGCAGAGTGAGCCGCGTGGGCTGGCCAGGACAGAGCCGTGCCGGGAGCTGGGAGCAGCAGCATCAGTCCCACATTCCCTGACCTCGGCTCTCTGCAAGGATTGCAGCACAAGAGCCTGAGCTGGCTTCTTTTTGCTGATTTTTTTTGAGATGACATCACGGTTCAGAGCTGTTGCTGCCCTGACAGCAGTTGTGTCATCCTGGGAGAAGCAGCACAGACTAATTTTAGCAGTTTTAAGATAGCACTTTTTAATAAAGGCAGGAATGGAAAAGTTCAAGGGGCTTTCAGTCAGCTTTGCTGGGGGTTCCTGACAGGCCCTGATGGGGCTGAACCAGCTCCACTTTGATACAGAAATGTAGGAAAGAGGTGAAAGAATCAGGGCTGACACCCAAATTCCCAGCTCTTGTCAGACTTGGAAGATCAAAGAACCCCGGGATGGTTTGGGTTGGAAGGGAACTTAAATCTCATCTCATTCTATGGCAGGGACACCTTCCACTGTCCCAGGCTGCCCCAGCCTGGCCTCGGATGCTTCCAGGGATCCGGGGGCAGCCACAGCTGCTCTGGGAAATCCATTCCGGGGCCTCCCCACCCTCCCAGGGAGGAATTCCTTCCCAATATCCCACTTAACCCCCCTCTCTGTCCATGTGAAACCATTCCCTGTGTCCTGTCCCTCCATCCCTTGTCCAATGTCCCTCTCCACGTTTCTTGTGGCTCCTTCAGGCATTGAAAATCCACAACTGGGTCAGCCCAGAGCTTCTCTTCTCCAGGCTGGACAATCCCAATTCCTGATACCCCAATTCCTGGTATCCCAGTTCCTGGTTTCCCAATTCCTGGTATCATTTCCTCCCAGAGAAAGAGCCATGAGCTTGCTGAGCATTAAACTGTAAAAGTTGAATTTGACAACTTTTAAGCAGCTTTAAACCCCTCCTCTGGGCATTTCCATGGTTCCAATGACATTAATTAATGAGGATCTCATCCTGTTTTCCCACAGGATTATCCCAGACAGTCCGTGTGCTACCTGGAGCTCCCCAAAATGAAGACATTGGATTTTTTTCTCTGCCCTCATTTGCATTATTTAGTGTCCACAGTTCCACCTGCTTGCACAGGAGAAATGGCAAAAATTCCTGAATCCAGACTGGGAAAAACTCATAAATCCATTCTGGGTTTGTTAAATAGCTTGAACAGATAATGAATCATCTGCAAATATTTGATTCCATTAATGAATGGTACAGTTATGGGCTGTACTTTTCCCCTTTCCAAACAACATTTGAGGAGCTTGAATAAATACAATAATTGAAAATTAATTTAAAAGCGCTTTAAAACCAAATCTGTATTATTTAAAATCAAATTCTATGTTCAGGTCAAGCTAAAATGTTCATCAAATCACCCCAAAATCAAATCACCCCTAAATGACTCCTCCTTTCTCTTCATTTCTCATTCGGCCCAGGGCACCAAAAAACTCAATTACTCCGAAGGTTCTACTCCCAGCACATAATTAATAATACTAATAATTAATCACAAGCGCTTTTCCACTGTGCCTCACACATTAAGAATGAAACCCTTCCCAGGCAGTTCCTCTTGGTGCCAGCTCCTTGAGCTGAGCCTAAGCTGCGTTTAAGGCCTCTCTCCTCCTCGAGAGGCAGGAAAATGTCATTTTTTGGTTTTTCCTGGCTATTTTTTCCCATGTGATGTCCCAGTCCTGCCCTTCCCAGGCAGGTAAAGCCCAGGCTGATTCAAGCTGGAATGGGGGCAGGATCAGGCTCGGGGAATGGGAATGGGAACGGGAATGGGAACACGGGAATGGGAACGGGAACGGGAATGGGAACAGGAAGGGGAATGGGAATGGGAATGGGAACAGGAATGGGAACGGGAATGGGAACACGGGAATGGGAACGGGAACGGGAATGGGAATGGGAACAGGAATAGGAACGGGAATGGGAACAGGAACGGGAAGGGGAACGGGAATGGGAACGGGAATGGGAATGGGAATGGGAACGGGAAGGGGAACGGGAATGGGAACGGGAATGGGGATGGGAACGGGAACGGGAATGGGAACGGGAATGGGAATGGGAACGGGAACGGGAACGGGAACGGGAATGGGAACGGGAATGGGAATGGGAACGGGAATGGGAATGGGAACAGGAATGGGAACGGGAATGGGAATGGGAACGGGAATGGGAATAGGAACGGGAATGGGAACAGGAATGGGAACGGGAATGGGAATGGGGATGGGAACATGAACGGGGATGGGAATGGGAAAGGGAATGGGAATGGGGATGGGAAAGGGGATGGGAATGGGGACAGGAAAGGGGATGGGAATGGGGACAGGAAAGGGAACGGGAATGGGAACAGAAATGGGAATTGTCTCCTGGCAGAGCTCAGAAGTGTTGCTAGAGCTGCATTCCCTGCCCAGCTCCATTCCCAGCTCTGCCTTTTCCCTGGCATCCCACAAGGCCGGTGTTAATTAGGCCGCTGTTAATTAGGCCGAGCCTCTCCTGACCCCTCCAGAGCTGGCGGGGGCTGACTGGGAACAGGGACGGGAACAAAGGAGCGCCGAGGGTTTCAGAGGGAGCAGCAGGAGAAGGGCTCAGGCTCTCCTGGAATTCCGGCTCCGCTGGGAATTGAGCCGATGGCTGCAGCCGGACCCTCCCGTGCTGGGGTCAGGAGGGGACGGGGCTGGAGCAGATGTGGGATAACCACGGGGAATCCTTGGCTCTCCCTTTGGATCCTGTCTGGTGCAGGAGCTTCTCTGACCCCCTTGGACCTGGAAATCAGCTGGATTTGGGCTTTCCAGGGAGAATTCTGGGCTTCCACCCCTGGGAAAAGCCGTGGGTGTGCAGTGGCATGGAGCAGAGAGAGGATTTATGTGCATTTTATTCTGTGTTATTTAAAGAAAAGCCGTCAGTCGTGGGTCCTACAGCAGGAGGCAGAGGGAAACTGGGGGTTTGTTGGGTTTCAGAGTTTTGTTTTTTCACAGAGCCGAAGAGGGAATTAAACTCCCAAAGTTCTGCCTCGGAACAAAGACTGAGTATCTCCAATATGCTTTTATTTTTTTTTATTTATTTTGAGAAAATGCTTCTTAACTTCCAAGGTTTTTCTCCTCTGGAGCCAAGGTAACTTTTGGGTGTGAAGATCCTGGGCTGGGTCACCTATTCCTTCAGAAATCCATCTTTCCTTCATTGTTTCACGTGAGTTACACTAGAAGCGGGAAAATAATCGGCCAGCAAAGTGCTTTTTACTTAATTTTTTCCCCCTGCTGTAGCACACCACCATTTGCCCCCGAAATGAAGCCTAACCCCTGGGCTGAACCCGAATTATCCCCCCGAGCCCTTTGAAGCGAAGCCGCTGTCACTGACGCCTCCAGCCCAAACTCGGGAGCAGAGCCGTCCCCAAGGAAGAGCCCCGGGAATGCCGAGGTGCCAATCGGGGCCGCGTTCGGCGGCTCGGGCTAAACCCAACCTCTCCCCCAGCCCCTCCTCGGAGCCGAGAACTTTTGGCTGAAGAATGTTGGGCTGAGCTACTCCCACCGCTCGCGGTCCCCTCTCGGCGCAGGGCCCTCCCCCTGATTCGGATGAGGCTGTACCTTTTCTCCTCTCCTCAGGAGTGAGGGCTTTAGTCCCTTCTTTTCTGCCCAGATCTCCACTAAACAAAGGAGCTCTGGGCACATCACCAGCTCCAGGACACAAAGGTATTTAACCACTTTCCGCCTCACCCCGGAGCTGCAGAGCTGATTTCTTTCTCTTTATCCATTCCTTTCTCTGTTTGATTGTGTCTTGCACATTTTTTTTTTTAATTGATTTAATTTGCACACCCACAGGCTTGGCTTGGAAATGTTTTCCTGCTTCCTTCCCAACCGGTTTAAAATCTGATTTTTGGGGGTTGATTCTCTCATTGCTTTCTCAGTGTCTTTCTTACAAGTGGGGTTTGCTGCAATTTCTCAGCGCTGCAAAGAACTTTTGGAGGCTTTTATTCCATTGAAGCTGTGACTCGCTCGCGGGTGTAAATGACTTTTCCATGCCTGTGCGAGCACTCCGGGAATGTCCCGTGTATCGATCATTTGTCAGGCTCTTCATCCCCCCGCGGGGACGGGGATGCAGCTGGAATTCCTTCGCTTTAAATCGCTGGAGTGCAAAACGTTTTGTTCTTTTTTTGCCACTTTTTTCCCCCCCATGTGCCCCGTTCCTCGGGAGCTGCGGGACAGGGAACACTCTGCCTTTTGTGTGGCTGCAGATAAGCGGAGCCCGCGGAGCCGAGCCGGAGCTCTGGGGGCTGCAGGAAGGGCACTTTCTTTGTCTCCCAGCCCTGCCTTTCCCCTTCCCACTCTCCTCATTCACTGCATTTGAAACCTTAGAGCCTGAAAAATTCCTGCCCTCAAGAGCTGAGACATTCCCAGCTGGGACACTGGGAGCAGCGAGGGAAACTGAACTTCTAATTATTTTTAATTATTTTTTAATAATCTTTAGGGTTTTTTCCTGGGTTTTTTTGGGTTTTGGTTTTGGTTTTTTTTGGTCAGACACATTTTCTGTCCTGTCTGGGCTGATTCTCGAGGCTGGGCTGGCCCGGGAAAGCTGCAGTGGGAGAGCAGGGGGGACAGTCAGGGGTGGCTCGGGGGCCTCTCCTTCCCCACCCGGGGCCTCTCGAAGCACAGATTGCTCCCACTCCGGGGCACATCCAGGAGGATTCCTCACTCCTGGAACACCAAATTTTGGGGGTCTTGAGGTGAGAGCTGCATCCCGAGCCGCTGCTGGCCGGGAGGAGGAGGAAGGATGGGCTCCGCACAGGCAGAGCTGGGGGATTTGGGATTGGGGGCCCTGCAGATGGGAGGAGGGGGCGCAGACTGTGGGGTGGGATCCTTTTTAGAGCCTTTCCCTTGGGATTTCTCACCTCCTTCCCCCTGATCCCAGCCTTGTCCCCCTGCCTGCTCCCCAGCCCCCCGGGACCACCCACCCTGTCCCAGGGGCCATCCCCAGGACACCCCGATGTCCCCGGTGCCCCAGGGGGTCAGTGCCGAGCCAGAGGCTGTCCCCATCCCAGGGCAGTTGTCCCCTCAGCCGTGGATGAGCTGGGAGGTTGTTTTCCAGCAGCTGAACTCCTGCAATCCCACGGAGTGCAGCAGAGCTGTGGGCTGATGGTCCATGAGCAGGATCTGCTCTTTCTTGAAGTTCTCCTCTTGCCTGGAGGACTTTGGTGGCTCTTTGTTTCACCATCAGGAAAATAAATGTGAGGCAGAACCACAACTCTTGGACATCTCTTGGTTTCCAGCTCTTGGGAAAGAAAGATCTGGCAATGCAGTGGTGGAGAATGGCAGTGGGAACACCGGGTGGGATTGTCTGGCCCCCTGGATCAGCTCCAGGAAGGGCTGCCTGGGGTGAGCAGTGACTTCAAAAATGGGAAAGTCCTTAAAAATGTCTCTTTCCCCCTCTTTTCCTTCCAGAAAGGGAACTCCAGGACGGCTCCTTGGCACCCAGGGGCTGCTGCCAAAATCCATCCTCCTCCAAGAGCAGCAGGGACCCTGCAGCTGGACAAAGCTCTCGGGGGACTCTCGGAATTGGGGCCACCATGGGGGATTTGTGGCTGGCCAGGCTCCTGCTGGGCTGCACAGCCGTGCTGGTGGTGGCACCAGCCCGAGGACAGTATGAGGGGGACTTGCAGACAGACAGATTTGCAGCCTACGAGGAGAGACCCCCAAACAGAGTGAGGAGAAGGGGCCAGGACTCCCTGCGAGGGTGAGTTTGAGCTCTGTCTCTTTGATAAAGCAGATTTGGGGTTGTTATCACAGCACATGGAGCTGGGCTGGCAGGATTGCCATTCCCTGAGCTTGGGAAGGAGTTGGATCTGCAGCAGGGAAGCTGCTGGCACAGGGAACAGCCAGGCAGGATCCCATGGGAGCAGTGCTGGGCACTGAGCTCCTTTTGGGGTCACAGCGCCTCGGGCTCACCTGCAGGGACTGAAGAGCCCCCACACCTACCCGGTGGGTGGGTTTGTCTTCCCTGGGAGGGTGGGCACCGATTTCCCAGAGAAGCTGTGGATTTCCCATCCCTGGCAGTGTCCCAGGCCAGGCTGGATGGGGCTTGGAGCAGCCTGGGACAGTGGAAGGTGTCCCTGCAGGGGTGGCACTGGATGGGCTTTAAGGTCCCTTCCAACCCAAGCCATTCCATGACCTGCAGTGGTGGCTCTGCCTGTTCTTCCCACGTCACCTATGGGATGTCGTTACCCCGGGATTTGCCCCTGGAGTCCCTCTGGCTCTGCTCCCAGGTGCTGTGGCTGTGCTGGGAGGGTTTTGCCCCTGGGTGCTGCTTTGCTCTGGGAAGGGGCCGCACTCAGTCCCTTGGGGCGGCTCCTGCTCGCTCCCAGATCCGTGCGAGACCGGAGCCGTTTTCCACCTGAGGAGGGAGTCAGGGCCCAGCAGGAGAGCCCCGGGCTGAGCTCGGCTCTGCTGCTCTAAGATGGTTCCTGGCCCGCGCTGATCCTGGGTTATTTTAAGTGCGTCTGGCTGCAGCTCCTGGGAGCGTTCCCGTGTCAGTGGGCAGGAGCAGAGCGGGATCCACGCGCGGGGCCGGGCTGTGCCAGAGGCTCGGGAATGCTGGAATGCTGCTGGAATGGAGGGAGTGCTCTGCTCCCAGCCCAGCCAGGCCAAAGGGTTGCAGCTGGAGCCCTGGGGATGGAGGCAGCTCCTCCTGGAATTCCAGCCTGCGTGGCCTCACCTCCTGCTACGATGCCCTTGGAAAAGAGGGACAACGACTGCCCAGGGATTTGGGCTTTTCAAACTCCCCATGTGCATCCCCTGGGATGACCCCTATGGGATTCTGCCCTGCTCATCCTTCAGATAAAACATCCCAAATCAGACAAAACATCCCAGATCTTTGTAGGGTTGGAGTGGATGATCTCCAGAGGCCCCTTCCAACCCCACCCATTCCAGGCGGCTGTGATTAACGGGAATGAAGCTGCTTCTTGAGAAAACCTCTCTCCTCCAGCATTCCCAGCATTCCCACCTTCTCCTCAGTCCCTTCCCCTCCGTGGAAGCCAGGCTTGGCTCAAGGCACCCAATTTCTTCATTCCCAACCCCAGCTCTGGGTTTTCCATCTCCCTCTGGCCCTCCCTCACCCTGGGATGATGCTCTGCCACATCCACAGGCTCCCATTGATCCTGGGGCTGTGTGGCTGATTCCTGGCTCTCAGAAAGGATTGGAAGGCATTGATGTGGGCATGGATAACAGGAGGAAAAGGGAGGGCAGAGAAGGAAATAAATATTCCCATTGTTCCCAGCACCCAAAGGAAAAGGCCACTGGTGTCCAGTGGTCTTGGAGCACTCAGGGACTGGAGTGACCAGATCCAGTTGCAAAAATTCCTTACAGTCAAATCCCTTTGACTCCTGGGCAGGCTGAGAAGCCCAAATCCCAAGGGCCCTTAAAAACGAAGGGCAGGTTCTCGAGTGAGAAATGGCTCCTGCGACCCCTCCTGCACCTCAAACCCTCACTCAGGGCGGCAGCCCCAGACTCGGCTCCGTTCCCGGTGGCTCCGGAGGGCTGGGATCACCCTGCTCCCTCCTTTCCCCTCCTGCCCCTGGAGCCGCTGCTGCAGGAAGAGAACGCCCCTGGGACAAGCACGAGGAAATCTGTGCAGCTGGAACCTGAGCCCACTGAGGGATCATTGTTCCCCTGGCCCTGGGCAGAGCAGGGCTGCTCCCGGGGAGGGATTCCTGGTGGGCAGCACAGGGGGAGCTGCCAGGGCTGGAGCTGCTGCCTCAAGGGTTCCCAGGCTCCCTGTGGGGTGACCCTGGCCATGCCCTGGATTTGTGTCCAAATCTCTCCTTCCCAGCCCTTCAGCTGGAAATCTCCCTCGTTGAAACCCCTTTTCCAGGCAGAGAACCCCAGTGGGATGAGAACTGGGACGTGTTTTAAATAAAGTCCTACTGGGCTTGGACAGCAGCTGCAGATGTCACCAGCCAGCTCCTGCAGAGCCAAAAATCCCAGGGATTCTCCTGTGGATTCCCCAAAATGGTGCTGATCCCTTGTCCTTGAAACAATTCTGGAGAGCTGCCATTGTGGATCAGCGTTGGGAGGTTGGACTTTATGATCTCAGAGGTTGTTTCCAAATTTAATAATTCTGGGATCATCCCTGGCCCGGCTTCTGCTGCTTTGAGGCCTCAGGATCCTTTGGTGCTGTGGAGTTTCCCTTTGGGCAAAGCAGGTCAGTCACAATTCCAGGTTTGGTTCTCTCAGAGTGGCCAAAGGAATGAACCAAGGGGGGATTTTCTCGGCACAGCTTGAAATGCAAATAAAGGTTGGGTCAGCTGTTTAAATTTGGAGTTGTTTCACAGTGTGGGCACGTGGGTGACCTTGACAACTGCATTTTGTGGAATTATCTCTTCTCCAAAGCCACACAGGGAACATTTAATCCCATTTATCCATGGTGTCCATTTAACAGCTCAGGACACCACTGCAAATATTTGCTTTGGCTTTGCCTTCACAGACCCCCAGCTTTCCCTTTCAGGGAGATAAACCAGTTTCAGTCTGGGATCTCTGCTGGTCTGAGCCTTCCCTTGGCTCCAAGGCTTGCAGGAAGGAATTTGGATGGAACTGGAATTAAAATCCAGCTGAGCTCAGCTGTGTCCCATGGGCTGGACTGGTACAGTCCCTGGGCACCAGCCCAGGCACTGCCCTGGACAGTTAGGTTGCTGTGAGAGGGTCCAAAAATTTGGATGTTGGGTCTGGATGGAGGAAAATGGAGAAATGTTGAGGATTTGCTGTTGGATTTAAGGGTGGAGCAGTGCAGAGTCCTGAGTGTTCTCCTGTGGGGAAACCTTCCCCGGCTTCCTGGACTGGCTGCAGCTCTGGTTATTTGTCTCCTGAAATAATTTGTTTCCCAATGCGAGTTAATCAGAGTTTTCCTTTCCCACACCTTTTATTCCAGCTTCCAAAGCCTTTTACAGTGTTTTCCTGCCATTCCTGGGGCATTTTATCCATGGCAGAAGTGTTTTCCCTCCCCAAAAGCCCGGTGAGGGACAGACACATCCAAGGACTCAAGGGACAGCCACCAACCCAACAAGATCGGGATTTTCCCCTTCCCTTTGGGCATTTTTTTGCTCCCTCCTGCTGGGTTAATGGTTGGGATGATCCCTGAGGTGTTTTCCAGCCTCAGTGATCCTGGGATTTATCCTTGTCTGTGCCTCCCTTTCTCCCTCCATCTCCAAATCCTGTCATTTCCCACATGGGACAAGAAAACGGAGCCACACCAGAAGTTCAGAGAGAGAAATGGAACTCAGGTGACTTTTTAGGGAGGTTTTTACACTCTGGAAGATAAAAATGCCCAAACATTGGTTCAGTTTCTCTTAATTATCATCCACAAGTGGCACAAACCAATTCCTGTGGGTTTTGTAGAATCCCAGAGTGGTTTGGCTTGGAAGGACCTCAAAGATCACCCAGAATCCACGGAAACCATGGGACTGGGAGGGAGGAGCTGCTCCCAGTGACTCTGGGTGCCCAACACGAGCTGTCCCTGCTCAAGGGCACTTGGAGAGGCCTTGGAAAGAGGCTCCAGCAGTTCAGGCCAAAGGCTGGATGCGTTTCTGCTGGAATTACATTTATATGGAGCTCATTCCCATCCCAGCCTCCTTCAATAAAGGGGAAGTATGAAATAAATGCAAAGCGGGGATTAAATGCAAAATAAACAAGCCTCTTATGCAGCCCAGCTTTCCCAAACAACAATTAATAAACGGATGGGGAGCCGTAAACCACAGCCCAAGCCCGGCTTTAATCTGGCCTTAAACTCATTAAAGGAGAGACAATTTCAAATGAGCCTCTCCTGAAGGGCCCAGCCCTGGCAAATCCCGTTCTGAGGCAGCACTGGAATGGGATTATTGCTTTAATGAACTCTTGAACAGTTTCCAGGAGCAGGAATGTGTGGAACAAAGGGAGAGCAGGGATGATTAGGCTGGGCCGTGCTGGCACTGCCATTTGCTGGGACCTCAGCGCTGCCTGTTTGTCCCGGGAAGAATAAAGGCCTGACTTCAAACACAACTCGTTATGTCAAGCCCATTAATTACGAGCTGGCCCCTGCAAGTGAGAAGATGGATGGGGAGAGCACGTTGGGATGTTTGTGGGACCCTGCCCTGGCCCGGGCTGAGGGCAGCACACAGAGGTGGCCAAATTCATTGTGGGGAAAAGGGAACGGGAGCAGCTTCCAGCGGATTTTTGACACCTCCTCATTTTCCACTGGGGAACGGAGAGAGAAATGTTGGAGCTGCAGAACAGGAGCTGAGGGATGCAGGGGGATTCTCCATCCCCTCCCTGAGCTGGGATGCAAAGGAGGGGGAAAGCCACGGGCTGGGATTTGGGGCCACAGGACACAAATGAGCCTGGAACTGACTCTGGGGTGATGTTACAGATCAAGGCTGGAGCTCCACCACCTCTGAGTGTCCTCAGAGAGGGGCACAGGTGAGTTCCAGCAGCATTTCCATCCAGGTCCATCCCTGACCTTGCAGTTCCACCAGAATCTTAGGAATTAAAAAGGTTTCAAACCCACTGGAGGTGGCACTTGGGGACATGCTGGTGACCGTGGGGGTGGTGCTGGCTGATGATCTCAAAGGTCCTTTCCAGCCTCAACAATTCCATGATTCTCTGAACCAAGGTGCTCCTCAGAGGCACCTGAAGCTGAAATTTCCCGATTTTTAACTCAGTCCTGGATTTCAGGGAGCCAGATCCCCTCGTTGGGAGGGGAAATGAGCTTTAACTACAATGATTTAAACACTTCAAAAACCAAACCAGTGAAAGAGCCCCAAATTTCCTTCAGTAAAGGTGCAACTGGAGTTCTGCCCCTGTGATCCAGCCACCTCTGGAGCACATTCCTGCTTCCAGCTCCACGTCCTCCACACGTCCCAGCCTTGTTCCCAGCCAGGGCTGGAATACTACGAACAACACCAGGAACAACGTGAAGGCAGCACTTGGAAACCTCTGACTCGAGACTTTTGTTCCTCAGTTTTCCTTGGGCCCTGATTTATGTTGTGAAATGGTTGATCTTGGCCTCCTGGCCATGGCTGGGTTCTCTTGTTTTTGGCAGGAATCGTGAGGGAGAATATTGGAATGGCAAAGGAATATCTGGCAGAGGAGTGCAGAGGTTATATGGGTTTTGTCTGGAAGTTTTAAGGGCTGTATTTGAAGTTTTGATTTATTTCAGAATTTAAGGGGGGGAAAAAAACGGGAGAGTTGGTGGTGCTGCTTTCCAAATGAAAGTGTGAAGCAGTTCCTGGAAATCAGTTGGATTTTCAGTCTTTTTTCGAAGGAAAAGGTTCCTTTGTGGTCTGCAGGGGTTGAATTAAATGTGCACCAAAAGGGAGATTTTCCTACCATCACTCACAGGAGGCGTGTGAAGAAACTCAGTAAAGGGGAAAAATGCTCTTATGGACAAAGCAAAGGTGGAGAACAAGACTTGTTAGATCCCCCCCTTGCTGAAAAGATATAAACCAGAAAAGGATCAGGATTATGGGGCTTGAGCCTGGCTTTACCCAGAGCAGCTGGAACCCAACCCCTGCACAGCCTTGGCGAGACTTTCCTCCTGTTTTGCTTCGTTTCTTTGATGAAACCGAATAAGAATGATTTTAAAAATTAATTCCAGCTCCCAGAGGTGAGGGCCTGGAAGAGATTTCCCAGAGCAGCTGTGGCTGCCCCTGGATCCCTGGAAATGTCCAAGGCCAGGCTGGAGCACCCTGGGACAGTGGGAGGAGTCCCTGCCCATGGCAGGGGTGGCATTGTATGGGATTGAAGGTCCTTCCAACCCAAACCAGTCTGGGATTTTATGATCCCATGTTTCTACATGCTGAGTTTGGAATATTTTTGTGCTGGAATGTTACACATCCAAATTTCTGTTGGAAGTTCTGAGGCTTGTGGCTTTTCCTCGAGGCGCAGACATTCAGCACCTCTCACCTTTACACCCCAGCTCTTAGGACCAAAAATAATTGGAATTGTTGGGACTTGAATCCATTCCTAAAAGTCCTCAGGAGCTGCTCTGGAGAACCAGGGATGGGTTCCAGGTGGGAGGAATTCAGAACCCCCTTTGCAGGACCTTGGCACTGTCCCTGCATTGAGCAGGGGCAGATCTGACTTTTCCAGGGGGATTTCTGGAATTTTTCCTTTGCAAATTCCTCATCAAACACATCCAGGCCTGGGGGAGCGAGCGGAGAACTCCTCAAAGTGAGAATTCCCTGGAATGAATCCTTGCAGCGTTTACGGGGGGGATCTGGTCGGTCCCAAAGGAGGAGGACACGAATGTGCTGCAGATCCCAAAGTCAGCATTGTTCGGGATCTGTTCCCACGCCCTGACACAATCCCAAATCCCTCTGCTGGGGGAGATGCTTTCCCAGAACCCCCCTGACATTTGGCACCAGTTATTGTCCCCTGGTGATCCCCACCGAGGCCGGGGGGGCTCCAGAGCTGTCCCCACTCATTGTCAGAGCTGATCCCAGGGGTGCAGCAAAAAACCGGGCGCAGACCAAAACCAGAGCAAATCCTGAACTGGGGGAAGATTTCCAGCTCGGATGGAGAGGTGGGATCATTGTCCCTGGAAAACCACAGGCTGAAGTCATCCACATTCATTTGATTTCACTCTGAATTTCACAATGAGAGAAGGGCTGCGGGGGGGAGGGGTCACAAATAATCCCCGGAGAAACTTCCCCGTCTCTTCCTTAAAGAAGCTTTTCCACGGATAGCAGACATCCGTCTTTTGGCACTGAAAATCCTCATCATCCTGAAATTCGGGAAAATTTCACTGGTGAAGCAAAAGGTGCCTCTGGATGGTTGGGAAAACCTGGAGTCAATGGCCATTCCCAAAAGTGAACAAGTTGGGAATTGGCTGAATCTCTTCCTGGAGGGTTCGGTTTCTCCCACAAATTTTTCTTAGGATGAGACTTGAAGACAGAAGAACTTTCCAATAAGGAAAGGGACAGGGAAGGTGGGAACTGGGAATTCCGTTCTCCCCTGTCAGAGCGGCTGCTCCCCAAACTGGAGGAGCTGGCAGAGCAGGAGAGAGATCCCGCGGCTCGAGTTACACAGAGAATGCAGAGAGAGAAAGGCAAAATAACTGGGAAATATTGGGACGTTCCCAAAATACTGGCAAAGCCGAATGGATCCCAAAGTTAGGAGAGAGTGCTCGAGCAGGAGAGGGAGGAACAGCTCCGCTGGAATCTGAGCCTGCGGGGATTCTCTGCACGGACTTCCCGCACTGTTTCCCTCCCTCTCCAGCCTTTCCCAGGATCTGGCAACACCCGCAGAACCGAGCCCTTCCCAGCTCCTTTCCCAGCCCCTCGGCCGCATCCCGGGACTCCCGGGGGCCTTTCCCAGGTTCCTGCAGCCCCATCCAGGTGCCGCGTGTGTCCCGTTCCCTGGGCAGGGGCCGCGCCCCCGGCCCGGCTCCCGCTGGGAGCCGGTGTGGATTTGGGAGGGGGCTCCTCCTGCCCACGTTTCACATCCAGCATTTCCCATCCCACGGCTCTGCTCCAGCGGTTTTTGCCTCGTTTCCCAGCTCTCCGCTGGAGGCAGTGCCAGAGGGCAGCGCTCGGTGCCATCCTTTGAAATTCCCGCTGACTCCGTCCCTGTTTATCTCCGTAACCCCCGGGGTTGTTTCGAGAGCACAAAGGCGATGCCGAGCGTTTGTTTTCCCTCTGTCCTTCCTCAGCAGCCCTCTTTTGGTCACAGTCACCGCATTTGCATAATTCTCATTAGCTAATGAGCCCTTTCAGCGGCACTGAAGGTGAGAAGGGACGATCCATCCATGGAAAAACGCTCCAGGACTGCGCCCGGTCTGGGAAAAACCCCCAAGGAGGCAGAGCTGAGAGTGAGGAGGGGAAAAAAAACCTCTGTATTTTTAAATTTAATTTTTAATTGAATTTTTAATATATATTTTTAAAATTTTAATTATGTCCTCATCCCTGGCAGTGTCCAAGGCCAGGTTGGACGGGGCTTGGAGCAGCCTGGGATAGTGGAAGGCGTCCGTGTCCCTGGCAGAGGTGGAATTCCATGAGTTTTAAGGTCCTTCCATCCAAACCATTCTGTGATTCCATGATTTTAAGACATCCCTTTTATCCCGACCTTCTTTCTGATGGAAATGAGGGATTCTAACCTGTGTTTCCTGGCACTGAGCAAACTGCTGATAAAAATAAATTAAAATAAAATAAATTTTTAAAAATTAAAAATTAAATTAAATTAAAATAAATTAAAAAAATAAAAAATTGCAAAAGCAAATTTATCCCAAATTTACTGAAGATGTTATCTTTTCCCCCCCTTACAAACCAGCGTTGTCCTTCTGGAGTTATTGCTTTGGAATCTCATTCCCTTCTCCCTCTGGGTCATTCCTGGGACACCATTAATCCCAGCCCGTTCAGAGTGGATTCTCCCCATGGTTTATTTTGAAACTCCGCTAATTTTTAGCAGATGCTCATCAAGGTTCACTTTGGGAGGAACAATTGGCATCTTTTCGTTTCACCCTCCATCTCCCCGGATCCCTGCACGAAATCCTTGGGTGAATCCCTTTTGGGAAGAGGTGCTGTCTGCCCCCTAATGAAAAATCCTCCACTTTATCCATTCCACTGAACTCCCTTCTCTCTCGGTCTGTGGGATTGATGCCACATTCCTCTTCCTCCACTGATTTTGACCAAACCCCTCCAAAATTCTAAATGGGAGGGAATGGAGTTTGGAGGGAGATGTCCCACAGGGAGCTCTTCCCTGCTCTCCTGCAGAGCCTGGATTTATCCAAAGGCACTGGAACAGAGGGAAAAACCCCAAACTGTGTTTGATTTTCAGCCCCAACGTCTGTGGCTCGAGGTTCCACTCCTACTGCTGTCCCGGCTGGAAAACCCTGCCTGGAGGGAACCAGTGCATTGTCCGTGAGTATCCCTTTATCCCTTTATCCATTTTACCCATTTCCCTGCTCCAAAGGAGCTGCCAGCCCTGTGGGAAGGAATTCCCAGCTCCCACTGCAGAGCTCAGGACGGGGCAGGAGCAGGGATTGTGGGAATTCCCAGCTCCGCTAATCCCGATTAAACCGGGGTGGCTCCAACTGGTCCCAGTTATTTAATTCAGCCTTTAATCCTCTCCTGAGGTGTCCCTTGGCTGTGCCTGCTTTGGGACAGGAGGCTCCTGACAAAGTGATTTTGCTGCTGAGGAAGTGATTTCCTGCTTGTTCCCATGGAATAATTCAGCTGGACACCAGCTGATGGTGACACTGCAGAGCTGGTGTCACCAGAGGTGTCTCCCAGAGGGAATTTGCATCTTTGAGGGGCCACAGGAGGATGATTGAGATAAATCTCACCTGGACTGGGAGTTTTCCTTGCTGTCTGGGCTCTCCAGGGCTGGAGAATCCATGAATCCAGAGAATCCAGGCTGACGTCCTGCATTTCTGCAGGATAAAGGTGTCCCTGCCCATGGATGGGATGGGATTTAAGGTCCTTCCCACTCCTGCTCTGCCCACGGAGGTGCCCCAGGCCCTTCCTGGGTGATTCCTCTCCCAAGGGATGAATCCAGAGCCAGAGCCAGGTCTGTGAATGAGTTCCACGTGCTAATCCCAGTGTCCCTCTGTGCCATCAGCAATCTGCAGGAATTCCTGCGGGGATGGATTCTGCTCCCGGCCCAACATGTGCACCTGCTCCAATGGACAACTTTCCCCCAACTGCGGCTCAGCTGGAGGTAAGGGAATTCTGCTGCTGATCCCAGGGGTTCTGTGCTCTCCCAAAAGGGAAAGGAATCAAATCTCTGCAGTTCTACCCTGAACTGGGCAGAGCCCACAAAATATTCCGTGTTTCAGGGTGCTTTCCCTGAAGGCTTTTCCTGCAGAAATAAACGGGATTTTGGAGTGGCTTAAGGTCTCAGATGGAGAGAGACATCCCAGGAATTAATTTCCCGTCAGTGCCCAGCTGCAGAGGAGCCTCTGTGATAAAGTGACCCCTCAAACCCCCAGTCAGGGGGTGCCTGAGAGAGGGAAGTTCCCAGGATCGGCTTCCCAGGTGCCACATTTCGCTCCAGATATCCCTGCGGATGCCCCGGGAGGCAGCGGAGCCTGCAGCCCTCGGGGACGGGAAGGTGCTGGAGCCACGAAACTCCGGGAGTCAGGGTCCATGTGGGAGCAATCAGGGAGGAATTCCAGGAATGCCGAGAGCAGTGCATCCATCTGGGCACGGCCGTGGCATTCCCGGGAGCCCGGGCTGGATGTGAGGGGGGGGGCTCCTCTGCGGGGGCTCCTCCAATCTGGAATTCGCTGTTGGGGGCTGGATTTCTGTGGAAAAGCAGACAAATTGTGCATTCCAGAGGCAAGAAAAGCCACTGTGCCTCCTCTGGAATAACAAAGAGCGGCGTTTCCTGCCTGGTTTCCTGCTCCAGGGAGTAAAGATGTTTTAGGAGTGTTCTGAAGGGGCTGTTTAGGTGGAGTAGGGAGTGAGTAGAGACAAAAACCCCACAGCTGATCCCTGGCAGAGCCACTGATCCCTTCCAATAAGTTGTAGGACTAATCCAGTCCAATCCAATCCTGGGAAAAGCTAACGAGGACGAGCTGCCATCCTCCTTTTCCTGCCATTTCTCCTTTCCCTACAACTTTGGCCTCTGCTACCCTGGCAAATCCTGATAAAGCCTTGAAATTCCTGGTTGGAAGGTGTTCTTCTGCATTCCAGATGCACAGGGGACTCCAACAGTGCCAGGCTTGGACACTCCGAGGCTGGACTGGGCTTGGAGCAACCTGGGACAGTGGAAGGTGCCTGCCCATGGAAGGGGTGGAATGGGATGAGCTTTAAGGTCCCTTTCAGCCCAAGCCTGTCGGGGATTCCCTGATAAATCAGAAGGTGATGGGATCTCAGGGATTTTGGGATCATGGCAGGAGTCAGAAATGGGACCTGGAAGAGTCTTTGCCAGTTGGTTGGAAATTTCTGGACCAGGACTCTTCTTGTGTCTGAAGTCCCCGAATTCCTCAGCTCCTCTGAACCTTATCCCAAGCTCCCTGCAGTGCGAGGCTCGGGATGTGCAGGGAGGAGCTGCCCGGGGCCAGCTGTGACACACAGACCCCTCCCAGCCCCCTCTGTCTCCGGGCAGCCTCCCAGATGTGCTGGAATTGCTTTCCCGGGGCTGCCTGAGTGAGGTGAGGGCTGTAGGGAAGCAGATTCCAGATTGGAGCCTTTTCCCAGTAGGAACGGCCTCGTGTCTGGTGATCCAGGCAAGGCTTTGAAGCCTCGAGCTCCGTTTCCTGAAGGATTAAACTCCCATCTAAATTTGGGCTGAGCCCTGGCCGTGGAGCACGAGGAAGACGAGGAGACATCGGGACGGATCCAAACCAGCCCTGGATCCAATGTCCTGCCCCTGTGCCGAGCACTTGGAGCATGGAGACTTCCCAGCCCACCCCTCCCTGCTCCCAGAACTCCCACAAACCAGCAGCAGCCACAGAATTATCCCACTTGGGAGTCCTGCTGCTCCTGGACAGGCTCTTGGCCCCAGCTCTTCCCAGCCTGGAGCTGGTGTTGGAGGAGCCACAGCTGAGCCTCCACTCCCACAAATCCGGCCCCTGGAGCTGCCGGATCCCGGCCCCTCCTCTCCCTGGCAGCCGGAGCCGAGCTCTCCGTGGAGTTCTGATGTGAATCCACTTTTCGTGTGACTTGCTCCAGCCTCGGGCTCTTGCCTTTGGAGTGGTCGCACCTTCCTGAGGAGGAATGGGCTGTTCCAGGCATTCCAGAGGGAAAGCTGGGTGACCTGGGGTTGTAACTTGGTGTTGAGCCCCAAACCTCCCTTTTTGGGCTGCTTTAATCCCAAATTCCTTAAACATCATGGAGTGATGAAACAGTTAAAGCCAACACTTTGTGTCCACAGCAGGATCAAACTTCCAGTTTATTTACTGCTATTGTTTTCCTGCAGTGCCTCAGTCACATCCAGTGGGTCACAATCCAGTGGGAAAGCTGAACTCTCACATGGAAGAATGGAGGATTCGTGCTTTTCTTTCCAAATTCCTTAAAAAAACCCTCTCCCAGTAACCGGATCTTGCCAAGGAGGCCACGTCGTGTTTGCAAAAGGAGGAGAAATGTCTTAGAGTTGATGGTTTTCCCCCACCAGAGAAATTCCATCCCCCCAAACACCTCAGAAGGCGTTGATAGGGAGGAATTTGGAAGATTTGACAGCCCAAAGTGTGAAAAGGGTTGAAAACAGAGCAATAATGGAAAACAGCGATAAAAAGGGTGGGAAATATTGGAAAAGTGTAAAATCCTGAAAGAAAGGATTGTGACAGGGAAATATCAGGAACTGTGCCCTTGTTTGCAGGAAATCCCAAAGCTGGAGAGGTTTAATTGGGGTGGATCCCTTAACGAAGTAGAAGGATGGATGCCTTTGGTGTGTGTGGAATGAGATTTGGGATGGAGTCAGGGAAAGCTTCATCCCCCCCAGAGGGTGGTGGCCACGGAACAGGATCCCAGGGAATGGGCACATTCCCAACCCTGCCAGAGCTCCAGGAGGGATGCACGGGGTGGGGTTGTTGGGGTGTCTGGAGTCAGGAGCTGGGTCCAGGATCCCTGGGGGTCCCTCCCAGCCCAGCACATTCCATGACATCAGCAGCGTCCCCTGTCACTGAAGGACGTGGCCAGTCGGTGTCAGCTGGGACAGGAATTCCCGGCCCATTCCGCCCTGCCTGGGATCCCGGGTGACGTTTCCTGTCCTGTCCCCAGTGCAGAGCTGCAGCCTGCGGTGCATGAACGGGGGCAGCTGCTCCGAGGAGTCCTGCCTGTGCCAGAAGGGATTCACCGGCACCTACTGCGGGCAGCGTGAGTGCGGGAGCGGGATGGGAACGGGAACGGGAACGGGGGTGGGATGGGGATGGGAACGGGAGCGGGAAAGGGAAAGGGCACCCAGGACACTCCAACGTCAGCACCGTGTTCTCCTTCCTTCGGAATCTCAGCCCTCCCTCCTGAGCAATACAGACACAGCTCTGTATCAAAATACAGATATTTGATAGAATGAATAGATTAATTTATTTCCTAGCATAATATAGAATGTATTAATATGATACAGATTTTCCAAATTATTATAATATATTATAAATTATAATAATATAATAATATAATTATAATACAATTATAATATATTATAATATAAAATAATATATAATATATAATATTATTATATGTTATATATTATATATTATATATATTATAGTATATATAAAATATATAATAATATATTATAATTTATTATAATATAAAATTATAAGATAACGTTGCAGATAGCATTGTATGTACTATATATACTGTATATAATATATAGATAATACAGAATATATAGATGTGTTATATATCCTAATATATTCATAATACACATCCCATCATTATATCAGATAGTACATGCATCATGTATTATATATAATCATTATATATACCTTATTATATGATCATGATATTATATTTGCTATATTACAATTATTAAATCATTATATCATTTATAAATGATATACATTTATATCTTTTATATCTATTGTACCATGTAATACATTTTAAGAAGCCTTTAGTAAGCAACTAAGCCCAATCTCCTTGAAAGAATCTCTTCTCAATTAGATCAATTAGAACTTCCCAAATTCCAATCCCTGGATCCATGTGGGAATCACTCCCAGTGAAGTCAATGAGGATTTTTAAAGCACCCCAAAGTCCCCCTGAGCTCTGCCTGATCCCTTGGTGCTGAAACTTTCCCAAAAGTTCAGCCGGAGGCAAAGGCTCCATATGGAAAATTTCATCCTGAGCAGCAAAAGCTTGGGAAAATTCAAAGGAGCAGCAGCCCAGGGCTGGGGATGGAACGTGCAGCCCTCACTACGTGCTGCTCCCAGCTCCACCCCGCGCCTTCCCGCTCTGGCAGGACATCCCGGCAGGGTCGGGAATGCTGCATCCCCCTGGCCCCGGCCCAGCAGGCAGATCCCGGCTCCTCGGCTCCGGGGGGGAACTCAGGCAGAGCCTGGGATCGGAGCTGGGAGCTGGGCACTGAGCGGGGGCTGTGCAGGGCAGGGTCCTGGGGGATCCCTTCCCGCTCTGGAGCTTCCATCAATCCATGAGTTTATTCGGGACACTTCCTTCGGCTCCAGCCTGGGAGCTCTGAGTGCAGGGTTTAACCAAGGCTAGCAGGACTAAGTTTAAGCCAGGAATATTTTAAGCCAGTGACTATTTTAAGTCAGGGAACACCCGAGTGCTGCTCAGACCTCAGTTCCTTGCTCTGGGCACGTGGGATTAAGTCCCTGAGCAGCCTCCCCTTCTCCCATTCCAGCTGCTGGCGTTCCTTACACATTTCCCTTTGTGCATTTTCCCGTTTGTATCTGTTCATCCTGACCCTGCCACTTAAATCCCAACGCTGGCCTGAGGGAACCGAGATTCCAGAGGCCAGAAAATCCTCTCCCGTGCAATAGGAGTTCATGGCCTTTGCAGAAAGGGGCTCAGGCAGGGACAGGGAACAATTCTTCCAAGGAAAAAATTAAAATCTCAGATTTTCTCCGCGTTTGCTGCGCTGAGGCTCCGGATGGGAGAACACGGAGCTGGTATTCCAAGCTCTGATACTCCAGCCACGATGGAGGTGACATCCCAAGGTCTGCCAGCAGCGTGTGTCCCACTGAGGGGGGGAGCAGAAGTGACGGAATTCCTGTTTTCCCTCGCAGCTGTGTGTGAGAACGGCTGCCAGAACGGGGGCAGGTGCATCGGGCCCAACCGCTGCGCTTGTGTCTACGGCTTCACCGGGCCCCAGTGCGAGCGAGGTAAGGGCACCTTCCCTGCAGTGCCAGGCCACAGCAGCAGGGCAGCTGAGCTCCAGGCTCCATCCCACTCTCTGGGTTGAGGTCCGGACATTCTGGGTTTTGTTGAATTTCTGCTCGTGCTCAGCTGGTGCCCCAGGCGCTCCATGGGATTCCTGGCTGTGGGATGAGATCTCCCCGGGATGTGGCTCGGGGTGGCTTTGCTGGGTGACATTGGCTGTGTGTGAACAGAGAGCTGGGAATTCCTGAAAGAAACTTCTGGAGAAGTCTGGAAAATCCAAGTGTCCTGTGTGTGGGGAGAGGGGAAGAGGCAGGGGGCTGAGCAGGGGCAGACTTTGGGGCCAATGTATAAAATTCTTTACATAAAGGAGCATTTTCACAAAGCCTGCAGAGATTTGGCTGAGCCAGACTTGTGTGAGAGACAAAACAAATCCTCCAGCTGTGTCCACACAGCTCCTCCCCGCCAAGGCAAACAGAGCCTGCTCTGTCCGCCTGGGAACAGCATCCCGGGGCTTTGCAGCCAGGTGAGTGCTGGGACTGACCTTCCAGGGATAACCAGGGAGCCAGGGAGCAGCTTAACCCTTCCAAGGGAAAACTGCGCTCCTGCTCCATCCCCGGGGCTGCTGAGAGGAGTCCCTGAGCACCAGGGTTTGTGTCCTGTTGCTCCAGGGGGTGTTTGGTGGGTCCACAGGAATCCTTGGGAGTCTCCATAACGAGATTCCAGCAGCAGGACCTTCTGTAGCTCTCGGTTCGGCTCCAGCCCTCGCTCCTAAGGATTTTCCTGGAGAAGGATTAATTCAAAGCAGAGCCTGAAGCCCTTTCCTCACGGGGAGAAAGGACAAATCTCATCACAGAGCCAGGGAATGTCCTGCATTAGTAATGGGAGTAATGAGTGAGGAGCATAAACAAACACAAACCAAACACAAGAAATTTCACCTCAGCAGGAGGGAAAACTTCTTTCCCTGGAGGTGGCAGAGCCCTGGAACAGCTGCCCAGGGAGTTGGGGATTCTCCCTGTCTGGAGACTCCAAACCCACCAGGTTCCTGTGTCACCTGCTCCAGGTGACCCTGGCTTGGACTGGATGATCTCCAGCCCCAGAATTCTGGGATTCTGAGGTCCCCATTCCTGACAAAAAGAACTCATCCCCCCCCCAAATCCATCCAATTCCAGATTTATTTAAGGGCTTCACTTGAATCTACTTTGCTATCGCCGTAGCAAGAAATAATTTTAGTTTTAAATTGGAATAAAGTGAATTTCTGAGTGCTAAGAACAGCTCCAGTAAGAGGCAGCTTTGTGCTGGGAGCAGAACAACCCCCCTCACACCTCATCCAGGAAATTCCCCTCTCCAGAGGTAAATACCCTTGGAGCAAGGAACTCACAGAATTCCAGCATCATTTCCTCCCTCTCCCTGACATCTTCGGGGACGAGGGACCGGGGGATATTTTGTGAAACCTGAGCCCCCATTACATCAGTGTGGGAGGAAAAGCTGCAGCCCAGAAAAGCTGAGGCTGTGGGGCCAGAGGCCAAGGGTTGGTCACAGTTCTACAGCACAATGAAGGATTTTGATGTCATGGCTCTGATTTCACCCTCCCTCAAGTAGGAAAAAATGACCTGGACCAAGTGACTGAGCTTGACTCAGGTGATGTTTGGAGCTCCTCCTGTGCTCCAGGGATGAGGTTTTTAATTTGGGGCTGTTTTTCCAGCCAAATGAAATCTTCCCCATGGAGGCCATGGAAGAAAATCTTTTTTATTGGAAAAATGGGTTTTTACAGGGACATTCTGCACCTTGGGAGGTCCCTCTGACCCGTGTGGCACAGGAGGCCCCTGGGGTGGGTTCTGCTCCTCGTGGTCCAAGGTTCCCAAAAATTGAACCCAAAAACTCGTGGGTGGAACATTTCCCCCTGAGCTGGGCTCTCCAGTCCCGTATCCATGGAGGAATTGTGCCCATGGAAAGAAAAGAGTCACATTTTCCTCCTTCCCCTCCTCTCTTCTGCTTCCATCAAGGAGCAGCTTTTTATTTCCGAGGATCCCTTTGATGTCCCCGCAGGGAGGATCCCTGGAATTCCACACTTCTGTGTCTGCAGATCCACCAAAATTTCTGACAGATTTTGATTCCTGTTTTTTGGGAGGTCCTGTGAACCCAGGATTCCTTGGAACTCCTCCAATCCCAGCAAAGAGCTCTCCAGATACCCCCAGCTGCTGAAGTGCGGGGTGGAGGGATGAAGATGCTCCTGCCCATCACTAAAATCAGGGAAACCCAACCTGATTTTGTGGAATTCCTCTCTCAGGGGTGTCCTGGCCACCACCCCCTCCCAGTTCGTTATTCCAGGATAGACAAATCCCACAAAACCTCTGCCCAAAAATGCTCCCACACAAATTTCTGCTCCCTTTAGTCCTGTAAGGAACACTCAGGCCAGGAGGAGTCCCCCAAGTTCAGCCACAGCCCGGCCACCATCTCCAGATCTGCTTTTCCCTGGGATCCAGGAGCTGTGGTCTCTTCCAAGGGATCTGGGAAGTGCCAGGTTTCCACCTGAGTGCTTGGGAAGAGTCTGGAGCTCTGGAAGTGCCACCCCAGCACCTCCGCTGACCACCCACGACAAGTCCTGACCCCGAGGGCTCTTCCAGGCGTTTCCAAGCCCTGCTCTGACATTCCCACCTTTCCTGCCCTCTGGAACCCCCAGCTCCGTGTTTCCCCGTGTTCTTTGTGCCTCAGGAGCTGCTCCTTGCAGGAGCCTGGAGCTCTCTCAGGTTTCATCAGGCCGAGACTTCGGCAGGAAACTGTAAAAATAGGACAGGAAAACGCAAAAAAAGTTCTCCCTTTACAATTTCCTTTGGATGTGTTTTTTCAGCACTTGGAATGTCTGGCCTTAGAAAGTGCCC